>NW_020955220.1:3469759-3525781 GCF_003031625.1 Empidonax traillii
GCAGCGAGATAGGTGTTTCCTTTTCTCATTCCTACAGAATACTCAGCTCTTGGGTGAATAGGGGGGAAAAAAAAAAGAGCAGATATCTTTGATGTAAAACTTGCCAGCAAACGAAGTGGAAGCGTTAGAAATAGAGCTGTATTAGTAGGCTTTGGAGTTAAATGGTAGAGTTGGAAGACTTTGTTAGAAAAGAAAGTTAGTAATACTGACTGTCATCAAGTTGCTTTAGACATTTTCTAATGCTTGAATCTGCCTTCCTATCATAGTTCAGCTGAATAAAAACATACAGCTTTGTTAGTGAACTGCGTCAGAGAGGAGGCCTTGAGTGTAATATTGTTAGTGATTGCTATTGCTGCTTTCTGTAAGTAATCTTTGGGTCGCTTTTCCTCATTCTTTTAGGTAGAAGTAATGAGTGACTCCAGCCTTAAAGGTTGGTGAAATACAGGGGTTTGTGTGATATGATTATTTTCACGGGCAATTTATAGGGGCCTGAACAGTTGTAGGGGTCTATTGCTCATCTCTTGATATTGTAAGGCTTGTCTGAATCCTCTGTAGTACGGAGTCAGCATTTCTAATGTGAAAATCTTTGTCATTCATATACGCTAGTGAGTTATGAAACTGCTTGTGAACTTGAAGTACAGGAAATATTGTACGGCTTTAAAAGTAACTTTAAAAGCCTCATAATATTTTCCAGGTTTTGTTGTTTGATTGATAAGTTGGTCTATAATTGATAAAGCATGAATGGAGACTGTTGTAGAATTTTTAGTAACGTTAAGAAGGGATCATAGTAGTCACGTGCAAGCAGGCCAAGATTTAAGATCTGTGAGGAGCATCAGCATAGGAATCTGAAATGCACTGTGTTTTCCCATTTTTTCAAGGACTTTTCCTGGTATAAATCAGGAATGCAGGTGACAACCTTTTTCCTTTTGGAAAAAGTGATTTCTAGTTCTCCATAATAAAGAGAATCCAGCCGGAACATTAAAATGAAATAGCAGTGCAGGGAGCCAAGTGAATTCATGTGTGCAGAGTATTTTTTTTTTTTTTTAAACTAACTTTATCTGTGAACTCCCAGCCCTGGAGCCTATTTGAAATAAGATAGGAAGCTTCAGTCTTGTCACAAATGCAGCTACAACTTGTCCTGGGGAAGCCTTCGTAATGGGGTCAGGTAAAGTTCAATGAACTACCAAACCAGCACTATTTCAGAAATGCTAAGGTGCTCTTTCCACTGATCGCTCCACTCTCTCTGCCTGTTATTAAACTGGTAGTTTTTACAACATCAATAAAGAACTTTCCTACCCAATTGCCCCAGACAAAGGCCTGAAAGCTAGGTTTAAACTATGAAAACTTTGTGTTAGGTTCATTTAGATTGTTTTGCTGTGTCAAATACTCACTTGAGTTCAAAAGTTCAGATGAACCATGAACTTTGTCATTTCACAGCAGGCAGTTCTACAAATATAATCCGAAAGTGAAAAAACATGCTATATTTAAGGTGCGTTTGTTTTTCTGTGTGGAGTATACTTGGAGTTCTGCATTTACAAAGTTCTGCTTGACTTAAAAAAACCTTTTAACTATTTAAAAGACAAAAAACCCCTAAACACAATTAAGCCAAATAATTCCTTGATCCCTGACCTTTTAGTCTTTCAAACCAACACATATTCAGTGACTAATCATTACTGCACAAACTAAACCCAGCTAATCTTCTTAATAAATTGTGAAGTCTTGTATGTCTCATGGTTTCAGTGATGGCTTTTCTTCCCGTCTGGAACGTTGCAGAATATCAAAACAAATGGGTCATGGCTTTATGTATTTGTTTAAAGTTTTAATCTGTGTCATCTCATGATATAGTCTTGAGCTGAGCAGGTTTTACAAGCATATGTGAAGTATAAGACTGGTAGAAATGAAAAATCAGTTAATGCAATTTTCACCTACTTACTAGAAAATAAAAATGTGTGAGCAAAACCAATTTGTACAAAAGTATTTTTTAAATATGGAAACTTACCAGAAACTGAAGAGCCTGTAATAAATTCAGCTTCTTTTCCATGAAAAGGAATTCCTTATGCATACTATCCTTTTCTCATAGTAGGTCTGGAGACTCAATCTACCAGGAAGAAGCAACAATTCTTTTTCAGACTTACCTTTGGAATCAGAAGGAACAAGTAATTTAAGGCTGTTGTCCCTGACTGTTCAGAAATTGTAATTCAAGGCTCTCCAGAATTGCTACATCTGTTAAAAATACACAAAAAAAACCCCTAAATGCAACACGATTATCTAAAATATATTTTTTAATATCACATATATTTTCTGATTTTTACATTACAAAAAGTTTGAATTTTTGCTCTTTTCTTGATGCTGTGTAAGAGCTCAGACCTTGTTTTTGGGGCTTATCATTTGATTACAACACTGTATGAACTTCTAATTGAAGGGAAACAAAATAATTACAGATTTTTATTAAAATTGCTTCACTTGGTCTCTGTGTGAGGCACATGCTCTTGGCAGAAGAAGTAAATAAATTGTTTGAAATAATTCATTAGTATTCTTGCATTACTCAGCAAAGAACAGATACAAACATAGAGAAGAAATTAGCAATCATGTTCTTTGTGAAGAGCAAAGAGAGGAGAATGAGGAAATGTCACATTTGGGGGACATCTGCAACAGTTCAAAACCTCTGCTGCCAAGCTCATATTTGTAGTTGAGATTGTGACTGATCTTGTGGTGTGAGTTGTGATCGTTACTAGGATCGCTACCCTATATCTCCTTCCTCTTTCTGAAGCCTTGTGTCTGCTAAATGGAAAAAATACACATTGTAAGAAAGTGCATTGCACGTCGTACCTGATAGTTGGAAATGTTGATTGTCTTGGGCAGTTCTGCTGCAGCATCTTAACCAAGTGCACCTGTTCTGGGGCTGGTTGATACTTAACCTATGGGCTAGCTCTGCTGCAGCAGCAGGTATCAGCTTTCTTCCTGCTTTCAGCCTGCTGTGGGAAAAAGCCAGAGAAGCAAAAGTAGAATTTCCAGAATACAAGCCATGCACTTCAGTGGTAACAGCTTCCTACTAGTGCTGGCAGGAAGTTTTATATAATGCATTAGTGATTTTTAGCATGAGCTACTGACCTACTTTGAAGATTTGATTGTGACCTAATTTATACATGTCCATGTAAGTATTTCTAAGGAAATTTATGCTGGGTAAAAAACACAGAGCAGTACAACAGGCTTTCAGAATTCTAAGTCTAGGTGGGGAAGGCTATCTTCTGAGACCTTTCCTCCCTGCTCTTGCAGCGTTTCTGGATTTGGGTTGGTGGTGGGAGAGTCACAGGAGATGAAACTCATAGGCTTCATCGTGTCTGGGCAGCCTTCCATAACGTTGTCAGCAAGTGACCTTAGACACTGGGATACATTGTGGCTTCAGGGAAGGCACAGAGATGGCTTTAAAACAAATGAGCACTCTGTCACTTCTCTGAGAGCTCTATGTAGAGGTACAACATATGGACAACCTTCCTAAAGTGCTGTATAACCTGTGAGCTGAAGAGAGTTTCAGGGGTGGTGGTGGTTGATATTTGGTTGGTTCATTTTTTCAAGGTACAGTTTAGACCAGAGTCCTGTGTAAGCTTCTAACTGAAGATAGAGTTAACTAATGATGAGGTGGCCCTTCATTGCTTCTGGTTGTTGAGGCTGGTGTAGCAGTTATTTTTCTCCTATTCTGAACATGGCCAGTGTTGTTCAACATAATTTTTGTCTTCTGCTTGGGAACACGATTATTACTGAAAATAAGCTACTGAAACCAGGCTGCAGCACTAATAATGTTAATGCAATACTGTACTTTTCATTGCATTGTCTCTTTTATTCAATATTTGGGAAACAGTAGAAGAGCAGTATTTATCTACTTATTGATATCTCTTGCACAAATAGAAGTTTAGGATTTAAACATTGTGGCAGGTTCTAACAGGTGAAAACTGACTAGGTCTTCTGTTTTTATCATCAGTTCTCCTAATTGTATAGCAATTGCTATACATTGTATTTAATCTACTTTAGACTTAGATTGAGAAAATAAAAATATTAATAAAGAAAGAAAAGTGCAACTCACTCTTTTGTTAGATATTTCTTCCTATAGGTCATCTCAGTTCTGTGGAGGTACAAATAGCAAAAAAATAATAGTCACTGAGATTAATTACTAAAGTTATGTGGAAAGGTCAAACTCATCCAGTAGCAATTCATAAATTAGACTGTATTCATCTCATATTGTTCTGACTGAAGTAGAATAATAGTGCTGATAAATGCAATCTGTTTTCCCATTCAGACTGCTCTTAATTGAAGTGATCAGATTATTTAGTGAATGAAAGTAACTCTAAGATAGGAGAAAATGGGAGAAAGAAGGGCAGAAGTATTGTATTCCTTGTGAAAGTTGAATTACTAGGCTTTTCTAATAATTTGTTAAAATTTGTTGATTGTTTTAATAGATATTAAAAATTTACTGCATTTGTTATTTACTATAATTGTGTCAATAACTTTATTTAGGTTACTTATGTTGATGTACATGTGTAAGGACAGAAAGAAAGCACTTTTCCTGTTTCAAGAGTGCTGAAATTCTGGGGTTTGTTGATTTAAGTGTCTAAAACAGTTACAATTTTTCTCAAGCTTCTTGAGACTTCAAATGTTGACTTGAAAATCTGAAACAAAAAGTTGATTTCTGATACTATCCTCTTACTGGTTCTTTTGCACATATTTGGGGAAGAGAATTTTCAGTGGTATTTTAGCCTTTTGGCTCTGCTTGCAAGTTAAGTAATATTGAAAAATCATTAAGGTGATTTCAGAAACATTCTGTTTAGACTTGACATAAAAACATTTAAAGTATTTTTGGATGAAAATGGTGGAAAATTTGTACATTTTTTCCCAAAGTGATTGAACCATTACTAATGCAGTGGTTCCTGATCTTATCCATACAGTGCAGTAGGGGCTTTGAACTTCTTTTCCAAATAGTATCCTTTAAGAGTAAATATTATTGTTACATTTTTACTTCATAAATGTGTCATTACTTTGGTTAATTGCTAGATTCACTGGTCTTCTGGGGGCTGACACGGAGTTTAAAGTGAAGTCACTTAACAAAAAAGCTGAGACTAGCACTGAGAGCACAGAGACAGAGCTTTTGCACTAGTGAGTTTACTATGTTAGCAGAAAGCACATCAAAGGTGCAAGAACCTGATGCTCTGACTGCTCAGAGGTCTGAAAATAATTTAGTAGTAAGGTGTCTTCCCAGAAGGGAACAGGAAAATGGTATAGTGCAGTGCCAACTCCTAAGTGAGTGTGGTTAAGTTCTGCACTAGTTCTGCACTAGTTTGAGCAAAGAGATAGTAGCTGAAATAGCATCAGTTTTGTCACTTGTCCACAGGAGTAGCAAGGTGTTACTTCTATGATTTGCCTAAGTGTTTGTGTCTTTAACTGCCATAACAGGAGGGTTTAAATAAATAGCAGCATACTTCTGAATGGCAAAGAAATAGATTATGAAAACAACAGAAGAAGAATAAATGGGAATGTTAGTTGTAAGAATTCCAACAAGAATTTTGTCTTGATTTTTGTCTGCATTGGGATTCTCAAGTGTTTTCTTTGATATCCTGCTAAGGGTACTGTCCAGAGAGAGCCTTACTTTGAACTTACTTCCCATTTTCCTCTCACAGAAGAATCACTGACAGCAGGCTATCCATACATTAACATAATTCCATGTTTCATGTCTTTGCCCTCATCAGATCAGATACCTGGTCAAGTTGTGATTAGCAAGTCTAATTCTTTGCAATGTTTGCTGACTGTGAGACTAAGCCTTCAGACCTGCCTCCTTTAGACTTTGGACAGTTGCTCAGCTGCTATCCTTTCCTTACCCTTAACTGCTAATCTCTCTTTATTCTTCTTCAAATTGCTTTTACTATGATTGCTAAAAGCATTTTTTAACCTCAGTTTTCTGCTGGCTAGATGAAAGTGAGAAACTGTCAGTACCAGCTTCACAGACCATAAAAGACTGTGCTATTGGTAGTTTTTATCCTAGTATTTTGAAAGTTGTACTATTTTAGGAAGCTTCCAGGGTGCATTTTTGTACCCTGTGGACTTGCCCAAGGCCACACTGTACCGTGGCACTCCTTGCTGCTTTGTATGTCTCCACCTTGGTATGCCAGAACTGCCGCTGCCTTGTTCTGTGCCTAAGGAGGTTATCCCACTCCACTAAAAACTCCAGAGGATTAACTAATTCATAGTAATGACAGTTCTGGTGCATTGTCAGGGCTTCCACTGCTGCAGGTTTCTGACATGGCTAGTTCTTTAAACTCAAGTTCTTCATGTGTTTGCTTTGTAATGCTTTGAACAAGCTTTATGAATTTCAGCAGGAGCTGTGGAAGTAGGGGACTTCCTGATGGCATGTTTCCTGCTTGAACTAGGTAGTGCTGTTCATGTAACACTTCCATAATTTGTTTTGGCTTTGTAAACTCAGTCCAAGGAAATAAATTTCTTTCTTTAAGTGCAATCAGCAGGTGACTGGCTCTCAGACTCTTTCACATGGTTCACAATTCCCTACCGTCACTGACTGATTGTTAAGCCTACGTTTTACTTCAAGGACATCTGACCTTTTGCAGTTTTTGTTTTCTCTAAAATCATGAGGTCTCAGCTGGTGAATCTGAAGGTTTGTGGACATCTATTCCAAGGTCAAACAATGTTGTACTTACTTCTTTTGCAGTTTGGATTCTATGTGCTTCTAGAAGGTCTTCACTCCTTAAAACTCAGCTGTTTTACTATTTTACTGTTCTATTCATCTTCACATGAGCTCAGGTAAATACCAATAAGAAATGACACTGCTACCTCAGCTGTTCTGTTAGTGTAGGAAATACACTTTTTCAAAAACACCATAATTTAATGGAATGGTTGTCAGACAAATGCACAGATCAGGAGAAGAAGAACAGAGGTAATGTCATCTTTTTTTTTTTTTTTACCTTTAGTTTGGGAGCTGGTTAGCTTCTCACTCAGACATGGAGCAGTCTTGCTTGGATGCTGGTGGGCTTATGTGTGGTCCAGGGTAGGTGAAGTACCTGAGCCTAAAGACTGATCTTCTATATGGAAAGCATGCATAGAGCTTTCTACCTCAGGCTTCCATAACATTGTTTTTATAGCAAGAGTAACAGAAAGAGATCCGTGATCTTTTTTGGATGGACAGGATTTGGATCTGCTGGAAAACATTGAAATCTAAGACCTGTCTACACTGTTTCTAGGGAATATCTCATCTCCTTGTAGTGATATTTCTGTAATGTGAGTGTTTCAGCGGAATCGTAGAAGATCAGAAGATCCAATATTTAGAGCAGTGCACTATTATAAAGTTAGGATTGGCTTTTTGAAATTTAGCAAGAAGTCTGGATTCCTGGACAGGATGGAAACTCAGGTAAACAGGGATGACTGCTAGAGAAGTGCAAGAGAAGAGAAGAGAAGGAAAAGGTAAAATCTAGAGTGAGAAGTTGTTTGACCTAAGAAGATGGATGCATCATATCTGCCAGTGGCACTTTCAAACAGTGCATCTTTTAGATGTTCTTGTGTCTGTGATCTCTGCTCTGAATGATCTCCCCTCGCATGCTTTCATCTTACAGCTGGAATATTGAAAAAGTGACCTTTTCTGACTCGGACACATTGTTGTCTCTGACCTCCTCAAACCCTGGTTTCACCTTTGTTGCTGCCCGATGCCTGACTGCCTTCCATCTCCCATGTCTCTGCACCTCAAAAAGTGTCCTTCATTCCTAGCTGAGTCTTTCCTGTTGGCCTGTCACAGAGCTGCTTTTCTCACCACTTGTCTCTCAGATCATTATAAATGACAGGTATTTACATTTTATTCCACTTTGGGAAAGCAGCTTCCATATGGAAAACACATTTTATTTGATGTTTCTGTTGTCCAGAAGCTGATCTTAGTCATAATAACTGTTTCTCGTTCAGGGTTGCTGCTTTTCTTTCTGTATTTTCCAGCTGGACTGTTTAAGGCATAGAAGGCCAAGTGACCATGAGTCAGTGCTGTGAATTTGGATTAGGACCCAGTATCCTAAAGGCTCCCAGTCTTCTCTTCTGACTATCACTAGACCATGCAGCATCTCTGAAAAGCTCGACTCTATGGAAAAGTACAAATTAAGAACACTGAGTTTGAATCTTTAATTCCCAGAATGTAGTTATTGAGCCTTGTTCAGATTACAATGAAAACATGTTTTTTTTAGTAAATAAACCATGGAACAACTTTTGGAGTTTTGGCTTTGTCTCTTTCTCTGCCCAGCTGAGTAGTGGCAAAATGTTTTTTATCAGCAACTAATACAGGAAGCAAAACATGAAGTGGAAGAAATCTAGAAATGTTTGGCCAAACTATGTCCATGATTTAACAGATATTCTGGACTGACTGACTCTTTATGTAGCTGCTTGCAGTTGAGTGCCTCTTCCATTTAATTTGAGCATATACTGTTTATAATTTGAGGTTCAAACTCTCCTCTTTATTTGTGACATATACTGAGTTTTCTCAAGGGTACCTTCTAAAATGGTTAGGCTTCAGAGATGTTAGTTAAGACACTTTACATTCAGGGCAGCTCAACAGGGTGAAGGGGGTACTCCCCCATCTTACGAAGTATGACAAAAGTGCAGGGAAGTTGGTGCAGGAGTTTCTGCTAAGTTTGTGACTCCAGTCTGAGGTATTTAGGCCTCATTTATCAGGGAAAAGAAATTATGACGCTTATGATTACAAGGCTATTCAGAAAACTGAGTACAAAAAAATCACTGGTTTGTGAACAACATCAATGTGTTTGCACAAGATGCTGTTTCATAGAGTTAATCCCTCAGGTTTTGGACTGAAAAGCACCTATAGCTTGTTGTCTAACTCAGTGAAAAAGAAATTAGTTTGCAGACATGAAATCTTTTGCTGAGGTCTGATAAAACCTTTTTTTTCTTTTTCTTTCCCTGTCCACTGCTCTTCATCCTAGACTCCAAGCTGATTTAATACAAGTGTGAAATAAAGGTCTCCCTAGCCAAGTCTTAAGCCCTTGTTCTTAAGCATTATAGTGCCAGGCATTATCATCTGAATGTATTGACAGGGCAAGGCTATTCTTGTTTCAGGAGCAGTGGTACAGTTGCACTGAAGCTCTCCAGAGGAGCGTTCCAGGGCAGGTAAGAGAAATGTGAATGTTCACATTAATGAGTTGGAGAGTCGCAAAATTATAGGCAGTTGCAAAAAAGACTTTTATACTGCAAAATGTTTTGATGCCTTTGGTTAACTAAGGACATTCTGGAGATGACTTGTTCCTACGTCAAATGCTTTTGATGATCTTCAGAATTCATAGCACAGTACTGATATTCATTTGCTTTTAGATTATCTCTCCTAGGTAAAGATCACTGTGGCAGGTCTGAGACCCTTCCTCCACGCATGCAAATTGACCAGATTGCTAGGTTTTAATTTAAATTGGAATTAAAAATCTGAATAGTTTTGTAAGCCTCTAGACAGGGAAATGCAAATGGCACTCTCATTGGTGCTTCCCTAAAAACACTGAGTAAAGAGGTCTAGACCTAGTGTAATTTAAGGTTACTTTATAAAAACGGGCACAGATGAAAGGGCATCCACATGCCATAAGATTCCAAGGGAAATATTTCAAGGTTAGCAGTTCTTATAAGATGTCTGTGCTTTGAAATTCAATCCTTATGGAAATTCATATTCGCCTGAAAATTTCAACTAACTCCTAACAGACTAGAACTGAAGAAAATCTGTCTGGTTTTGATTTTAACTGGAGTCAAAGCTGTTGGTTCAGTATTGGGCAGCTTCAAGGAGACTGACTCGCATAGTTGAAGCTAATTTTTATTTTGCAATGTAAAGATGAAGCAGGGCATTACTGTTGAGGTTCTGATTATAACTCTTCTCTAACAGACTTCACAGAATCATGTGCACTCATAACTTTTTAAACTCATTTTATCAGTTTCTACTGATATATTCAGAGTGAGGAAGTGTCACATGCTGTGGAGGTTGAGGGGAGGGGAGAGGGTGTTGGTTCCACTTCATTTTGTTTTATTTAAGCTTGAATTTGAGCTCTGGATGTAGGATTTTCCAAAGGATATCTGTCTTGGGTACTTTTGAGGCATAGACACTTGTGAAATGGAGAACATCTGGTTTAACATTGTTAATCTCCATTTGAAGAATGCCAATTAGTTATTACTCAGACTTTATGGTGAAAAGAAAATATTTTGTTTTTCAGTATTGTCTGCTTTTTTTCTGCTTTTGCAACTTTTCTGGGATAGTAAAATGGAAATATAAATATAATGAAAGTGTTATGCAAATTAATTTTTTTGGTCTCTTCACCTGCAAAATAGTTAGTTTTAGTGCTAGCTCAGTTTGAAAAGATGAGTTACTCTAAGCAGCAAATTACAGTTCTGCTTACTTTATCATGGGGCTACAGTATGCAAACTTGCAGTGTAAACTGTTGCATTCAAATGAGAGAAAATGAGGACTAGGGAGGCTTGCCTGGTTTTTCACCTGCTGCAGTGAACTTCTGACTTCACAGAATTTGTATAAAGCCTAGAAAAGCATTAAAGTTTTACAGCTACCAGTCTTTCATCAAATCACTGATAGCAAACAGTGCTTGGAATACCAGTTGCTCCCTTGGGTTTCATATATGCAACACAAGAATATAATTTAACTGGAGTCAAAGCTGTTGGTTCAGTATTGGGCAGCTTCAAGGAGACTGACTCGCATAGCTGAAGCTAATTTTCTTCTGAAATGTTAAGATGAAGCAGGGCATTACTGTTGAGGTTCTGATTATAACTCCTCTCTAACAGACTTCACAGAATCATGTGCACACATAACTTTTTAAACTCATTTAAAACAAAATTACCAATCCCGTTGTAAGGTCTCCCCGGCAATGTCTATTGTCAGCCTCCCATAAGTGTATCCAGTAAGGAGAACAGAAATGTTTATTTTTCTTTTTATTATCATATTTTTTTCCTGCTCAGAACAGCTCTTTATATTACCAACAGCACTCAACAATGACATTTCTTCTTTCTTCCACAGTACTCTACTAACTGGGCAAATAATAATTTTACTCATGACACAGAAATTAAGGTAATGTGAAGTACATTTCAGCAAAAATCCCCATTAAATGCTGCTCTTACCTTTTGAATTTCCACTCTATCTTTTTTGTTCCAGAAACTCTGCTCTTGAGGATGATTGCTAACCATAGGAATAGGTAGTTTGCATCACGGGCTCTGCCTTGTTATTGAAAAAGGTTAGTAGTGTGGGAAAAACCCTAACCCTCACTTTTTTATTACTAAGTTGAATTTTGGTGTAGTCATCACTGAGCTTTTGTTTTTGTTTTTTTAAGGAAAATCTTTTGGATGATTTAAGTGAAAGCACACAGCTTCCATAAATTTTGCTACTTGGAATAACTGGAAAATTAAATTCAGCAAGTTCTAGTAATGTTTTGTTGGGGGGGGAAGGTTCCTATATGTGTAAGACTTCCTCTGAAATGAGGGGGAAAATCTGTGGGAATTCTGTTTTATCTTTAATGATTTTTTAAAAAAATCAGTTATGACATGGTGCACCAAGAAAGGCTATTTCCTTCTCCCCCCCAACCCTCCATGAATTCTTCAACAAGTAGCAAATTATTTAAGATAAATGCCTACTGCTGTAGACAGCTGCCAGAATAGAAGTGAAAATAAACTGGTGAAAGGAAACTGCCCAGTTCATGGAAAGGGCAGCAACGATATAGTGCAGCAAGTCCATGACACTTCTGGATACACATGCTGAAAGACTTACCCTGGCTGGCCTGCTACAAATCTCCCAGTAATTCATTAAGGGGAAACGCTCCTTGCAACATTTCACTCCTATTTTAACACCCTTTGTCTTTACCTTACATACTCAGTGGGTTCATTCCTATGTCAAGTGAGCCTCAGTGAAACCAGTTTTTCATTCCTGATAGAGCATACTCTTTTGCTCGAGTAGAAAGAATAGATGGATGCTTTTACTGTAAGTATTTTAGCAGTCTGAACTATTTTTTTCAAGGTTTGAGGTCAAAAGAAGGATATGATCATTGTGATCCAGTAAATAGTGTAAAACAAAGTAACTTGACTAGTGACTGAAACAGGCGTGAATGTTGTCCTGTTTTGCAGTAACTTTGAGAGAGGGCCCCTAAATAATGCAGCAAGATGTATATTAAGATGGAAATATAAAAACATATCCTGGTTGTTCTAATCTGCTTCAAATCTTTGAAATTACAGAATTAATTTAGTTTTGTTATCACGGGGCCAATTTGCTACAACTGTCTAGGGAGGCATCCCATTAACTTCACTCCGATTTTTTTTTTGAACGCTGACCATGTGATTTGACCTGTTTAAACAAAACAGCTTGCCATTTATTTCAGCTAGTATTAAGTTACATCAGTTGTCTCTCTTCCTCCTTATGTAACTTTACAACCCTAAAGAAAGTTGTATCTGAGTCCTGGTTTAGCAATTTTGTATTTCAAAAACAGATCAGAGTGGTGGGACAATACTTGAATTTACACAATACTGACTCAAATGTGTTGGCAGAAAACTGGGTCTGAATAACCTGAGTGTATCCACAGAAGTTAAACTGTCATCTTTTGCACATAGTTTACAGTTTTATGGGATTAAGCAGTCTGGGAGGGCAAAGTATGGCAATACTATTATTTCTGGTGTAGTTTAGGGGGGCATTTCGTTTTGTTTGGTTTGGTTTGGTTTTTTAATCTGTTTTTGTTTCTTTGTTTATTTTCTACTTTTTTTATTTTATTTTATTGTAATAGCTGCCTAATGGCGTGTTGGCAGTTGCTCTTATACCTTGAGCATAATTTGTGGAGAATGCATCTATCAAGAGGAAGTTTCAGAAGGGTTCTATCAAGCGTACGATTCAAGAAGGAGTCTGTTTTACATTAGTGTATCTCTGGCTACAGATTACGGGTTTTTTTAAAATCTTGTTGTTATTTCCCAGTTTATAAGATAGCTCATCATTGATGGCATTCTGTGGGGCCTTTGGATGTCATTCATAAACCTCTACAGTGTGATGGCATTTCCATGGCTGGGACAAGTTCCCCTGTGAATATGCACACACACACACACACGTGGGCATGCTGCAGGCTTGTCTGTAGAAAGGAAACTCCTCTTTAGTGGAGGCATAGAAATGACACATCATCTGACTGAAAAAATGTTTATACTGGGCCAAGAGTGGTCTGCATGTTCATATTGGTCGAGTAAGAAAGCTAATTTCTGTAATATTTGAAAGTTTTTTTGCCTTTTTGTTTGCTTGTTTTAAAATTGTTTTTTATAGTACTAGCCAGTGTGACTGAAGGTACCAGAATCTAGGCTGCTGTAACTCCTGTTAACTCTTCTATGAATTGAAACCTGGAAATTCAGTGAGCTGCTGTTTCCTTGGTTTAACATAAATGGTAGTTGTAACTTCTGATGTTGTAAAGCAAACCCTATGAACAGTAGTTTCTTTCTCACTGCAGTGAGTTTGAGGCTTCAGCACCTCTTTTTTTAAGTAGGCACCTTTGGAAGTGATTAAAACATTTTTATGTTTTTATGTGGGTGTATGTTTTCTGTGCATTTCTCAAAAGTCCTGAGGAATTCATATTTGGCATGATGTGGATGTCAGTGCTTGACACTTAAGCATTGCTTTTCACCTTTACATTTTAGCATTGCTATCTTTCCTCTGTGATTGTGTTCTTTGTCTAAATATTGTTTGACATGGTATGATTAGTTAAAAAAAAAACTATCCCTGCTGTGTCAGGTAAGTGCATCTTCTGCTTGATACCTTATCATGTGCTTTGTGCTTTGAGAGCAGAACACAGTGAAGCTGCCTGAATTCCAGCAGCAGAGTTCACAGTAGTGTCCCTTTGCACCATTTTGGAACCCAACATTTCCTGTGTGTTTTATTCTAGTTATTTGTACTAGCATTCTGTCACTTTGCTTTATATTATTAACCCAGCAAGAGTATCCCGTTTTTTGGTCAGCTTGAATTCTGTTTCTTTGGGCTTATTTGCTTTGTTCCCTTGCATTATTCGTTATCCTGACTGTAAACTACATTCCTCAAAAAACCAGATATCTACCTCAGTGCTATCTTAGCAAAAACAGACATTCAGAGGAATGCTAACCCAAGTACTATTAATACGAAAAGCAAATGGTAATGAAAGTAGAAGAACTAAAGACAGTAGTAAACTTCATAGCTAAAAGAAGGAAAGAAGAATTAGTGATGAGTCTAAATACTTTTTTTTGTTTTCTGCTAATGTGAATGTAATGGTTTTAGCTAATGACTTGCCATTACAAACATCTCAGTGAAACAGGTTACCTGGTGAAATGGTAAATTCACTGTTTTCTATAAGTCTAAAATTAGTTCTGTTAAGTAGAGAGCTACTTGCAAAGGTGTTTTGCTTTGTCAGATGAGCTGTATTAGCAGGAATCATTACAAGCTCATGAAGATTTAACCTAGCACAAAAATGCAGAATAATTCAAGGTGGAAATAAAAGCAAGTCACTAAACTGTGCTTTTGATCACAAGATTTATTTTGCTTCCTTGTAGTATGCTGTTAATATTTGAGAAATAAACAGTTCTATGAATTAAAATGTTACATGTACTTAAAGGAGAGATCTCATCTAAAATGTGTTCCATGTATTTCTCCTTTTCAGAATATTACAAATTGACTGATATATGTGAACTGAACATCTTAGAGGGTGCGGTCTTGCTGTCTAAAAGCAATGATCTTCTGAAATACAGGTAACATGCTTATAAGGAAGCAGTAAAACTAAAAATGTGCTTAATTTCTTTCCAGAAACCTAAAGGGTTGGGGTGTTGTGCACCCACTAGCTTCGCCTTTTATCTTGAGTTTATTTCTTGGCGGGAACACAGAGGTAGAGAGGTTTGTATTACTGCTGGAAATTTGGCCGAGTGGTTTTTCAACCGAGCTCTGAGGGAGACTTTGAAAGGCTCAAGAAATATGTGAGCCTAAATTTTACCAAGTTTCTTGAGGAGTCTGGTACCAAATGTGCCTTTGCTAGAGGTACAATTTTCTCTTACTTTGTTTAGAAACCTTAAAAATTGAGGCTATTCTGTTTCACACTATGAAGTAGACCTGTTCCAATAATAACATTAGCTACTGCTCCCTTCCCTCTTGTTTGGTTTATAATTGCTTATGATTTACTTTTTTAGAGCTTGACCCTAGGTTTAGATTTAGGCTTTGTGTGTTCAAGGCTGACAAAGTAGGATATCTCTACTTTAACTACAAAAAGAGATTAAGAACTAATAGGTTAAAAACTTTTCTTACATAAATGATTATTCCTATGCCTTGTAGTTTGAGCAGGGCAAATCTATGCAAGACAATATTGCTTAAGTTCAAAACAAGAACCCCAAAGCTAAAATTTAAGTAAAAGGACATATAGACGCCTGTGGGATGGTGTGTCTGCCTTACCAAGAAATCTTAGTTTGGCATAGTGAGAAAGGAAAAAAAAAATTTAATTCATAGTACAAACTAGTAAAAGGGCATGACGAGCAGCACTGTTCTGCCCATCATGCTTCTGTTTCAGGAAGTCATCCTTACTTTAGGAAGTGTCAAAAATAGAAAAATGAGAGTCTACAAAAAGAATAATGGAAACAAATTTAACTGGGCATGAAAAGAAGCAATGGTGTGAGTGAGAAATGTCAAGATTCCATAAGGCTTTTTCTCCATTGAAAATGAGGGAATAGATAAGATTTCAAATATGGAACTTGCATAAATGCAGTGGCCACAAGTGTGTGCTCAAAGAATTGGCAAGAACTGTTGCTCAAATAACAGACCTGGAGAGACTGCTTTCATCATGCTGTTTATTCTTTGTGGGATGTAGTCCCATTGAATGTAAGGTAGGAAGTGTGTCCTGCCATTCTGCTGTGAAATTTTAGAAATGGCCAATCCAACAAGGAATCTGAGGTTTGTGTACCCTGGCCAATCAGTTACTTTTTTATCTGATAAAGAGGTGAATTACAGTGAATTTTAGTGAGGAAGGAGGATGTGTGGAGAGCAGCAGGTTTCAGAAATATGTTTCCAAGAGCTCCAAAGCCTTAGAGATACATAGCCATGAATAGAAATACTTGAAGAACAGTGTATGCTGAAGTGAAATAACATGTTTTCTGAATTAGGTCACATGAAATACTAAATTAGCTCATCCCTACCTCAACCACTTCAGAAAGGAGACAAGACCCTGTTTGAGTTATCAAACAAGTAGCAACTCATAGATGAGAGAGGATTAAAAGAACACTGTGATAATCAGGTACCCTTTTGTATATATAAAGTTCTCATTCCTTTCCTGAGATTCTCTCTTCATCAGTGAACAGCTGAGTATTTCCTAAGTGATAAAGAAGCCATTTTCCTCTAAATTCAAGACACTAGCCCATCTAGAATTGGGTCCAGGTTTTAGAATTCCTTGTGACAGTCATCCTGCAGGTGAGTTGGCATAGCTTTGTCCCCTAGGTAAAATAAAACTTTGACTCTTGGATTTGGATTTGCCTTGCTATCAGCATGATAAAATGCAAGCAACCAACCCCAACACCACTAAATTTTAGTAAACTTTTTAGTAATTTGTGAAATCATATTCCTAATGTGATGATGGCTACTTGCTAAAGAGAGAATAGATCAGAGTGGAAATCAAGGCATTTGCTGCATCAGTAAAATAACACTGGGAAAAAAAGGATGTGTATGGCTGAGTAAGGTAAAGTGGTAGCACCAGGTTTCCTTCACCTTTTTAGTTGCTGTAGATAAGGATCAAGTCCACTGAACAGAATTGCACAGGTATGGAATAGCTTGGAGAAGTCCAAGCTGAACTGAAGTGACAGTGGCAGGAGCAGAGTGAGTCAAGTCTTTTGTAAAGTTAGGAAGAAGAACCGGTAAAATTTTCTTCAGGACAACTGTGAGTTGGGACAATGGATTAATCCCATGCCTGCCCGACAGTGTGTTTGCTTAGCTGGAGATGTGAGCAGTAGAGAACAAATGTAAAATTCTTTGTTAATCTTCTTCTATTTAGTTAGTTCTATAATTCATAAAAATTATTGCTGCTTATCCTGAAGTACATTTGCAAAATAGGTAGGGGACCCCCCCCCCCCCCAACTCTTTTTATTTCTGTTGAGCTCTTGGTTAATTGTAAGAAATTTTGTGTACCACTGACTTTAATAGCATCTTGTTTTTTAGATGTTCTCCCCTTTTGGTTTCTTGTAATTTCCAGATATTTTTGGTCTTGTTTTCAGAGAGCATACCTGATTTACTATGTTCCTTTTAGCATGACTTACAAAGTTTTAGAAGTTCAATGATAGTTTTTCTTGCTATGAAAAATGAAGTTCTCAATGAAAAAGGCTTTTATATGATGATTGATAGGTCTACTGTATTTCTGGTTTTAAAATTCACTTTGTTCATTTTTTTGTAAAGCAGAGTAGTGTCAATATTGCATTCTATTCAGACAAATCCACTATAGGCACTCAGATGTCAAAATGTTTCAAAAACATATAAAAAATAAAGAAATGAATAGAAGCTTCCTTGTTCCTTAAATTATTACTGTGTTACCCTGAACTGTAAGTGAACCCTTTTTGCTTATAAAAGAAGCAGCTGTTCATGCGATTGAAACCATGGTTCATTACAAGCTGACCTCAAATTCAGGAGTAAAACTTCCTCTATTTTACTACAACTATTCAGACGTGGACTAGAGATAAACAATAATCAAAATCAGGATGAAACTTGACTGGGAAACCCTCTATACTCTTTGGCAGAATTATAGCAGCTCTTGGATCACCAAGAGTGATATAATGTTAAATGACCCTAAAACATTCCCTTCTCAAATGCAGCAGGTCTGCGCTGCCAACTCTGTAGCAAACAAAGGCTGATTGTAATGACTCCTTAAGCATAAGAGTATAGAAACATTAATTATCGCATTTTTTCACATTAAACATTTACAGAGAGTCAAGATGAAAATGGACCTGTTTATGTTGATTTTCCACTTCTTTTTGGGTAAATCATGTGATTAAAACAGATTTTCCTTGTGTGTGTCTTATTTGAGTTTCATATCTTTCCTAAATGGTTTTGCTTTTTAACTAATATTGGAATTAGATTGGATGTAAAAGTAACAAAAGTAGCTAATGTCCCACTATTCTGTTTTGACTGGAGATGTCTAGAATAATGTCATACCATTAAAAATGTAAACTAAATTAATGCTCATTACTAGTCAACTCCTTTATAAGTGAAGTAGGGCAGTGACATAGTGCCTTGAATGTATGTTTCTCTCTTTTGGTCTATTGTGTTTGTTATTCCTCTTCTGTAGCTCCCTTGTTTGTTGTTGTCCAATTCTGAGACACAGCAATCCTTTCTGATATTATTCACGACCCATATAACAACACTTATAGAGAAGATCTTTTACTATTTACTGGAGGGCTATACAGAGTCCCTAAGATTTCATGATCAAGTACAAATAGGAGATTATGAATGTATGTGTGTGTTTGCCATGATACATTTAATTACAGAGATTTGGAGCAAAAAACTTTTGAATCAGAGCGAAATAGAATATGCATTAAGTAGTAGCAATGCTAATGACACTTGTTCAGTAAACCAGAAATCTTACTCGTATTTTAACTATGTTCAGGCAATTTTTTTTTCCATTCTGACCTAAATTTCTTCTGGGGTTGTTAAAAACTCAAGAATGGGAATGTATCTCTAGGCTTTTAAAATGCGTTAGGGAAGTGTCTTAGAAATGAGCTGGGGAAGGAGGGGGGGGAAAGGCGTTCTCCTACACTTAGAAATCTGCTGGTTGGAGATGTGTAATATTGTTTTGAGATAGAGTGATACTATCTTCCATTAATAAATAGTTTACCTTATGCCTTATTCACCCATTGAAGCACTTGTGGTGTTTGACTCTCAATTTGCATAAAATCTGGTGATTTCCTTTACCCACAGATTCTGAGATGTTTTTACTCAAGGTTAGTAGGGAAGGCGATTCAAAAGCTGAAACTTTACATTTCTGGGAATTATTTGCTTTGTTTGTAACATGCGCATTGCATGCAGTGTCCTCTTCCCTACTCCTCAGAATTCCACGTTATCTTTGTCAGTGTCAATCCTCTGCCCTTCCTGTACAGAAGCCCAGAGGAGACCACCTAACTTTCACATTACTGTTCTACTAATTCCACTGTTTGGTTTGATCCCATCACCCTGTCCCTCTATTAGATTGCTCATGCTTGCTTGTCAGAGGATCAAGGAACCTTATGAGAAAGAGGTCAGAATCCCTCTAAACCAGACTAATTTTTTTAATTTTTATTATTAAATCTTTTTCTTCTTGAGCTATTGCCCTACTGGTGCAAATTTAGTCTAAGTAGAGAAGAAAGAGGAAAGGAGGGAGAGAGATTAGGCAGCTGCTTAGGTGTGACTCTGACTTTAGTGTATGATGTGGAGTTATGCTTAAGACCATGGCTATCTCTTGCAAAATAAGACTGCTCTTCTCTCTGTCTGGACTCTCAGGGACAAATCTGTTTAACACATTTCATGTATCCCGTTTTCTGTTGGTCTTTACTCAGCCTGTTTTCATTTAGCTGCTGGCCTCTCACTCCTTAAGTTGTACCCTCTTTTCTTGCTTGTGTTATAGGTCTTCAAGCCTTTGTTTGTCTCTGCTTTTGAACTTCTGACTTCTCTCCTTTCAAAACAGATTTTCTGGTTTTGTTTTCTGTCTGGTCACAGTGCTACTAATTACTCTGTATTTTCTGGAAGAGTAATAATATATTTGATTTTATCTTTTTAACTGTTAATAAGTGGCATTGTGGACATTAGATAAGTATATCTACATAATACAGGATCCTCTATTATCATGTTTGATATTTGGATCCAACTGTGTTCTTTTCAAAGTGGTACTCAGCAAGTACACTTACACTGCAGGTGTGCAGTGCTGTTGCTCCTGAGACTGAGCAGTTTTTTGCCGTCACATGGAAGTTGTGATTTTCATGATCCCTCGCATTCTGTGCAGAGGTATGTCTAGCACAATTTCACTTCCTCTCAGCTCTCTGCAGCATAAAGAATTCTGCTAAGTGTCATGCAGAGAAAGAAGATTTTGGTCCTCCTCTTGTTTGCTGCTGTTTTATCATCATGTTCAGCCCACGTAAATGCCTTCTGGGGGGAAAAAAACACCAAATGTAAAACGTGTGGCAAATTCTGCTAACAGCTTTGGTTGTCAATCTTCTGTTGCATCTTGGTTCATTTTTGGTGAAGTCCAAGTAGTCTGCTTCTGGGGTAGATCCATTTCTGTCCCAGAATGTCACTATCTGCTCCTCAGGTGCGCTGAGTTCTGTGGGTCTCAACAGCATCACTTCATGATCTTTTGCCCTGTTAGAGAGGATGCTGCTCAGTATTGACCACATCCATGAATGATCAAGCTTCTCTGGTCACCAATGTAAAAACATCTATGGATATTCTCAATTTCCTTATGCCTCCTTGTTCATCCTCACAGAAATGTATCCCTTGGATCCACTACAGCTACCTGATGTCATCCATGTGTCTGTAATCTTCTCAGCTTCTGGGTGAGAAGAAAAGAGAAGAAAAGAGCAAGGGCAGATGAAGACTGATTGCTGTCTTCCACTTAAGGAGAAAGCTGAGCTTACTTGCAACCTTTTGGATATTTCTTCCTAATCCATTATCTGCTAGGGCAACACTTCCTCTTAATGAAGCTTTTATGGTTCAAGGCAATATCTTGTGGTTCATTATATATTCTTCTCACCTGACTATGAAATGAATCAGGAAACTATCACCTTTCCACTGGGGAGACTGGTTTCATTTTTGGTTATCTGCTCAGCTAGAAGTGTCTAAGAAATCTTACTGTTAAGATAAGAACTTAAATTGCTTAGTTGCCTTGGATAAATGATCATTTCTCTTGGGCTGGTGCAATTGGATGATTACCAGACTTTTTGATGTTCATTGAGCACAAGCTGATTGGTCATCACTGCTTTCCAAACCTCTAGTTCACTGAATCCAAGGATGACTTGGTGGTGTTTCAGTGAGCTATAGGTAATTTCAGAATCCCCTCTGGACTGTTCTAGACAGAGCAGGTCTTAGATCTGTCAATCATCTTGTAATTTTGTTTGTTTGTTTGTTTGCTTCTCTAAGAGCAGATTTTGGAGGTATCATTCAACAATATCAAAATACATCAGACTGAGAAATTACTGGTGATTGATTAGGACAATGTTTTTCAATTGGAAGAGATTTATAAATTCACTTGAAATCACCTCATCTACTCTTAAAATGGAGCCAAGCCATTTCCAAGAAGGGAATGAAAGATGTGCACTCACTGGAGCTGTAAGTAGAATAGAAGAATGAATAGAATTGTGGAATTGATATATTTACCCTTATAAATGCCTTGAAACGTTCAGTGACCTAAATGATCAGGAAATTGCTGTGCCTATTGTAGCTGAGTATAGAGTTCAGAATGCTCCAAAGCCAAAGGGAGCATTTTGTGGGTGTAGCATCAGCTGCTGAACCCATTTCCATTGCTTACAGCATCCTGGATTGTTCTGTGTCTTCTCTTGCCTGTCCAGGTTGATAGTAAAATATTTAGGTGACTGTGCAATGGTACAACTTGCAGACAGTCTACTACCTTCTGTCTCACTAAGCAGTGTCTCAGATTAATTCCATAGATAAAAGAATATTTCTCATGTAAGTCTCCTTTCAGTGGTTTGAGTTAGAGATGAAATGTCAGATGTAAGTTTTAATTTCCTGCCTATTTCAATTTAGCCCAGGTCCATTTGGAAGATGCTATTTAGATATGGCTCATGCAGATGAGAAAGAGTTTAAAATGGGAGAGACAGGATTTAAGGAACTTCTTCATATTTTGAGACTTTAAAAACTGGTAAACAAAAACAGTCATTTGTTAGAAGTAAAAAAGAAAAAGAAATCAGAACCAAACCAAAATATTAGGATAAAGCCTATACAGAATTTAAATAGCTGCTTTCAAAGCTAGTAGTGAAGTATGCTGCTTGATGTCATTCATGACCCCTTTTTAGGGAACTTGGTTTTCCCTGTGGTCATATTGGATTGACTCAGGAAAACATAGAGGGGTCTAAACACCTCAGAGGGAGGTCTTCTGTTGCCTCATGTAAAGGCTGCTCTTGTAGTAATGTAGGTTGTATTCTTTTCAAAGAGAGTCAGAATAAAACCACTCCTCCATGACCAAACCCAAAATATAAAACTCCTTAAGTGTATTAGCCTTTCACTGCCTCCTTTGTTCTGACACCACAGCATCTGCCATGTGCTACACTGTGATTCTCATGAAGTATTTATTTCTGTAGTGTCTGAAAGTCTGTGCTGTAGGTGTTAAAAATAGGTAAGAAGGTATCACTGTGCCTAAAGATCTTACAAGTTAAACAATGGGAGGTAGCACATTTTGCTCTATTTTTAAATTATTTTGTTGTGCCCATTTTGCTGCTTTCTGTAGCTATCCTGATTTTCTAGTTGCTTCCTGTAACTACTAGCTATTTTCTTTAATTGCACACACATGCCTTGCTGTCCCTTGTGTAACTCTTTCTTAAGCTCTTGTGCAACTTTTATGAGTTTTTCCATTTCCTTTTAGCTTTATTCTGTTTTTTACACTTGTATATGTGTTTCTTTCAGCTGTAAAACACAATTAGTTTGTATTCTGCTTCAATGTCACAGGCCTTTGGAGCATCTCTTTCTAGCACTTATCTCCTGCTAAAAATGTTGATTAGTCTGCTAGTGATCTCGCTATGCCCGAGCCACTGGGTAACTCCTTTGTGATCATGAAAGGTATGCCTAAAGCAAGGATGAAAACTGCACTGTCCTTGTTCCTCCTGGTCTACTCCATGCTTGCTAGCCCCAGGATATTGCCCCCTGGAACATCTTTCACTTCATTGCAAGAACGATAAGTGTTTTACTGTTGGGAACCCATGTGTGTCCCCAGACTCAGCCAGTTACTGCCACTGTGAGGGTCCTTGTTGTCCCTAAGAGGGAAGGTACATCTGTCTCTTCCATGATTATAGAGATGCTAAAGAAGAATGTAAACACTTCTTAGTGAGTCAGATTATTTGCAGAGGAGAACATAAGTAGTTCTGCTCTTGTTATTTTAGCTGCCATTTTTCCATATAGCGAATATAATTTTAAAAAGTAATACTCTATATCAAGAAGTACTGATATCTGGGCCTAAAAGTAACAGCCACTGCAGTATTCTTCAATTTCTACTTGTGGTATAAACTTCTCACTGAAGGAACTGTCAAAAAGGGAACTTTTATCATAGTCCTCAATTCATAAAAATTGCACTATTCTGAAAATAATCAAAGTGTTAATGAAATGAGCATGACAATTACTAAATGAGCCACAGAGCTAGACTGGGAAAGTTGCATTTCAGCTCTAAGTTCAAGATCTGTGACCTGGCTTAAATCCAAAGGCTTTGGCATAGATTTCTTACTGCATTGATACCACCTTTTGGTTTAATTTGGTTTGGGTTTTTTTTAAACATTTATTTTAATCAACTATTTTCTGTGTGAAAAAACAGACCATGCAGTGAAGGGAGCAGAGTGGAAATCAATGCTTGGAACACAGAAGTCCTCAAAAAACCCCAGCTTTTTAGAATTTTAAAGTAGAGATTTATCAGCTATTCTACTTTACACTGGTAGAAAAAAATTGGTGTGAGTCAAGACTTCTGGCCCTAAGCTCAGAACAGCAGGTTTACAACTACATAAAGGTGCAAGTTCTGCCTTGTGGTTGATCCTTGACAGAATTCAAGTGTAAGCCCCATCACTTTCTGAGACACCAAGTGATGATGTTGGCTCTCATCCAGCTGAGGCAATATTCCAAGGAAAGATAGCATAGCTGAGCCAGTCAGCTGTCTGAAAATGGCTGTTAGACAGAAAGAAAGAGTGATAATAGAGAATGTCTTCTCAAATAAAAATAAAATTTGTTATTTTAATACAGATTTCTTTTGATTTATTCTGACTTCCCCCTGAAATTGGCCTTAACAGTTTGTACGTTGGATCCCAAACTTATTGCCCGTCCACTGGAGGTGGTTGGTTTTAAAGAAAGCTGGCTTTAAAAAACAGTAAGAAAAATAAAGTCTTCTAGTTAAAATAAAGTAAAACAAACACCAGACAAAAATTAAGCCAAAAGATTTAATCGGTGTATCAGCAAAACGTTATTCAATCTGAAACACATCTCCAAAGCTGGTATGGGAGAAAATAGCAACATTAGGTATTCAGAGAGGTTTGAAATTTGACTTTACTGAGTGCTGATTGTGAAGTAATTGTTCTGTTAAACCAGGAGATTAGATGAAAGAATATAAAATTATCTAATAGGTGTCTGAACTAAAAATTCTCTAAGGAAATGTCACCTGTTTTCCTGTAGTTTGCCTCCTGGGTTAATAACTTCAACGCAGCTGAAGCATTGCCCTTTATGGCTTCAGTGCAGTTTATGACTATCTTTTCCTACTCCATATAGAAATGTTATTTCCATGGAATGACAGCAGTTCCTAGGATCACAATGGTGTTTTTAATTCTGTTTTTGTCACCTAATATAGCTATATATTTCCAATGACATGGCACTGTCTGTTGTCATAGATGGTTTTGTTTTCAAATTTATTTTCGTAAATTTCAGCAAGTCCAGGTTTCTTTAGTGCATTTCTGGAATTAAGAAGTGAATTGAATCTTGCTCGAATGAAGGACCTCCTAAGAAATTGTATTCAGCTGTAGTTCTCTCTGCTTTGCTAAGATTAATGAATTTTAGTGCTCAAAAGGCCAAGTCTGTGTTCATCAGAAGCAGGAAACACACAGGTGGGTGCTTTTGTCAGACAGGATAACAGAGTCTGGTGAAAATAGCTTTGATGTGTGCAGTGACCAGGTCAGACATAGTATGTCACAGTAAAACTTGATTGGATGAGTGAGAACTGTAACATATGGGTATATATGTTGTTTTCCAGACACCCTAAGCATCTCTGGTTTATACAGAGGCCCCCTATATGGACTACTCTTTACACCCCCTCCCTGCCTCCCCAAGTTATGTTAGGTTTTGGAGGGGTGAGGATGATGTTGAATTTATGAAAAGACTTGGGGATTTTTTTATTTGTTTAGTTTTTGGCATTTCTCTTTGGACTTTTAATGCTGATTTGAAAAAGGTTTAGCCCCTGAAACATTTTGTTTCTCCTGACAAGTACTAAAAGGCATCAGCCTTTAAAAAAATCAAAATCCCAACCAGAACTTAGACTTCCCCCATAAGATGATGACGGAATCTACAAATATGTTGGGTTTATACCTTATTATAACAGTTGTGGTGAATAATTAATACTCTCGTGAATACAATCCAAGATTTGAAAATAAAATGAAATATTTAAAAAAACCCACAAACCAAAACACGCCAAAAAAACCCCCAAAACCAACCAACCAACCAACCAACCAAAAAAACACCCAACAACAACAACAAAAAACCACCACACACAAAAAAACCAAAAAACAAACAAACAAGAAAACATTGCGACAAAAAGAGCACAACCTTTACACAAGGTAATCATTGGTTAAAATGAACGACAGTCCTTGAGGGCTAAAATTCTGTGCTGAGTGGGTTAAACATCACTCTTGATGTCATTCTCTACCCACAAGGGAGGCTTCAGGTCTATGAAGAAAGCTAAGCCAGGCAGAGGGTGAATTTCAGACACATCTGCCCTGAGTGCTCCTCTGTTGGTCAGGTGTGACCTGCTCCCAGTGCTGACTACACTGACTTTGATTTCGTGTCGTCTGCTTCACTCTGTACACCTCAAAGGGAATAGAGGCACCTGACAGTAAGTCTGCCTGCTGGAAGCACTTACACCTTCTGTTGGATCCATCCTGAATTTTTGTATATGCTGCTGGTCATCTAGAAACCTGGTGTGTGTGAGATGGAGTCTGGACAGCATCTTCAAGCCTTATTAGAAAAGGACTGATGAGAGAGGGATGGATGAACAGTACAGTAAAATAAGCCCTTGTTTCTTAGGAAACCAAGCTAAACCCCTGAATTGGTTCAGTCTTTTAATAACTACTCAAACCTGTACCCTAGAAGGGATTTGGAAACATTATTACTTTCTGGATTTGTTTTTTCCTGTTGTATTTGTCTGGTTTTATGCTGCCTCATGTTGGTTAGTACAGAAGTACTCAAATTTGATGAGTTTAAGGTACCTTGCAGGGCACTCAATACAGCTTTTCAACCTGTAGGTGCAGAAAAATTAGAAAAGTCACGTCAAAGAATCAAAATTTTGAACGCTGGATTCCATGACTACTTCTGTCCCATTTAACCCTAATACCAAACTCACTCAGTAGGACAGAAGAAATAGTCCCTAGGATGAACCATCAGCTTAAAAAATGTATTACACTCCCTGCGTTTCCCATTGCTGTCTTAACGTTCCCTGTTGTGCTCCCAGTTTATGTTTTAGGAAAGATTCTCACTCCTACTGCACTATGGATGTCCGTCTTGTTTAGCTTCAGCCACTGTTAATATCACTGGAGTTGGTGGATCTGCAGAGTTCAGTGTAACTTAGTACACTTAGTACTAAAGAGAAGGCTCTGGTCCCTAAAGCAGGATAGCTGTGATACCCGTGAGTTACTACACATGTTCTCAATGGTTTATTTATCTGGGCATGGCTTTGACCACAGCAGTAGAGAGTTTTTGCTTTTTCAAATGATGTTTTCAGACAACGGCTGTGCAATTGTTACATTGAAATCCCAGGGAAAGCTTTCTTCTAGTAGATTAAACCTTGGACCAGAATTTAATAAATCCAGCTACTCTGGCTCCTGACCTGTTTGATAACAGCGAGGAAAACGTTTTGTCACCATGTGCTTGATGCTTACCTAATTAAGCCTGTTCACATGCACTGAAGCTAGATATTTTTACACATCAGAGCCAAGAGTAAGAGTGTTTCACTAGAATGCAAGATGGCTTAGTCTGATGTGACATTTATCTTCACTCATCAGAAGTGCAATCAGTGGGGAGTTACCCAGATCTTTGTTCATGAAGATAAATGTCAAATGTTATCTATCTACATTCTCATATGGTGTCTATCACCATGGTATCTGAATGCCTTCCAAAACAATAATGTACACAAATTAGACCTAAACCAGTCAGCAAATGATCACCATAAAGATGTCACTGACAAATTTCTGGTGATGCCTGTTTGGATCAAATCTTTCCTGTTTCCTTTACTTTGGTAACAGAGAGTGAGCAATAAGTTTGTGTAATTACTGGGGGGACAGGAGGGGAGGGGGAATTACAAAAGATAGATTGGGCACCATGATGGAATACTGAATTCAAAATAAATTCTTTCTTTCACCTTCCTTCAAATTTTCCTTTCTGCCCAGGAGGCTAAAAACATGTTCTCTCTTCTAAAGTTAGTCTTGGAGTAAGTACTGCCAACAAGGCCAGGTGTAATTTAAAAATATTTATGCATTGTCAGTTCTGGAATTAATCTTTCTTAATTGAATTGACATGAACTCATGTCTGCAGGTAATGTAAACTGTCAAACACTTTACCAGTGACAGCATGTTGGTCAGGGTGGTGAAGTTAATGAGAGATCTAAATTATGATGGAATATCTTTGTGTTGGCTTTGGAGCCTGATGTTTATAAATGCATTAGTAAGATCACATTAACTACAGGCTACAGACTCTGGAGTTCAGAAGGGCTAATTACTTGTTTGCAGTTTCTGAAAGAACCATGGATGAGATATTTTTACCTCAGAAACATTTTAGAAGTGTATTTGCTGCAGTGAAATTTCTTTCCCTTGAAATACATATAATGGAACTTTAAAGTGCAATGTATTTCATTTGACAAACAGTGCTTTTATAGTCTGGAAATACAGTTTTAAAATACACATATCAAACCATTTACTCTAGCTGTCTAGGAGGGTCTTACCCATTTCCACTGATAGCAAGTTCAAGCCTGCAGTTATCTGTTAGCAAAGCACTTAGCACATTCTAATAACGATGCTTTCCTTCCATGGCAAGATGGAATGACTGTTAGCTTTCTAAAATCCAGAGAGTGCAGGGGGGATACTGTGGAACAGAAATCACAGATAATGTTTGTGTTGCAGGAATAAAATTAGCAGACGAGCCTTTGCTCAGTGAAGCATCATGGGCTCTGTGTGACACGCTCAGGGGCGAGGCTGCAGACAAATTTTAGTGAAGGGAGGTAGGAGGTGATGAATCCCATCTGAATGTTCCGTCTTCAGAGATGAGTACTTGATTATGTGCCATAATAAGTACTTGTAAGCATAAAACTGCTTTCGGTGCTAATTAGAGTTTAGACCCTCTTTACTGCATGCAGGCTGGGCTCCAACAAGGATGCTGATTATATTTTAAACAGCAAGGCTTTTATCTTGAGGTAGCTGGGCGATAAGAGAACACCTGACTGATAATCATGGGTCCAGTTATCCATTCTTCCAGACCAAAGAAACTGGCTTCCTGGATAGAGCCCTGGAGACAAAAAGCTAAAATATTCAAATATCAGTTTGGTATCAGGACAATCTTCCTGTGGGCCTAAATTCAGGGCAAAAACCAAAGGATCCTAAAAGTCCCTTCACAGGCAGAATTCTGAATTGATAAAAAGTCCCTTTCCAAACTCAACAGATGTCTAACTAGGAAAACTAACAAACATAGTTTAGTTCTTCTGTTGCAAATATTTTTCAAGAGGTAAGATAATCCATTGTAAAAGTAGATCTCCTAAAATTTCACTGTCTTTGGGTTGTGTTAGAGTAAATTATTTTCTGAATAACTTAAGTTAATAACTTTGAAAAGTTTAAGAAATTCCTTACAGTGCTTTCTGTAGATGTTTACACAGTGAAAGCATAGGACCGTTTGATACATTTGGAGGAAATGCTGGATGGATTCAGCCGTGCAGCTCTTTGTACTCATCATGCTATCACTATTGTTCTCTGCATTTTATGCAAGAGAATTCTTGTTCAAAGACTGTTGGGAAGTGGAGGCTCTGCAGATTGTCAGAGTAGCATGTGACTAAAGAGCTGTACAGGAGCTGAGGCTGCTGAGGCCCAGTATGGTCATGAGGGAAGCTGGTCAGCAGCCATATGGGACCTTGTATTCTCCTAACCCTGCCAGTGCCCTCTCTTAACTTCCTTATGAATAGTAATGTCCTCCTTAGACCTTTTTTGACCTAGTTTTATGTAAAGTTAGAACTTTTGTTCTTCGAAATAAACAGAAAAAGAATTTGGGAAATTAATAGTGTCTTTTATAAATGTTAATTTCATTTTATTTTCTCAGGTAACATAAGGACACCATTGTTTCTGAATGTTCTGTAATACCACAGACTGATGCTTGTTGTTGGTCAGACACTTCCTTTCCCTCAAATCCTCCCTAAACAGACATCCTTCCTTGAGCTGCTTAGTGATTCTATGTCCTATGCCAAATAATTGATTTTAATGGGTAATTCTGAGTTATAAGTTAAGACAAATGAGTTTAGGATTGAGTTTTGTTTGAAACATACCTTTTTGGTATGCATTTTGTCATTTGCTTTGTCAGGCATAAATCTTCCAGAAATAGGTAATTATCTGAAGGAACTAAGAAATACAAGTAAAATTTTAGGTGTAGGGGTTTTATTTTTGACTGTCAGGTACTGCTAATAGTGAATTATACAACACCACAATAGAAGTGGTAACTAAGAAGATACACTGACATCTCTGTGGGCAGGTCTACTTTGCAATAAGAAATAAATTGCACATAAAGAGGGAGATGATAGTGCATTTATTTCTTGGTGTAACTCTGTCAAAGTAGTGTTGCACTTGTGAGAAACCTGGTGTGCTGTGATCGTTCTTGATTAACAGTCATGGATAAGTAATGTAGATTTTTGGAAAAGAAGATTTTTGAGAAAGAGTCCTTAGATGGACCTCTTGGAGCAAATCCAGAAGGAGACCACAGAAATGACCAGAGGGCTGGAAAACCTCTCCTAGGAGGAAAGGCTGAGAGAGTTGGGGTTGCTCAGTCTGGAGAAGAGAAGGCTTTGTGACCTTACAGCACCTTCCAATATGTAAAGGGGGCCTGCAAGAAAGCTGGAGAGGGACAAGGGCAGGTAGTGATCGTACAAAGGGTGACGGCTTTAGACTGAAACAGTGTAGATTTAGATTGGATATTAGGAAGAAATTTCTTACTGTGAGGGTGGTGAGACCTTGGCACAGGTTGCCCAGAGAGGTGGTAGATGCCCCATCCCTGGAAACAGTCAAGGCCAGGCTGGACAAGTCTCTGAGCAACCTAAGCAAGTTGAAGATATCCCTGCTCATTGCAGGAGGTTAGACTAGGTGACTTTTACAGGTCTCTTCCAGCCCAAACTGTTCTATGATTCTATGATAGCAGTCCACAGAAGCCATGTTCACTGAAAACAGTTATCATCAGATCACTGCTTTCCGATGGTTGGGGTTTTTTTCTTTTTTTTCTTTTTTTTTCTCCCCTAATTAATTTAATTTAATTTTTCTCCACTAATAACACAAATCATTAGTGTTTTTCATTATATATCTTCTTACTAGCATCACAAACCATGAATATTCTGTAAAGCCATATTATTACAAGGCACTGGCTCATATGGTACTGTTAATCTGTGCCTCCTCTTCTTTTGATTTCTTCCCTGTTACTCATTCTCCTGCTTATTGAATGCAGAGAGAGGCAAAAGACATTTACAAATAGCTCATGTGAAAAATACTGACCCAATAATACCATATAGTTCACTGAGGACTCTGGAGCTGGTGCCTTCATGTTAGCACTTGGCTTTCACATCAGGGTCTGTGCTATTATGTTACACCTGCCAGCTATTTCCATATGGTTTTTCACTTATAGTCTTATGACTGAAGTGGTAAAGGATGTGTTGGAGTAGACCAGTTCATGATATTCTGACTAGTGTTTCATTCCATTCTTTTAAGGTCTAGATGATCTTCTGATTAAAATTACATTATCTTGTTTAGTCCTTTTGAGTGTTAATGTGGGTCATATATATATGTTTTGTATACATACCACTGAAAAATATATATAAATAATTTAACTTTCTATATAAAATAACTTAATCCAGGACATACTCATGAACAATGAAAAAAATGTAGTAGTAGTAATAATAATATTATTAATACTAATAATGGACTAGGACTTAAATTAATAGCTAATTCACCTGGCCTTGCCTCTGTGCAATAATAGAAACAGCTTCTACCCTGTGACAGGCTTGGAGGACCTTATTTGATTGGAGCCACCAGTAGAGATGTAATTTCTGATAAGTGGGGTAAAATTTAATCACTTCATTCTGCATAAAAAGAAGACATAAGTTCATTGAGCTTGGCATTTCAGTTGGGTGTTGTTCATTTTTCGCAGATACAGTGAAAAGGGTCTGTTATAGCCTGGCTTGTATTTCTGAGAGCTTGTCACAGCTCCGACATTACATTGAGCTTATGGGTAGGTTCCTCTGCCCAGATTAGATGTTGCTGCTGCTACCATAAGCAGTTCTGGTAGCTTTCTGCAGCTTTTTCTCTTTACCCCTTTCTAATTGCTTTCACACAAAAATTTCACAGGTTTTTGTGTTATTATATTTGTTGCATTCAAATGAAAAAAATCATAATAAGTGAAATTTGGTGTTTCTAGTTTCTTAACTGGAAACTCAGCTTCTGAGCCAGCAGTGATTAGCTGCAGTGGATATGTTTAACAGAGTTGAAGTTTTGTGGAGCAGGTGGCCACATGCTGAACAATTTCTGTGAGAAGGTGTTTCGGTGGTGCAACAGCATCTGTACTGCCTGAGCTTTGCAAAGGTAAGACTGATTTGGAGGCTGGTGGAGGTGAAGGTGTTTTCCCACGTGCTCCAACAGGGACACAGAGCAGATCAGTCGCTAAACCGATGCTAACAGCAGAAACTCTCCCACGATGTGGCTTGCTGGCTTGGCTTTTGCTGTGCAGGATGGATTTATGGTTTCAACCCATTTTCTTCCCCTTAGTGCCCTGAGTGTACAAGTTTGTTTTCAGGGACTTATGCTAGTTTGGAGCAGGGAAGGTATGGTTCTCTTTCATTGCTTTGAGGGATTTCCATTCCATTTTCCTTTAATTTGATCCTCCCTGCTAATCGTATAAGAGAAGCTTAGAATGTTAACTGAACAGATAATTCTTGGTTCATGTATATGAGCAAGAAGAATTCGGATTTGCATGAAAATAGCTATCCTCAGGTTAGACCTTTACATTTGGAAATAAGCCCTTTCAGGTCTATTTTCCCTCCATTGTTATGTGTTTTATTTAATATGAATGGTGGATGTTTGGGGAGGGACAGACGTTTGTTTGACCATTCAGATGCATTGGCAGGGTTTAAGTTGGCACAGCATGGATCAGGGCAAGATAAGTGGAGACATCTCATTTCTATTTAAAAATACACCCACATATACTTATGCAATTGAAGTAAAAGTAAATCCCTTCTTGGAACTGATGGCTTCTACCTGTCTACATTTTGTGTGTTTGTGTGTGTTTAAGCTCACAACACAGTGGGACCATCCCATTTTCTTTCAGTATATTTTAAGGTAAGAAAGAACAAAAAGCTGGAATAGGTCCCTGGTAACAGAGCCCCTGTACAGCACCGCCAGAAACAGATCTCACTAGGTGTTCTGGTTCCTGTGTTTCTTGCATGAATACTTGTCTCTGATTTTCGTTATCTTTTTACTTTAATATTTTAACAGTAGCAGTTATACGTATGAATATACATCGTGAATATACAATGCAGGTTTTTGCATGAGGGCAGGTGGATTATGTGGAAGAACATGTATATTTTGGGCTAGACTGCTCTGACGTGGGCAGGATTGGTTTTAAAAGATTAATTTACTGCCTCCTACTCCAAAACTGGAACTCTTCAGCTTTTAAAAAAGCCCACTAGATTGATCTCCTCTGCCAGACCAGGGAGCATCAGGGATCCTGAACAGGAGCTCAGCACTCGGTCCTAGAGGTGCGGAAGCCAAGTCGCCTTTGGAGGCCGGTGAGTGTTTCCAGCGCAGAAGTAAAGGCACAGGCTGAAGAGAAGGTGCTAATTAACTGTGCTGTCACTTCTCAGCCAGAGAGCGATCTGAACAAAACATTTGCTAACTATGAGAGTTAAAACAAAGGCTTCAAGTATTGGGGAGTAAAAGCAGGGCAGATCCATATACAAAATACTTCTGGCACATTTCTCTCCTTGAAAGTGTTAAGAAATCTGGAAGTTTCCTGTAGAAGCCTGATGCTTTTCTCAAAGACAGTGATGTCTAATGCTTTGTTGCTAACTGGAGCTGTCACTGTTTTAGGACGTGTTAATATGTGTCTTTTACATGTAGAGAAACTCTTGGGCATCTTAAGGATTCTTTTTCTCAGCTGCTAAGTTGTCCTCTTTGCAGTGTCCATCCTCATTCTTGGTACATATGTGAACTGGTGGCTAAGTACCTTTTTTTGTCACTTTAATTTTATATTTTATTTTTATTTATTTTTATTTTCCCCATTATATTTGTCCTCCTGTGACCAAACAAATTCTTCTGAAGGTCACTCCTGTGTTGTTGATGTATTCTTGTCTCCCTGAGTTTGCCTGCAGTCCTGAAACAGAGGCTTGGGGCAAAGGAATTGCTGAAGACTCAGTTTGGGGATATTTTGTTTGATGACTGCATCAGCTTAAGATATTCTTCTCAAGGCCATAACCCATGATTTCTTTTAAAATACCATAGTACTACAGTTTAAAGCAAATAAGAGTCACACACTACAAAAAATTTCAGAAAGGGTGAAGGGGTTGGTGGTGTTTTCTTCTGTTCTAAGTTTGATTTTGTTATCAAGAGCATGGTAGTGAACAGGAATAAATATATAAAGTTAGTAATGCCACCAGAGCCAACGCATTGTGAAGCCATGGCCCAGCTGGAATGGTGACTCTGAAGCTGGGCCATGATCAGTTTTTTGTGGTATTTGACCTGATAACCCAAACAGTAAGGAGTATGCACTTAAGGCTAGAAAACTTGGGAATTCAACAAGAAAGGGCATCTTTCAGAGCTGTGAGTGCATAATCCTTCTCCTAGTTGCACAGTGGTACCTGAGAGTGGAATCCTGTTCTGAGGATTCCAATGAGCATGGGATGTGGTGAAGCTATCAGAGCTAGTTTACTTTGTAATGTTGTCCTAATGTGTAAATGCAGGAAGGTATTACAGACTTTCTTTGTTCTTACTAAACCAAATAATATGCTCTGCCAGTGTGTTCCAACAGTCACCTAAAATCTGCACTAAAATGTCTCTCTTAGCTTTTGTAAGTTTTTTGGCCTATAGTTTGAAGGTTTTGAGAGGGGAGAAGAAATCTTCCTCTGGGCATATGCATAGTTTTAATATAGTTTCTGAAGAAAAGAACCAATTTATGTTCTCTACCTCTGTAGCTTACTTTGGATACCTGTTATTTTCTTGTTCCTCTGTCACTTTCCAGGCTAGCGCTGATGTCTCAAGCTTTTCTTGTACAGGAAGCCTTATCCTACCTGCTTGCTCTTGACTACTTTAATTGTCCCCATTTGAATTTTTATTAATTTATAATGTGCCTTGAGACCTGCATCAAAATCAAATAAGTTTGAAAATAAGAGGGTTATGATTGATGGAGTACTGTAACGTGTTCTGGGTTTATTCAGCATTTCCTGTTTGATGAAAGCTCTTTGTTTTCCTAGTTGCTGTTTCATATTGACATGTTTCAATATGTCAGCGACAGACCCAACAGACACACAGCTGTGTGCAGAGGTACTGCTGGGAGTTCAGGTGCTTAGCTGCAAACCTGTAACTGTTCCGTTACTGCCCCACAGCACTTAGGGTTTATATAAACTCTTGAGTCACTCCTAGTTTTGCATCTTTTCCTTTCTGGAAATGTGTATGCCTTCTTACAGCTGAGCAGCTTGGCACTAACCTGCATCACGACCAAAAGCTTCAGCATCTCCAAAGGCCTTGGCTAATAGGTTGTGCAGTACTGACTCTTTGCACTTTCTTTTAGAATATGGTGATAATTGTGTCTTCTTTTGTTTTACTGTATTTGCTTAACAGTGACAGGAATTACACAGTAGACTAGAAGTGCAGGTTCAGTTCACTTCTCTGCCTGAAAGGTTTAAACCAAAATCTCCTGCCTGGCTGAGTGTGTGGGGCTGTTACTGGCGCATTGTGCTGGACTCACTTTCCTGCACTGCTGCTGTGGTGGCAGCAAAGTTGCAGAAGGGAATGGAGGGGAAGTCATTTGGTTGCAGATCCCTGGTGGATGCTGGCACCCTACTGCAGCCCTGAGCTGAGAGGTGTAAGGCATGCCATGAGGCTCATGTAAGACATGTTGGAGGCTCACTCTCTGTCACTGACCATCTCTAGGTAGCTCCCCTGAAGGAACTGAGCTAGCACCTCTCTCCTCTGTTCTGGCACTCCAGGATCCCTCTAAGGCGACTGGCAGTCCCACTGCTCTATTCAGGGTGTACCTCCTGCGGTGTTCAAAATGCCCCGGTGCTTTTTGCTGCAAGTCCTTGACACCTTGTAGGTCTGGGAAAGGAACAGAGTGGCCTTGGAGTCTTTCATAAGCACTTATAATGCATGCAGAGTTTTTTGCAGGCTTCAGGAAATTATTTTTTTTTTCTTTATGATGTTCGGCATCTTGCACTTGTCAACGGATTTGGTCTCGTAGCTAAAGTAAAGGTTACAAGGGAGAAAAACTTTTTCAAAGTATAGCTTTGTGATCAGAGCATGGTCAGACTCAACAGACATACTATGTATTTCCACTTGCTTTTGCATATGAATTTTTAAAGAACCTGATAGTTATCTGTCAAAGAATTGTCTAATTCAGGTCCCTGTCTGCATACATGACAGCCTGTCTGTATATGTGACACGCACAGCTCTGAGCTTACAGTACTTACAGAGCAAGTACTCTGTAAAAAGCTGTGTAGTGTTTTATAGCTGAGTAGCACTACCATAAGATTCATCACCAAATAATGCCATTTCACTCTTTGGTACTGCTTTCAAGTTGCTACATAGATACTTATGCATCGAGGGACAGGGAGTGGATACAACAGCACCAAAGTCAGAAGGGACTAGGCTTGGAGTCGCTTTCTTTGTATATAATATACAAAGGTGCTTACAGCTGTGTTTTTCTAATACCATTAGAAGTAATGGACTTCATGGATTTTTTCCTCTTAACTATTAGATGTATCTTGTTGTTCATCTCGATACGTGAGATGTGTTTAGGGCAGGAATAAAATAAAATTACTGCAAGGCCTTTGTGAACGCATGAGACTTGGGATGTCATCTTGTGGTTGTTCAAAGAAATGCAAGAACAGCTTGTAAGTATGGGTGAGTTTACTAGCTCTTTACATTAAGCTGGTATAGGTGCACATTTTTCTTCTTGACTGACAGTAGCTGTTTACCTCCTTACAGCCCGTGCCAGTAGTCAGGGTTTGGGGTGACTACAACAAGCATCCGATAGGAAGTCACATGCTGTATTGGTATTTGAACCTCTGGTGATGGCAGAGGCAGGAGGACTCTGACATACTGCTGCTGATCGTCTTTTGTTGTTGTTGTTGTTTTTTGTTAAAAGGACTTTCAGTTTAGATTTAGCCTTTCCCTGGCTATTCCAGCTGGCTAGCAAAACAAACTCATAGGAGGAGGAATTCCTGGGGTTAAGTAATTTCCTGTAATCAGGAAGAGTGATGCCAGGCACATCTACGTTCTGCCCTCTTTTCTGTTGCCTTACAGGCCATTTGTCTCAGTTGCTGGTAACTGGAGTGGCTCAGAGCTGGCCTGGCCAAAGGGAACATCCCAGTTGTCAGTGCGCAGCAAGAGCAGCAAAAATTGTTGCCTATATGGGGCTAAATCTTTAGTAACTGTTCCAACTAGGCAAAAATCTCTTGCATGTTGGAGTCCTGCACAGCAGCTGCACCAGGAATTACAGATTTGACTAGTCCTTTATGTAAACATGAATGATCATATTTTCTTCCTTTTGAACATGTGTAGTTTTGGGGTTTTTTTTGTCGCTGGAGCAGGCTGCCAGACAGAACGGCCTCTCAGACTTTTTTTAACAGCACTGCCTAATTGTAATGAAATGATCAAGCCTATGCTTGCTTGGACAAAAAGGCATCTGGAAGAGGGTGAACTCAACTCAGAAGGGCAGTACCTGCCACTCTTCAAATGCTCTGTGAACAGGCTTGCTTGCATCTCTGCTCCATGCTCTTTGAAGTTAAATGCTTTCTAATTACAACCCTTACAAGCAACACATTTTCTTGTCTTACATGAAAATAAGACTGCTGTGATTTTGATCATTTGTCAGATTTATGGCATTGATTGAGACAGATTTTAATAGTGGATGATCAAACATTAGCTCATGCAAATTGCTGGTTATTTCTGGAGTGCTATTTCATCATTAGTGGAGGGACAATCCATCTGGATGGTGATTAGTTCCAGCTCAGGTCTTGTTCATTGGTCAAGATGCTTGAGAGTTTCTTAACAACTTAAAAATAAGAGTGGTGTTATGTTTTTGACAGGAGGACTGCTGCTTGCTCCCCTCTAGCCAATGGAACTTCACATTCTGGAAATTATTTTATGTAATACCTTTACTCTAGCTTCTTCAACAGAATAAGGTCAGTATAATTTATTATTTTACTTGACAAGTACATGTTAGAGTACCGTCTGTTAAGTGTGTCATTAAATACAATGACAGGTTTTTCAAGACTAATTAATTCTTGCAATTATTTTTGCCATCTTTTTAAAGACAGGTGAAGTCTGTATCCAGCCAAGAGTGTGACAATCATACAAAGTGCTGATATCAGGTTCTGCTGCAGATTTCCTTCATTTCAAGGACTAGAGGATGTTCAGAGATGCTTCTGCTTCCACCTCCCATAAATGTAAGGTGGAATCGTGGACTATGACCTGATTTTTAGTGCAGATTATATCTTACTCTGCCTTGAGAGAAGACTGAGGCAAAATGAGATACTTCTAATATGCAGATCAGATTTCAAACAAAGGTTCAGTTTGGGTTGTGTATACTCTTGTGTTTTGATTCAAGATCATCTCTAAATACAAGGAGTACAGTGAAACCAGATTTTTCTTTATTTATTTCCTAATTAATGAATACATTAACTAGAACTTTGTGCAGAAGTATTTCCTTTTAACTGTGCAGAAAACAGTAATATATGTTAGACTCCAGGCCTGTGGCATACATCCTCTGATAGTCACTATAATTCCTAATACTTTGGAGTTTTGTAATTGATGAAGAAAACTGGAAACTTGAATTTTACTTGTGGTTAACTTTATTTAAAATTTGTAAATTATGGTAAATAAAGTGTATATTATTTATTTCTATGCACATGAAGTTGTTGTCAAGATACATGAATAGTGTTGTCAAATCTACAGTGTAGTAACTAAGAATTTTAAGCAGCATGATGCTGAAAACTTTTCTAGAAACAATGTCTGACCCTTTGATTGCACTGTGATGTTTCTTTGGTACACATAAGTAGTGGTTGTTTTTCTTTAAATTAAAATGCAAGGAAATGAAAGGAACTCTGAAAAGGGACTAGCCATTAAAAAACAGAGATAGCAATAGGAGGCAGCATTCTGAGGGATTTTTGTGAAAAATCCAGTTTAAAAGCAAAGAAGTCAGAACTTCACCATTGGTAGATATCACTGAAGTAAAAAAATGTCCATGAACCATAAGGGGGGTTTTATTCTTTGGTTCTTTAAAAACATCTTTCATGACCTCTTGAACCTTGGCTAACCCTACTGAAAGTCTTAATTATCTGTTTTACAGTTCTAAATACAAGCAGGTACAAAGGATGGAGGAGCCTGACTTTGGTCCACAGCCTGAGGCGAAAACTCAGTACTATTTAAAAAGATGAGGTAAAAAACTCTTCTTTAAATTGGTTTCACAATCTTCATTGACAAATAATTCTATGGGAGAAGGAGAGAAAAAACAAGAGAGGTAAAATGAGGTACATAAAATACTTCAGTGTAGTTTTGAAAAAGACATTCAAGATATCAAAATGGATCAAAATGTATTTAGGGTGTGGTACTTTCAGTTAAAATACAGTAAAAATAAGCAATTTTTTTCAGACTAACACAGACTGAAATCCAGATTCTAGACCAACTATTAACTACTTTCATTGTGTAGGTTATTAAATCTTCTAAAGCACTCACTTGCTCCGTTGTTAGTTAATGGGTTAGTCTTAACCTAAATTTTGTTCTCAATAAAAACCAGCAGAATTTTTTTATAGCTATAAGGATGTATGTTCTGCTAACACAGAGCTGAGAGACTCCCGTCTGAGTGAGGAGTGTATCCTGCTGATGACTCCTGTCTGAAGTAGCTTCATACCACAGCTGGAGAACAAACGTTTAGTAATTCTTACCGGCAGTGAATAGAGGAGCACTGCTGCAAACAAGAGCAGAATCAGCAAGATGATAAGGCCGATAAAGAGCCATTTAAACCTGCGCCACACAATAAATTTCATTGTCTTGCAGGGATTTGTAAACCAGAGGAAGGAAGTATCTGGTCGGCTGCATTTTAAAAGAAACAAATATTATTTACACTGTAAAAACAGGAAATACTTATGCATGAGATTATGATACATTACAACACACAGTTTGGAGGCTGAAGAAAACAGACAATTTTGTAATGCAAGATAGCAGCTGCAGTAAACATGTGCCATTAATACTGAAACCACCTTGCATTTTATCTTAATGAGGATAAAAGAAGGAAACAAGAAACAAAACTGGCTTTTGTAAGTAAAGTTTTGCAAAGGATAACTGATGTCTAATAGACTACTAAATGTGGATTTTGTCAAGAACATCAGTGTAGCTAGATATTGGATATTTCTAACGCTATTGGGAGAAAAATATCTTACTTTGGTAGATCTAGTTTGGGGTTCATGTTGGGTTCATCTCTTCCTTTACCAGCTGGCCTTTCTTCAGCTTCTTTTTCATTGACAACTTCCAATGTCATTTCAACTTTACCCTTCAGAAAAGAGGTGACATGAGACAAGGATCTCATTGAAACAGCACTAATAGGACTTGCTTGGCACTTATACAGCAGTACTTTCAGTTTGGGATCAGCTCATTGTGTGCACCTGTGTGTTTCCCACTTCCTTCATAAAATATACTGATTTCTGTACTATGACAGTGTCACAACACAGTATCAGGGAATGACACATAGAAAAAACCAAATCACTGTACATAAAATCGTTCTGTTAATTCATCTATAGTTCTGTCTAAAGCTATATTTTTTTTTCCAATTTAGCAAAACAAAACCAGTTCTTTCAAGAGCAACACAAGGACGGCATATTTTCCAAATGACCAAGTATATTGCATTGGCCGGTAGATGTTTCTGAATATTTTTCCTCATTTATTAAATTCCAGTAATAAAAGTTTAAAGGCAAAAGCATTAGAAAGAAGAAGTGGACACACTTGAGAGGCTTAATATTCTGCAAATGATAAATATACATTTATATTCTTCCCAGAATAGGTTAAAATGCTTTTGGTTTTCTGAATGCATTCATAATCACAAAGCTAATCTGAGTTCTCAGCACTGAAATTTTTTATTTGCTGTTTACAAAAAATCCTTTGGATTTAAACTTTTTTCTTTAGTCTTTAATGCATTTAGGATGTCTCATGTTTCTCCCGTGCAATAATGTGATAAAATTACAGAATCACACAATCATTTAGGTTGGAAGAGACCTCTAAGATCATTAAGTCCAACCTTTGACCAATCACTATCTTGTCAACCTAGAACATGGCACTAAGTGCCACGTCCAAGCATTTCTTGAAGACCTGCAAAGATGGTGACTCAAACAACTCCCTGGGCAGTCCATTCCAATACTTAACAACCCTTTCCGTGAAGAAATTCTTCCTGATGTCCTCCCCTGGAGCTGCTTGAGGCTATGCATTCATTCACACAACAACTTACTTGGCTGCTGTTTGGTGAGATAACATGACTCAACTTGGCACTGCAGTCTTTCAAGTTAAACAGGGTTAAAATCAAACTAAATAAATTAAATATTAAGCTCACACTTTAAAACAAAAAATTGTTGCTGGACAAAACCCCTGAACTTGTGCATGTATTGTTCTTCTTACCCCTCCTCTGTCCAACCACTGAAAGACAATGGCTGAGAGACTCTTTATAATCTTTGTAATTTGTGAGCATGTTTGAAGTACTTTTAAAAGAAGTAACAATCATACCGCTAAAATACGGGAGCCATCCTTTTCAACGTAACACGGCCACCATCCTTTCATGGATTTCTGTTCAAAGAGAGAGGCAGTCCTGGAAGCTTTCTGAGAACTGTCTGCCTTGTATTCTGGAATCATGTCTATATCACACTTCTCTGGAACTTTTGCTGGAATGATTGTTTTATGTAAATCAAGTTCCACAAAGCCTAGGAGGTGGATAAAGAAATAAACACCACATAACGCAACCTATCATACAGCACAGTGGCTCAACATCAACCTTTTCTATCTCTAAACATGTTATACAGGAAAGACAATCAACAGACACATTACATTGTTGTATGAGGATGTTGTGAGGCAGGGAAGTGGGACACATCAGGCTATGTTTAAACCCATCTTGCTGGTGTTGATAAATTGGATTTAACAAGATCACCTCCACATTCTTTAATGTAAGATCAAATGCATTTCTATATACCCTTTATCTATTGATTCTTAATAAATCTCTTAATTTTTAATAGAAGATTTCCCCCACACACACCTAAACAGAAGATTACAACCATGTAATATGTAACTCCTGATAGTTAAGTGCATGATTTATCTACCTTTAATGACAGTTATAAATCATCTACTTGTTTTCAGATTTTGAGGCCTATATGGTTTGTATATAAGCTAAAGACTTTGGAGCTGTCTTAATACAGGACAGAGAATCTTCTGCAGAGCAATATGTCCAGAAAAGGTAGGGATTAATAACACTGTGATGTAGATCATTTAAACCTAAATTACAGTGTTATGTCAACGCACTTATTTTGAACTTAAGTACCCTTGTTTAAGTAATTTTACATTATAATTTCATGCACTTTGTGAGAGGTTTACTTGAATGAAAAGTATCTTGATTCACCTCAAGTAGATGTTTACTGAGTGAATACTCACTCATTCACTCATGACCACAAGTAAGCCTGTACTGTGAGGGAGACCAGGAGTTTCCCAGTATTTGCATGCTCAGTTTCTCACTCTGTAAACACAGTCCTTATGTGATATCATTCATTTTTATATCTTTCTTTGAGACAACAGTAATTATCTTATTAGAAATCTTACCCAGATAGTCATCCAAGGAGAATTTGTCATTATCCCATATTTGAATGATCAGTTTGGGTGGGATTCTGAATTCTGTCTTGTCAAGGCTCCAAAAATGTTCCTAAAATTTTAAAAAACAAAACCCAAGCACCTTTAAAAATTACTTATGAAAATTCAAAGCTGTAGTCACTTAGTACCTGTGAATTCTGGGAGTGGTGGAAGTATTACAGATCTGATCTTGCTCTTGCTCAAGACTGCTGTTGTTGCCAGTGTGTTGTTCCTGGCCCAAAGGCAAAACTGTATCTGGCCACAATAGCAGTTTGAGAAAAGTATGTGGAACTGAGCCATGTCAGAACTTCTACAGAGTTTCAGTACGTAGGTACAAAATGATCAGACTAATTATAATCCGTATTCTAAGTATTGAAATCTTTAGAATACTTACTTTTTTGGAAACTACACAGAGTTGCTCTGCTGGGAGGTAGTCAAAAGGAAAAACAAATCTCCAGTTAAAGTTCCCTTCACCATCCAGTGATCGGTAGTGAACATCAGTTTTCTGCTTATTTTCTTCATTTCCAGGCATCCATCTGAAAATACAGAGAGGCATGTCTGGTGTTTGCAGTGGGACTTTGCACTGTAACTGTGTCAGTAAGGGGATGCAAACAAGCTGTACGAGTTGCTCACAGAGAGCAGCATTTTCATGCCCTTTCTCAGTTTGGTTCCAATTTGGCACTGTAAATAGGAACATCTGAATTGAATTTTTCATCAGCTAAGACCAATTTTGTATTGTTGCTGAGTTCTTTTTTAGTAGAAATTAGATCAACAGCCTAGTAGTGTATTTCTCTGATTTCTACTGAATTTTTTACAATAAGATCAGGCAACATAAAAATGAAGAACCCAGGTTACATAGCATCAAATCTAACTCACTGCCTTTTCAGTTGCTGCCCATCTCAAGAGAAGAAATTCTGGGATCTTTTACCACAAAGTAACTGGTCATGCTTTATCTCATAATACTTCTGTACTTCTCTGAGGTTAGCATTTGACTTGGGTGAACCAAATAATCCTTGGAACCTACGGTCAAGGTATTCCCAGGATATCCTGAATGTTATTCATTTGTAAGCAAGGGTTACATGACAGAGTGCTCCTACCCCTTCACATAAATGTCACTCATTTCTTCCCCTGTGATGCTCTTTTCATCCAAAAGGACATCTTTGGTGTTCCAGACAATCACCCGCAAGACATACCTAAGAGAGATGGGGAAAGAGGATTGAATTGCCTCTGTCAGGGCTGTCAGTTGGTGTGTAATACATAGGGATACTCACTTCTTGGCTTTTCGGGGGGTGATGTTGAATGGAGGGCCTGGTGGTCCTAAGCTTTTTGGGAAAACATCAACCCACATCTGGAGCTTTCCCTGTAGCAGTGGAGAAGATAAGTGAAGGAGTGTTTGTTGCGTACAGGTTTGTCATGGTAGTTCTGTGGAACTGCTTACTGGCACACTCAGTACTAATTTTAGTGACCTACCTCATGTTACCAACGTGTCATGGGTTTATGTTTACAACACAGTGTCAGAACTTCTACAGACTTCAGAGCAAGCTCAATCCATCATATTACAGAATCTTCTTCAAATGAACAATGCCAAGAGTTCAGAGTATGATAGGGACATTAATTCCTAGTGAATTCAGTGCAAGTTAGGTGCCTAAATAGTTCTCACTGTTCTTTCAGGGGCGGTATTCAGCACAGTGTCATATAAGTGGCTGATAGTTTGCAGCTGGTGGCCTACCCAGCGTAGGTGAACAGGCCCCTTAAATACATTCTGAAGTAAGGCATCCAATGTAGATTTTACACTCTATTTCAAATGTAAGCCCCTTTATTTTTCAGAGAAGTTTTCTGGTTTCTGCAGAAACTTTCTTAAAAAAACCCCAACCACTGGTAAGTCAGGTAATGCCAGAAAACTAATGTTAGCCTTCGTTCCTCTCTAGCAGAGATGTCCAAATTGAGACTTTGTGTTTAAAGTTGCATCTCCGAACCTTGTAGAGAACTGGCAAGTTTGTTCTCATTTGCTGAATGCAGCTAGAAAGCTCTTGAGCCAAGCCATCTCCTTTATTTTTGGTGAGGTATAAATACATATTCCAATTTATTTCAGTAACAAAGTTATAAATAAATCTTTCCTAACTCCCACTCTGTCAGTGTTTAAGATGCCACTTGGAGGTCTTAATGGCAAAACACAACTGTCTTTTGTTATGTTTCTAAACTAACCTGCTTTAGATTTTCAGCCAAGTAGTAACGATTTGTAGCCCCGTTCCCCCTGAGTGATACCACTCTATTGACAACATGATATATATTTCAGAATTCTCCATTTCTGCATTTGAGAAACCATAAGTACACCTGTTTACAGTACCTGGGAGATGTTGGGCTGGAAGGTGCTATATAAGGTCCTTGTCTCCACATGTTCAGGTACCAGTCCCTGTGTTCTGAGGATATGAAGGGCTAGCCGCTCTTCAGCTGGACCAAGATGCTGATGCAGAACTTTGTTGGCTTCTGAAATAAAGGAAATGGCAAAAGAACAGGGACTCATGAACCACGATTTGGATTTGAACTTTAAAATTAAACCCAGATATTTAAAGTTGAGCAGAAAAATGCATTCAAATTTGAAAACAAAGATTTTTTTCTAATATTCCATAAATCCTTGAAAAGTTTTATATTTGTATCAATATGAATTTAAGACAGAAATATAAAATAAGTGAACAAACTCACCAGCTTCCTCCAAAGTATAGTCTCGTCCCCCATAGTTAATTTTTCTACCATTGTCAGAGATGATGGGAGGAGCATAACCTTTAAACCTGGCTACATTTTGCAGTAACTGGGTGGGTTTTAGTTGATCACGCCAGGTATTCACACCTGAACTTTTAGGAAAGCAAAAGAAACACATCCTAAAATTATTTACTATGCAGGGCATTTACATAACACATAAAATATATTTATTATGGTAATTCAGAAAGGGCAGCACTATAAGTGACTAGACTGAGGCCATTTGAGTTTCATACAGTGACATAATTTTGTATCACCTCAATTACCTTCCAAGACAGAGTGCTTTTTTCTTTGTATATCAAAATAATTTACACTAATAGATGCTTCCTTATTTATTTTCATGAGTAGATCAGAAAATACTGTTAAGTGTGAGATCCTTGGACAGAAATAACACACATTGCTGTATTAACAGAATATTAAAATGTTTGACATAATGGTTTTCATTCAAGGTTCTTCTGAAGACTTTACAGCTTCACTTGGAATTCAGATGATAGAATGAGTACAACAAATATCCATGAGAAGCCATAACATTATTAAGATGAAGGAAGCCCAGATTTTTTCAGAGACTGGGTACTTGATCTTAAAGATAAAAATTTTCAACAGACAAAATGACTTACATCCAATACTGCTGTGGGATGCCACAGTGAGATCCATAACGAGAAAGGAATCTGTTCTCAAGATCAATTATGGTTTCACCCACTTTTTCATCACGAGTCAATGTGTCATAGTCATAGACTGAAATTTTCAGATCCTTTTCTTGAGGCAAGAAGCAGCTGAGTTCGTACATTCTAAACATAAAAATGCCCAGTTAAGGCTATTCTTCTTTTAAGCAATGTTTCTTATTCTTAATATTAAAATATACCAACTAAAGAAGCACTTATTCATTTATTTTTGAACAATAGCCTTTACAAGATATTAAAGGGAGGTTTCCAATGCTAATAAATCCAGCAGTAGTTTCCATTCATGTTCCAATTTCTGTTTGTACTTATTAATAATTTCATGTGTACTCTTCTAGAGATTACCTCCTTCCTTTCTGCACAATGTATTACTTAGATGTTTTCTGTGCAGCAGCTTGAATTGGGACTGAGAAAGAAACTGGTGTGCCTCTACCAGCCACTCTGTAAAAAGGTGTGATAGTCTGATGGTTGTTCAATCCATAGTTTCTCTATGATTAGAAACTTCTAATTTTTTTAACCACAATACAGTAGGATACTTAAAAAATAGAGTCCAAATGTTAAGCTGCTATGACTAGAAGAACTTATTCTGTCATCTAGGTGTCCTACATAAAACAGCTATAGAGTTTTCTCAAAATTAATTCTCTGAATTTAAAGATATGCAGCCTTGTGGTTTCTACTACTGCTGAATCCATTACCATTTATGTAAAGTATTCCATGGTTAATTATTCTCTGCATCTCTTTTGTTTGTTTTATTTCTAGTTAAACTTTTGAACTTTGACTTCCAGAATAATTCTGAAAAAACTTGGAATTTTGAAGGTACTTTGTATCTGTAATCAATCCTCTTTGCTGTCTATTTCTTTGTATAGTCTGAACAATTGAAATCCTGTAGTGCATCACTGCAAAGTATGCTGTTTGAATGCTTTGTTATCCTTCCAGTCCTCCTCTCCACACTTCCTAATTTACCAAAATCCTCCTCTAACTCTGGACAGCAAACCAGACCCAGAATTCCATTAGCAATTATAAAGATGAAGTAACCTCTTCATTCCTAATTAGCTGTTTTAATTCATATATTTCAGTGCTATCATTAGCCTTTGATGGAAGGACCAGTGTGCTTGGGAATGCAGGTTAAGCTGATTACTCGTTGTGACATCCAAGTAGTTTTCAGAGTTAAAAATTTTTCCCTATTTTGTAAGCATATTTTGTTATCCTTATATGCATAGCACAGAGTGGTTTTAAGATAAAGACTTTGACTTCATGTACTTTACCCATGTGATACAGAAAATCTATAGCCTAGCCAAACTTCTGTGTTGTCCAATGATGTTTTACTCATAATTAACTGTCAGTATGACATCTGTGAATACAGCATTGGATATTTCATATAACAGTTTTTCTTAAAAAAATGGAGAAACATCCTAAAATACAGTAAATTGAAAATACAAAAAAGTTTGTTACCTGCCAAAAATTGGGTTGAGAGTGTTCGGCACGTAATTATCTCTGTCTTCAATTACCTTTTTACTTAGAGATATTTTTATATAAGGATCACACTATTAAAAATAAGAAAAGAATATTGTTAAGGAATAGTTATGAAGAACTAAGTTTCTTTAAAATATACTACACCAATTAGCTTGCGGTCATTGCAAAAGCAAAAAGTCTCACCAGCCCATTATTATCCTGGGGTTGAAGCTGCAGAGCTCGAACAATATAAATTCTCACAAGACACTCCTGGGGCCCACTGTCTGGCAGCTCCCGGAACTGGCGGGGAGGAGCTGGAATAGTGGGATCATCGGGCAACGCGTAGATTTTAAAGGATCCCTAAAAAGTAATATAAAGACTCAGTCAAGATAAATGTAGAAAAGTCACTCAGCTATGTTTGTTTTTTTCTTATTTATCCTACACATACACACTCTGGTTTATATAGGAATAGCAAAATTATAGCCTGATCCACAGTCACTTGGAAGTCTTTTGTTTTACTTTAATGAGTTCGGGACAACAAGACTTACTGAAAAGGCAAGGTCACATCCTCTGGCAATTTAAATTAATTCAGCTAGTTTTACGTCAACACAATTACTCAGTTTGCTCCAGCTGAGAACACATAACAACTATTTTGTATTTGATGCTCTCCAAAAGCATCGTTTAAGGTTTGGTTTGGTTTTTCTACATTAGCATTATTTTAATCTATATAAATCACAGAGACACAGAAATAGTAGAAAATACCTTTTCAAAATTCGTTCTAAAAATGTACTTTGCTCAGAATGTCTGCAGATGAAACTTTAGTCTGTTCAAGAGGTTATCTGGGAAGGTTCTGTCCCACACATACCAGGGAAGATTACCTTAGCAGGAATGATACTTATTTTAAATTAACATGTATCACATTCTTTTATACAGAAAGGTCTGTACCTAAGTAGTTAGAAGCAACTTTTGCCCCTATTGATGCACACATCCGTATTTCACCTTGCATAAAGACCTACTTTAATGATAACTCCTTACTTAGACTGCAACTATCACTTGGTTATTGCCCACCATTTGAAACTTACCTTGAATTCCCCAACCACTGATGGATCGTCACTGTCCTCAGATTTGCCTCTGTATAGTTTAAATGTATCACAGAAGTCTGTCAAGTTATTAAATTCAGGTACTTTTTCCAATTCACAGTCATACACCTTAAAAAAAGGAAAAAGTAAAATGAAAACAATGCAATTTAGAAATTACCATTTTTATATCAAAGTGGAAGCAAATGCAATGTTTGGAGAAGATGTGATCAAGCTTCATGTAGGCCTTGTTAAAAACAGGGTGAGTATCATGCCATAAGCTTATTTTTACTTTCTTCATTATGTGTGTTAGATAAGAAATAAAAGTGGTCTGACTTCAAATTTTAACCAACAAACAGTAAAATACTGATCCTCTGTGCTCATACTTTATCAATGTGTATGTTTATTTGGGATCTGCCTGGCACACAAAGAAGTCAAGAGTAAAACTGTAAAAAAACTAATGCTATTAAACTCTTAATACATCTCCTAACAAGTGTAGTTAAGTAGAAGAGAAGCAAAGATACCTTAAAATTTTCATTTCACCACATGAATTAGTAATGAACCTTTACAGGAAATCAGGTAGAGTTAAGTTTAGACGAGCATTTAAAATAACAGAGGGCACAGCTCTGATCAGGTCTTGAGCCTATAAACTCTGAGATACATGCATTTATTTTATCCTGAGCAATACCTTTAAAGTGTCATATCCCTTTTTAAGATACTGTCCACATTTTTCATGTTCTCCTATTGAAGCATAATATTTGCTCCACCAATCAACAATTTCTTCCTCCTTAAAGAAAAGCAAATTAAAGACTTATTTATTAGGAGATAAATCCTCTTTTATATCATACTGTACAGCAATAAAAATGAACAATTAAGTATCATAGAAGATAACATACTCTAAAACTTATTTAGGTAATATTACAACTTAGGTAATATTAAAGGTTCATCTGAAAGAGAATTAGAATGTAATTAATTATTAAGGCTAAAAAAATGGAATGTCTCTTAGCCAGATATAGGTATCTAGTCTATAATTCAGCTGTGTTGATAGTCAACAGCCAGCCACCTCCAAGCATGTGATTAATTACTGGTATCTAGACACCTGTCTCAAAGTACCGATTTTGGGAGGTGTGTGTATTTCTCTTCTCCAGCTTCTGGCAGGGCAGTACAGCCTAACCACCTGAGTTCTAAATTAGTGGAGTCAGAGGATGTGCAGATACACTTTGCTGGTGCAGTCATTGCTTCAGCTAGTAAGGAAAAACACCATCACACCTGGTATTTGTTACAGGGATTGCGTGACTGTAAGAACTGTAGGAACCACAGTGAACGTGGTGAAACTTTCCCAAGGGATAAATGTGCTACTTGCTTCCAACATTCCTAGTTATTTCAAAACCACTGCCATGTAATAAAGCTGGGACAGACCTGTAACTGCTCTAAGCATACATCATTCCCTTAAACCAGTGGAGATTGCCTGTATCGTAACAGAGTCTTGCAGTTGTAGATCTACCTTAATGTTTACTGAGTGCAGCTCAAAAGGAGTAGTGAGTCTTGCCCCCTTAAAAATAGTATTTCAATAAGCCTCATGACACCCTAGGTGCTAGCAATCTATACATTCCACTAACACAGTACTTATTTAAGTCTGATAATCACTGTGTTTAAGAGAGTGCTATTTTCTGTATTCGTAGAGATTGCATAATATAATTATTTAGCTCTGAAAACATACTTCCATTGGTAATGACTAGTATTCATTCACTATGAATGAACATAATTAATAGTATTCATTCACTTTGTAAATTCTTTTTTTTTAAAGACTTTATGGATTTAAAGAGAATCCTAAAGTATTATACAGATCATTAAAAGTGAGGGTTTGTTTGGGGTTTTTTGGTTTCGTTGTTTGTTTTGGTTTTGGTTTTTTACATATATATAGGGTTTCTTATTTCAGCCTTTCGTATTTTCCCAAATTTACCATATCACAAGTTGACTGTAGGTTTTACGTCAGAGATTCAGAGATTACAGTTCTCACTCACATGCTTAAAATGATAATTTAGAGGCAATATTGATATACTGATTTTCACCTGGATATCTCATTTACATGAAAGCAATGTGTAAAAGCAGTATACATTACCTTCTCTGTAAGCTGCTCATGAGGATCAAGTCATAAAAAAAGAGCAAAATAGAAACAATGGTAAGGATATGATTTGTAGAACAGTAGACTGTAGACAGTTAAACAAGCTTTAAAAGTTTGAGGGTTTATATACAGAATGTATGTGAATTCAGACACCATGTGTTTCACTCGTGGTGGGTTTTTTTTGTTTGTTTGTTTGGTTTGGTTTTGGTGTATTTTTGGTGTTTTTTTGCTGCTGTCACTATGTTCTAGGTATTATGCTGGAGCATAAATATGTATAAATTTTGAAAAGCAGATTTTACACAGGACTGTAAAACATTATCACCCTGTGCTTTGTTCTTCACATAACAAAGCAAAACCGAGAGAAGCTTGGGTTTTATTGTATCATTGTAGTGTTACAGTCTGGATTCCATTTATTGATTTCCACAGTAGCTTCATTCCCCACTTTCATCTGCGGTTGCACAGAGCACTGGATTTGATTTATTTCAGATGAAAAATGTTTCTAAGAGCACTTACAAAACTGAACCTATTCCAAAGATTCTTTTCCAAACAAATTTCACATACGTAAGATTTAAGTGGGGTTTTTTGCTATATTTCACTATTTGCTTCTCTATAAAGTACTTTGCTAATGCTCAACATCCTTTTACTTTTCCTTCTAATATGATGTCACAATTGTTTACATGCTGTGGATTTTCAGGAGTCTGAAAAAAACTACAATGGATTATAAGTAACAACCAGTATATTTGTGTTTATAGATCTATCCATATAAGTGTAAAAACAATGTGCACAATCCAAAATGCTTCACCTGTTAAATCACAGATACCCATACTTATGACCTGATAAAAGCAAGCATCATGCATCCCGTCTGGAAGCCATGATTAGCAAGTGTCATTTGTGCCAGTGCTTTTTATCATACCTTGTGTTTTCATTTAAAAGCATTAGCCATAATTTTTTGTGCAAAGCAGAAGAAATGTGCAAAAACATTTTATGAATACAAGCCAAGTGCATCAATAGGTCAGGACTTCACTCTGGTATATCATACTCATTTACTCCCATTTCTCTAAGTCATTATCTTGCTGGGTTGTTCAGGTCTACTGCATCTTACAAGTCTTGTCTAACTTCAAATCAGAAACATAGAATAATTTTTTAAGGTTTGCATAGGACTGTCATTTTCTGAAGACAGTTGGAGTGATTTTTTCCTTGGAAATCATACCATTAGCAATTTGCAAAACTTACAGACAGAATTCATCAGGTAATTTTGAATACTTTGCCATATTTAAATTTTTTCCCCTTGATATACCTTCAAACGTCTCTTCAAATAATGCACTTGGGTAGTTTTGGAAAGAAGAGATTAAGAAAAAAAAAATTAGACTTCAAGACCTTCTTTAAAAATTCCCAAAGCAAAAAATAGTCTTCAAGCTTTGGATATTATTGTTATTGAAAACTGTAAGCAGGATGTCCTTACAGAATGCCAAAACATGGAATAAAATGCCATATGATAAATTAGAGATTTTGGAGTGAGATATTCACATGATAAAAACAATGTTAACAGTTACTGTCCTTTTTAAAAGGTATCCAATGATTTTACTGTAGCTTGTCATACAGGACTTTTTCAGGACATCAAGAGTGAACTATTAGGTTTTTGAACAATTTGGAATTACGGAAAAAAATTTCTAAGATGCAGTGGATGCCTGGAAAAGTTAAGAGTTAGAATTTTACTTTGTTTTCCACAAAGTAGACTTCTAGACAAAGTTTAAATATTAATAGTGTAGTTAAATAATTCCTGTTGTGTTTCATGCTTTTACTACACAGATTCCAAGTAAGCTGAAACATAAAATAAGTTTTTAGTAGTTTCATACATATTTTATGTGCATAGTAAGACTTTTGGATCAAAGATACCTTAATATTCATAACTAATTATACCAGACTTGGGAGCATCATCTCCTCCAAAATCTATGGCGGAGCTGGCAAGAGATGTAGACCCTCCTGAGCCCACCACATTAATATTCTGGTCACCTGCATGCATTAGCTCGGTACATACATACATGCACTGTTGTTGGAGAAGCCATTTTGCTGAGTGCTGTTGACATACTGCTTAAACACTGGAAATCGGAATGTAACTGATGAAATTTTGATGTCCTCAAAGTGTTGTCTGCATAGCACTTACACTTCCCACAGTTGTACTTAATTTCAATTTCAATTGTTTGGAATTTTCATTCCTCTAATATAGATGCTATCACCATATCTATAATTGTATTTGGCTTGGATGATGTCAAACTATATAGTACTTAAATTTTTCCCTTTATAGTTGAAACTACCAGGTATAAAGCACTTATATTAGAAGAGAAAATCTATTTCAGATAAAAGTTAGAGACTGTTCTAAGTTAAATATTAAGGAAAATTTACATGCATGATGACAGTAAACACAAGACCATGGTCTATGAAATACTTAAATTAGTCTGAACTTTAGGATACAGAAATTAAGAAATGAAGGAAGAACAATGCAATAATTAATATACTCAAATAGCAGTGAGAGTTGGAAAATCTAAATTCAGTGGTATTTACTTTGGGACCTCTGCAGTAAAGTAAAATTTTCCGCATTTTCAAAAGTCAAAATTGTGGATTAAGAGCCTGCAAAATCACTATATATTAATGGGCATAACTTCTGTGCTTCCTTTAACAAAACAGCCATCAGAAATTAATGAAAACATCTTCTAGGTAAGGGAGACATTTTACATTCCTAAAAGAACTGAAATTTTTTCCTTGAAAATGCACTGTCGGGAATTTGTCTCCACTAATGTTTCAACTCAAGACTAAAATTCTGCAAGCTAAATTATTTTTTACCTGGCAAGTAAAACTGTATTGTGGTGGTCCCGAAAGAATCAGAGCAGTAAAGATATTCACAAGGCACAACAGAAAAGGAAAGAAGAGAAGCGTTAGTGCAGATAAAACTGTTTCAGTGGTATTGGGTTTGGATGACTTCAAGGTAAGAGAGACAAAGCCATGGCTGTGACAAAATCAATGGCTGAAGGTCGGCACCCACCAAAACACACACCTACTTCTAACTCCTTTACCTAGAACTGCTCAGTCTGTCCCAGATTAGGCAGCTCTAACCACCATCACTGAGCAACTGCTAATGTTCTATCACGCACTTTCAGCAGCTATTGAACAAGTGAATTAATTCTTAAGCCACTGGGCAAACTTTACCAAGCACAAAATGCTATAGTTTGATGTTTACTATCTGAAAACAAAGGTTACAATGATGAACATATTTCCTTTGCTTTTCTGTCACAAAGTATCTTTGCTCCATCTGGCTTTCCAGAAGGTTGCATATGTTTCTGACAGTTTTGCTGTCTAGATAGTTTCTCAGAAATCACAGATCTGAAGAATAAAGTCAAGCATCAAATTTCAAAGATTACCTGAGCTGTTAGCAGTGGCTGTGTGTCTTCCATATCAATTACTGTATCCTGGCGAGGTGCAGCAGAGAGCAGGCTAACTGCAAGCCAAAGGTTTTATTAAGGCAATATGATGTTGGAAAAATATCTTACTAAACAGTTTTGTCAGATTTGGAATCCACACAGTTACAGAAGACCTAAAATAATTAATTTGCTATGTGTTTGTTTCTAAAGAAAGCAATTAGTTGCCATTTTTTTGCTAAAACCCCACAATATATTTTTGTGCAGGACATGCAAACATTTCTCAAAGATATAGATTTTTTTTAAAAAGGAGACAAACTTGGAAGAAATATAGAGGAAAATGTCAATATCGTATTCAGAGCATTCTTGCTGGAATCCTGGGTTGTTGCTTTGATACCATTGCAGGAGTAATCTGCAGGTAGTTAAATTCCAAGTTACATGAAAGAGGAACTTAGGGAACTAGCACATCAAGTATGAGACTGGGCTTGCCTTTGTAGAATGTTCTCTTACGCTCCACAGAATCTTGCACTAATTAATACTCTGTTTTAGAGTTTCTTTCTTTCAGACAACATTATCTCCAAATAAGTGCACAACGTGAGGTGGCTGGATATTCATCAATACAGCATGCAGATTAAACACTGAAGGTAGGTAACTCTAGCATCTCACAAGAAAGTAGAATTTTTATTTTCCAGCTTTCTACCTTTCAGTTGTGGTGCAATGTCCTCTTTAGTAGTGTAGGGGTCACAGCGAAATCTTTCCAGTAAATCAATAGTACATTGTCCCACGATGGGCTTCCGTCCAAATGGTCTGTGGTCTATTACTTTAATAACAAGAGATGGACTGTATAACTCCTCTTTTGGCAAAAGCTAAAAAATAAAAGGTTAGAGTTTTTTTATAATGCAAAGAGAAGAAAACTGAAGAATAAAGATTTCCCCCCTTAATCAGACCCATTGCTTCATTTATTTCAAATTGAACTATTATGTTTATGCTGTATGGTGAATGAAAACTTTTAACCTTATATTATGAATTAATAAAAATCAGTATGAACAATTTTAATTGCCCCAAGTCTTGAATTTTCTTGCCTCTTGCACAGATCCCATCATAGCAGTAGGAAAGTAGCCACATATCTACAGGTAAATTAATGCCTTTTCAAATAAAAAAAATATACTGCATTGGATTGTGTATATAAAATTGTATGTCTTATCAATGACTGTATAGACATGTTTACATGATATTTATTAGAGTTTTCAGGCTCATAAATTGCTTATGGTAAGTCAAAAACATATGCGTGAGTTTTTCTATTCAGAACAAATCCCTGACTTTAAAACTATGGAATAACTTATTTTGCTATAGACAGTTTTTAACGTACAACTTTCATGAAGAGAACAGAAGATGGAAAGTTGGGTGTCTTTTTGAGGTTTTTGATCACCACAGATTCCACCATTTCACCCCCACATTCCACAATGAGACTTGGAGACATAACAGGAGCCAGTTGGTAGTTTTTCATGTTTCTCAATCCCCAAGCCAGAATCTGTAAAATAAAATCCAATACAAGCAAAAGTGGGAAGAGATATGAATATGCTTAATATAATACTCAGAAAGTAGTAAGAAAGAAATAAAGTCTTTTAAATAATAAAATTTGACTGGCAAAATATTTCAAGGTTCTAGTTCTAGGAAAGTTAATGGAAACAGTGAAATTCCAAGACACTTAAAGAAGAGAATCCCCCACATTTCTCACTATGATTTTTTAAGTTTTCTTTAAGCAAATACACAAATTTACTGTCTAGAGGATGAGATGACTGTACTTGTATTCAGTTAGTTTTAGAGTAAGCCATACCTCAACAGCAGTGAGTTGAACTACTGGTCTGATTCCCTGAGGTACCATGTAAAGCTTTGGTGCTCTTTGTGATGGAAGAATTGGAAGGTTGGTACCACCCTATTAAGACATGAACACGAGTATAAGTTTTTCTCATCTTCCTTAGCTGAAGTACCTTGCAAGTATTAAGTTAGTTCTTCACATATTCTATCACTTTAAAAGGATATATGTATCATATTATATTACACATACACACACAAAAAGAAACATATACCTTGTCTCTCAAAATAAGTTCTGCAGCAAAAAGAATGTCCCCACTAGCTTTGCCATTATTTGTTACAGGATACCAGAGTAGTTTTGGTGTGATGTCCTCTTCTGGGATTAACTTGACCATGGGGCAACAAACACTTCTTCCAAG
>NW_020955220.1:3525942-3528339 GCF_003031625.1 Empidonax traillii
ATCACTTTAAAAGGATATATGTATCATATTATATTACACATACACACACAAAAAGAAACATATACCTTGTCTCTCAAAATAAGTTCTGCAGCAAAAAGAATGTCCCCACTAGCTTTGCCATTATTTGTTACAGGATACCAGAGTAGTTTTGGTGTGATGTCCTCTTCTGGGATTAACTTGACCATGGGGCAACAAACACTTCTTCCAAGGAATTCATCTTTACCCTGCACCCAAAAATAGCAATCACAGCCATTAATGTATTCTCAACTAATATAAATAAATAAAAAAGCAATCTGTGTAAAAGGATTTCACCTACCACTTGGTCACTGTCAAAAAGTTCAATAACAACTTTAGGTGGATTTTGAGCTATTGTCTGTGGGTCCCCATAGATCTCAATTTCATTAAATATGAGAGTTTGGTCCCATGTAGGATTTAGAGTTGAATGAATGATCTCAGTTGTTTTGCTTTGATGGAGGAAAGAAACGTGAGCATACGGATCTGAAATATCATACAAAGATTAAAAGCACAGAATTACAGACAAACAAAATCCCATCAAGTCATAAAGCACACAATCACAATTTTAATCAAATACACTGTGTAATTTTTTTTTGTGTTGTTACCAGCTCCAAGCCATTCTTTGTAAAACAAACACATATACATAATTTGCATTTAATAGAGCAATTTCCATTTCATTACTAAATCGCTTCCTTTATACAAGTCTTGATTAACAGAGTAATAAAGGGAAATGATAAAATACCTTGTAAATCAGAAAGAGAATCTGAAAACTAAAATGAAACATTGTCTATACTAATCTCCTCTTAAATCTTGTCTGTAGAAACTCTTTTTTGTTGTCTCCATTGATATACAGTCTCATAAATAATACAAAGAAATACTTCAAGTTCTGACTAGTTGCCAAATAACAAATTCTCTCAGACTATATAGTTCAGATCAATCTTTGCTTTTAAACATGCTTATTTATAGCAATCTCTTTTTGTGAAACAGCTGAATGATTAAAGTGGTCTAGGCCCAGTATTTGGCAGGTCTTTAAATCATCAAGAGCTCTGTAGAAGGTATCTGAAGATGGTCATTAATGTTTCCTGTACAAATTGCAATTACCAAGGATTCAAGGCAATTTTAAAGGTTATCTTTAGGTCAGTTTCAATAGCTTCTGACTGGGTACCTGATCAGAGTTTTACAAAATTTGGCTAATTCTTCATGCTAATTTTAGGGGAAAGTAAAATGTAGATGAGCTAGTTTATGTATGACTGCATATGAGGTGCCTGTCCTGAATTACACATATGCAAATTAGAGGCATTTATTATTGTTTGTATTGCTTTTAAGTGCTGCATAGTGAAGTAAGACCAAATACACACAGGCAGTTGTACGAAACCTTCCTCATTTCAGAAAATATGTATAGGGCTATATCTTCTGTAACAAATGCATTACATTTACTCAATTATTACTTAGAACAGGGAGAAAAAGAAGGATGTAAATGGAGGATAATGGGGACAGAAAATTCATTTCAGCTTTATCTGTTGCTGAACTTCCTTAAAGGAAGTGTAAAATCTTATTCTTACAGAATCTAAATTCAATTTGCTCTCCAACTTCAAAGTGAAATTTTAATTTGAATTAGCAAAAATTGAATCTTTGATAAACCTGGGTATTAGCCTGACCACAAAGATGCCAAATGGATACAAAGCTGAGACTTTCTTTACAGAACAGTTTTAGTAGCTGGGACCTACACACAGTCCTCAAGATGCTCTACAGCTAAATCGAGTTAGTGGTTCATGGCAAAAGGATTTTTCCATACCTGAAAAACTGTCTTTGTCTAAAGCCATGAGGTTTCTTGCCTGGTAGACATAACAGCGAAGATGGTAAGTATATACTCCTGTATCAAATAAATAAAACCAGTTCAAGTGCATTATACAGGCTTCTTTTCTGTAATGAAGACATTTTGAGTTTATTCAAATGACTTACACATTTTAACACAAGAACTGTAGTAACATTTTTGGTTTTCTTGTGACAGGTATATTAATACCAACGAGTTAGCACCTGTTGTTCCAACATAAAACAGAAATTAAAAAGTACACTAATATTATTTGGGTTTTTTCACCATATGATCATCTAAAAATCCTTCTATTCAAAAACTCCTGTTTGAAACAGTGTGACAGTTTAGCTCATCCAAAGATAATCAACAACTGGGTATTCCTGTGCTTAATTTAAGTATTCACGACAGCACTTCCAGGGACCTGAGTATTTCACATTTTTAACTCTTAGCTCTAGAAAATTATCCCAATTGCTACTGTGTCTCTTGAACTAAAAGATAAAAAAAAAAAAAAAAAAAAAAAAAAAAAAAAAAAAAAAAAAAAAAAAAAAAAAAAAAAAAAAAAAAAAAAA
>NW_020955220.1:3528355-3546618 GCF_003031625.1 Empidonax traillii
ATCACTTTAAAAGGATATATGTATCATATTATATTACACATACACACACAAAAAGAAACATATACCTTGTCTCTCAAAATAAGTTCTGCAGCAAAAAGAATGTCCCCACTAGCTTTGCCATTATTTGTTACAGGATACCAGAGTAGTTTTGGTGTGATGTCCTCTTCTGGGATTAACTTGACCATGGGGGAACAAACACTTCTTCCAAGGAATTCATCTTTACCCTGCACCCAAAAATAGCAATCACAGCCATTAATGTATTCTCAACTAATATAAATAAATAAAAAAGCAATCTGTGTAAAAGGATTTCACCTACCACTTGGTCACTGTCAAAAAGTTCAATAACAACTTTAGGTGGGTTTTGAGCTATTGTCTGTGGGTCCCCATAGATCTCAATTTCATTAAATATGAGAGTTTGGTCCCATGTAGGATTTAGAGTTGAATGAATGATCTCAGTTGTTTTGCTTTGATGGAGGAAAGAAACGTGAGCATACGGATCTGAAATATCATACAAAGATTAAAAGCACAGAATTACAGACAAACAAAATCCCATCAAGTCATAAAGCACACAATCACAATTTTAATCAAATACACTGTGTAATTTTTTTTGTGTTGTTACCAGCTCCAAGCCATTCTTTGTAAAACAAAAACAAACACATATACATAATTTGCATTTAATAGAGCAATTTCCATTTGATTACTAAATCGCTTCCTTTATTCAAGTCTTGATTAACAGAGTAATAAAGGGAAATGATAAAATACCTTGTAAATCAGAAAGAGAACCTGAAAACTAAAATGAAACATTGTCTATACTAATCTCCTCTTAAATCTTGTCTGTAGAAACTCTTTTTTGTTGTCTCCATTGATATACAGTCTCATAAATAATACAAAGAAATACTTCAAGTTCTGACTAGTTGCCAAATAACAAATTCTCTCAGACTATATAGTTCAGATCAATCTTTGCTTTTAAACATGCTTATTTATAGCAATCTCTTTTTGTGAAACAGCTGAATGATTAAAGTGGTCTAGGCCCAGTATTTGGCAGGTCTTTAAATCATCAAGAGCTCTTAGAAGGTATCTGAAGATGGTCATTAATGTTTCCTGTACAAATTGCAATTACCAAGGATTCAAGGCAATTTTAAAGGTTATCTTTAGGTCAGTTTCAATAGCTTCTGACTGGGTCCCTGATCAGAGTTTTACAAAATTTGGCTAATTGTTCAAGCTAATTTTAGGGGAAAGTAAAATGTAGATGAGCTAGTTTATGTATGACTGCATATGAGGTGCCTGTCCTGAATTACACATATGCAAATTAGAGGCATTTATTATTGTTTGTATTGCTTTTAAGTGCTGCATAGTGAAGTAAGACCAAATACACACAGGCAGTTGTACGAAACCTTCCTCATTTCCGAAAATATGTATAGGGCTATATCTTCTGTAACAAATGCATTACATTTACTCAATTATTACTTAGAACAGGGAGAAAAAGAAGGATGTAAATGGAGGATAATGGGGACAGAAAATTCATTTCAGCTTTATCTGTTGCTGAACTTCCTTAAAGGAAGTGTAAAATCTTATTCTTATAGAATCTAAATTCAATTTGCTCTCCAACTTCAAAGTGAAATTTTAATTTGAATTAGCAAAAATTGAATCTTTGATATACCTGGGTATTAGCCTGACCACAAAGATGCCAAATGGATACAAAGCTGAGACTTTCTTTACAGAACAGTTTTAGTAGCTGGGACCTACACACAGTCCTCAAGATGCTCTACAGCTAAATCGAGTTAGTGGTTAATGGCAAAAGGATTTTTCCATACCTGAAAAACTGTCTTTGTCTAAAGCCATGAGGTTTCTTGCCTGGTAGACATAACAGCGAAGATGGTAAGTATATACTCCTGTATCAAATAAATAAAACCAGTTCAAGTGCATTATACAGGCTTCTTTTCTGTAATGAAGATATTTTGAGTTTATTCAAATGACTTACACATTTTAACACAAGAACTGTAGTAACATTTTTGGTTTTCTTGTGACAGGTATATTAATACCAACGAGTTAGCACATGTTGTTCCAACATAAAACAGAAATTAAAAAGTGCCCTAATACTATTTGGGTTTTTTCACCATATGATCATCTAAAAATCCTTCTATTCAAAAACTCCTGTTTGAAACAGTATGACAGTCTAGCTCATCCAAAGATAATCAACAACTGGGCATTCCTGTGCTTAATTTAAGTATTCACGACAGCACTTCCTGGGACTTGAGTATTTCACATTTTTAAATCTTAGCTCTAGAAAATTATCCCAATTGCTACTGTGTCTCTTGAACTAAAAGATAAAAAAAAAAAAAAAACAAACCAAAAAAAAACCAAACACTGCAGGTAAGGTGGAATTACTTTAAAAAAAGATGTGAGAGTTGCCCAAACGAAGGACAGCATGTGGGGCAGTTACTACAGCTTTTCTATAAAAGACATCACCTTTAATCCTTTCAGCCCTTGAAAAAATTTGAGCCACTCACAGCCTCATTGAGCTGAAACCTCTGAACTCTGGCAGAAAAAGGTGTCATTTTCCACCCACTGTGGTCTTTATTAAAAAGAAACTGCAATAACTTTCCTCAGGTTCTAAAATATTTAAGATTTAGGCACCCATTTCCAGCAAGGAAGTCAAGTTGTGCAGAGTCCAACTAAAGACAAGTGTTCCAATCAGAGTTCCTCAAAAAGGATTTTAAATTTCAGAATTGGCCTCTATTCCTGTTAACTAGCACTGGTGGCTCCCATCTCAGTGTCCCTGCTTTTCTGAATCACATTACAGTGATTACAAGGCATTTAAAACCAATCCAGGTTGGCAAAGTTACAGTTTTGTTCACTTTGCCAACTCAGCTACATGGTACTGCTTCCTCTGGGATAGGCATTGTCTGACCCTGCACTGAGCTGGTTAAGTGAGCTAAAACAACAAAAAACTAACTGTACATACATCATCTGTGTTGCATTAGCTCCCTGCATTATCATGGAGGGAGCCCAATGCTAAAGATGCATCATTCAAGACAGCCTAAATTCAGGTGCTGGCAATAGTTAGCTAGACAGAATTCCTGTCCCATACAGATCTTAAAAAGGGCTGTGTGACAGTGAACTAAAACATCAAAATGACTAACTGTAACTTTTATTTTAATAACCTAAATAGGGCCCAATCAGGGATCAAATAGTCATTTTAACAGAAGGTATATAAAGCTAGATGCAAAACACAAAGAATTCAGTTTGAAGAAAAAAAAAATCTGTTTGATTCTGTTAGAAACCAGGGAGAAACAGACATGATTTTTAAGAAAGGAATTGTTAAAATACCTACTGTCAAAATAGCAGGAAACAAGGGGTGTATTAGCACCAAACACCTTTGTAGCTGACTCCTTGGTTTTGTCAGAACTCTTTCCTTCTGCATCATCAACACTGGTGTCTGCTCCCTGAAGTTATATAAAGAAAAAAAAGTTATTGAGTATTTACAAATATTTACTCAAATAGAAGGAATCTGAGAAAAGAAGACTGTGTGTGTGAATTTATGGGTTTCAGTCTCTCCTCCAGGACAAGGAGAAATTTACTTCTGTGAGTAAATGTACTTCAAGATGTTTACTCATGTCCAGAGGTCATTTCCTGCTGCCACTGAAGCTGTGCAGAAATCATACCCCATCATTTCATCTTACTTCCAGGATGTCCTGTGTCTGGAGTTACATTGGCTACCTCTCAGCTCAGACCAAAGGAGAGGTTGCAGGTGTCCTGCACTGCACTGGTGCAGAGAACTGCTCTAAGGTTTTATCCAAGCAATAGCCCAGGAAGTACAGACATAAACAAAACTGAAAGAGGAATTATTAAACTCTGTGAAACCAAATTATGTGGAGAAAGAAAATCCTCTCAGTGAATCCTTGGTCAACACTTGATGTAAAAAAGAGAAACAAATCAAGAAAAAAGTGCAAACTGTTGTTAATGGTGTACAATCAGATTCAGAATTCCTATATATTTTATAAAAACAAAGTAGTCTTTCCACACTACTTGCTACAATTTGTATTTTGGTAAATAGAGCTTATCTGTGAAGCTGTATAACCTGAAAATTGAGGAATAATTACGTTCTGGTCATCTATTTGTGATGTATGACATTCTGGTTTCTCCAGCACTTGCTGTCCTTTCTTGTGTTTGGTTGTTTATACATGCAAATACTAATCGGGGGCAGCTGTTTCAGTGCCTGTTGTTTGCTGTGCTGATGTTAATATATCTAAATTAAGTTCATGAAGAGCTTGAGCTACCTTTTCACTTCTTTTTACTTAAAGAAGGCTTACCTAGTAATTTAGCCTTTTGCTCTAAATCTCATGTAATGTAGTAAAAAAAAAATTGACAAATAAAGCAATAAATACAATAAAAAGTTAATATAAAAAATAAATTTATATAATGCCTAATATTTTCTATGCAATATAAAATATAAAAAATTAAATACTAACATAAGAGCTTCTACTCCAACTTTAATGGTCCTTTTCATACTTTGAATATAAACTGTATTAGTTTCTTAGTTACGTATCAGTCTAACAATTAGTCTAACAGACTATAATGACTGATATACTTGCTTATTTACTGTGAATTAACAGTTTGACCTTTGAAAGCCTTTTTTGATACTCTGTCCCTTACCAGAGCACCTTCAAGTTTAAAGATAGCTGCAGCACCATGTGTCTCTGAGGGAGCCATTTTTCGTCTCCATCGTCTTCGGCGGAAAGTATCAGAACTGCGTTGTTTCCCGTGAAATTTCCAGCCAATCAAGGAAGCATATTCCCATCCTTCTTGATCTTCATATGATGACATTCCCTAGAAGACATAAATTGTTGTTATCTGCAGTGTTGTATGTCTGTAATGAAAAAAATGCAGATTTTTTTTTTTTTTAAAAAAAGGAAACTCAAACTGTTACAATGAGCAAGTCCCTAACGGGAGACTGGATCTCTCTTTTGCTTACCCTTCCTGCTGTTACTGCTTCAGGTAGATCCCTCCTACGTCTCCGCACCAGTCTTCGTCGTCGATGTGTGTGGTACATTTTTTCTGCAGCAACCCATGACTTGGGCTTAGTGTCTGGAGGAATAGTAATTCCATATTCCCATCCTAAAACAGAATTGACTAGTTGGTATATTTTCAAAAATAGAAGCAAGACATAAAGAAGAAAAGCAAGGGAAATAGAGTGACTGTACCTACAGGGGATGAAGCTTTATCATACAAGACTATTCAGCGTTGCAGAGCCTAAATGGTCAATAGCAAGGGGCAACTGGTGACATTTTAATGATGCTGTGTCATAACATATGTGACAATAAAAACCTCAACATTAAAACAGATACAATATACTTCAAGTTCTTTTCTTCTCATTCTTGTTTTTTTTTCAAATGTTGATATCACATTTTCATACTTCACCACAGGAAAAACTCATCTTTAAATTTAAATAAGAGTTGAATGTTCTGTGCACTCTTGTGCAGCTTGCCTTTTAAAGGCACATCAACTATATAAACTCTGATCATAAAACTTTAAAAACTGGTAAACCTGTTACTGTACTTTGGCTTTACATATTATAATTCATTTGCCAAATATCTAGGACTTTAAATTAAAGTCATCTCATTAAAAAGTTATGGCAGACTCCTAACAGAGGTTCTGATTAACACAGATATCAACACTAAGATAAATAAAAGATTTTTTTTCCGTCCTAATAGCTGGTTGTTTCACTTATATTTAAAAGCAGTAACTATTTGAGAGTTTTCAGCTGGTTTAGAAAAAATGAAAATTCATTATAGTTTTGCAAAATTCTGGGCTTTCCAGAATCTCCCAAGATCTTCCCTTTTGTTTTCATTATTCATTTTCAAGCTATCAAATCAATGTCCTGTAAACTTTGCTATGATACATTGCCTTTTCCTATTGCTGTAGAATCCAAGTTATGGTCTTATGAAGTTGTTTATATCCCAACTTTCTAAGCTGGTAGCAGTTTTAATTTAGTATAAGTAATGAGCATGTGGAAGTCAAAGCAACTCCAGGAAAAATGGTGCACTTAGGATTTTCTAACCTCATCAGGATAGCAGTACATCTAATCTGAAAAACTCTGTATAGGAGCACCAGGCTCTTCACAAAAAGACTTTGAAGTATTTTTTCATTTCAGAATTGCCTAAGAATCAGTTGCATACTGTCCATTTCATCCTGATCAGTCCTGCATGTCTCTCTTCCCACACAAATTCAGTGCGGTTATTTTGCTCTCAGCAATACAGGAATCCTTCACACACTTGTGTGGTGTGTGAGCAACACGAACAAGTTCCTCACTTCTTTTAGTCCCCAGACCTCCTGATTCACTTCTTAGCATTGTTTGACAACTCATCACATGGCTAAAGGTTCCCAGGTAAATTACTAGAAATACCCAAATCTAGCTCTGCCACATATTCTTGGTGCACTTACAGAGGTTTCATGTCTCAAGTTTTTGACTTCTCCAAAAAAAAATCATTTACCACTACTTAACCATGTCTTATGGGCCCATTCTAACCACTGGACTGCATTAAGACCGGACCTGCGAAAAATGTTCTGGAAGCTTACTTAAAAAAAGGGTGTGTTCTATTTCCAAGCCTGCTGTTTATACACACAGCTTTCCCATCTGAAACCTCTCATGTTAATAGACTGTTGTTTGCATTAACCTTCATTTTTTTAAGTTGTCAAAGCTTTTGCCTCAAAATTGTCATCTGCTGCTGTAGTTAAGGCTAGCATACAGCTTCTTAGACTATGAGATTCTTTAGTAAGCACTTATAAATGCATTTATTACGTATCCTGTACAAAAGAGCTTTTGATCTAAAAAAGGTTCAATGAGAATGGTGAGTTTGATGGAACAGTGATAAAAATAGAAAAAGAAACAGATGCAGACAGTGAACACTTTCTCAAGGTCATTTAATTTGATTCCTCAAGCAACTCAATCCAAATATTTCCTTGATACTTTTCCACAGGGCAACCACTATCATGCCCAGGATATTGCCCCAGTCATGATGTATGTCCCAGTCATGATATTGATCCTTCAGTATCAACAACAGATTGTCCTAATAATCAGCAGATAAACAGTAAATCTTACCATGCTCATCCACTGCTCGATTTAGATCAGATTTCCAAGCATCATCTTCCCACATCCATCCAAGAGGACATGTGAACTCACGTGGGGGTGGAGCTTTTTCTCCATTCTTTTATGTAGGGAAAACATAACAGTTCTGTGCATTAATAGAGCAAATACACTGTGTACCAAAACATAGAACTCCTTCTCTTAAACCTTTACTTATCCAGTGAAAACTTTAAGTCTCACCACATCTGTGTAACTATCCTCAGATGCTTTCCATTCCCCTCCAGGATAGCGACTCTCATTTTCATACACTTCATCAGTAAACTCAGTATGACCAGCATCAGCTTCAGTCAACAAACTGCACACCCAAAACAAATATAATAATAAATCAAAAATATTTTAGTTCACTACAGAGAAACATATAGAAACAAAGTACAGAATGTGCACATATGGTGGTATTCAGGATTTCCATCTATATGAGGGACACTTATTTCCTTAGAATGTCTTTCTTAAACGGAAGCAACTCCAGTAATAGTAAGCAATAAGAGAAACATTACCCATAAATATGAGTGACTAGCATGAGTATTTTAACTGCTGTGTTATTCAGGATCTGCTTTCAATATGTCCTCTTAGAAAAAGAAAAAAACAACATATATTTAAGTGAAGGAAATCCCGAACTGCGTATGGCAGTTACATGTGTCTCTAAAGTGCACGCATCTATGCATGCACCAAAATTTGGCAAAAGTACTTAATTTTGTTTCCCTTTATGCTGTTGCCAAGACAAGCAATCAGCTGGGTAATATTTTCTAATTTGCAAGTAAAAGAAACGAGGGAGCATTAAATCAGTCAAAAGCCTTTTGCTTTCCCTCAGTTGCTCACTGCAGTTCAGAACGCACCGAAATGTGTTCTACACTGCCATTTGCTGGCCAAATAGAGCCAGGCAGATCTTCCCCAGTAAAAGCAGATGCATGGCAAAACCATGCATTTCAACAGGAGGGGTTTTTCTGTTATCTGAGAAAATATCTCCATGTTATTGCTTTTCTTCATTCAGATTATTCACTGAAATAAAAGCTATTAATTTAATATGAAAAAAACCCCCATCCATTCATACCTATGACATATACAATATTAAAATTAATCAAATAATAGTACACATTTTTCCTGCTGGTTATTCCACAGCAACAGTTCCGTATTTTTTTCACTATCATAACACAAGAATTTAAAATGGGGTGAATATTTTCTTTAAAGAAAGAAGAAAATAGTCTCTTTCTTGTGCTGGCTTTTCTTTATGAAACAAATCATGTACTCAGTCTGGTCAATGGAACTTCTCAACATTTAATGAAATAAACACAAAAAGCCATCCAGTGTATATGAATCACCACACAAATGCTGTGACGGTGTTGTTACAACACAAATCAAAGCTTTTCACTGGGTATCAGGGTTAAGTTTCTGCCTAGGGAAGACCCAGCAATCCAAGGGTCTTGTCCGAAACAATCCCAGCTGGATCTCTGATTCTCACACAGACACACATAAACCTCACAGTAGCTTTCCAGGCATGAAATACTATTATTATCCCTTTTATAAAGATGAGGCACTGAGACCCAGAGGATATAAGCAATATAGCCATCATGACATGGGGACTGCTAAACCATAAGCTGGTTCCTAGGAAATGCATGAATTCTTTCTGTTGCCTGTTTTATTTTACTTTTTAAAAGGTGAATTTTAGCCTTATTAACTAGCTTTGACTATCAGCTGTTCTTTTCTGTCATAGCATGTTCAACTTAAAATCTCCTCAGTCAAGAAAACATAGAGGAACTTTTAGTCTACGCTACAAATGTCTTTATTGCTGCCTGCGTAAAATTAAAAAAATCTGACCTTCTTTCAGGATCAACCATCCATTCTCCTTCCCACTCCCAGCCCTTTGGGGGTAGAAAGTACTCTTTTTTCAGTTTGATTTTTCCTGTGACATCAGAAAACTTGTGGCGACCAACAAGTCCTGAGGTACCCCACTTTCCAAAAAGGAAAGCCTGATTTTCATACTGTGTGGGAAGAAAGTAAAAATCAAATTATTATTTAGGAATAATAAACAAACATATATGTGAATTTTACAAATGAAACATTCTACTATATATTTCCTTTTTCTGAAATTAAGTACCCCCTTTCCCCATTACTCTGCAATGTCATCATTAATTTCTTTATTTCATTTTCTTCTATGCTGCATGGTAAAGCAAATCTCAATTTAATGCCTCTCTACAACTACACTCAAGCTTCCTCAAAATTAAAGCTCTTTTAATTAAAAACTGTTACATTATTCAAACAAGTTCCTTCTGTTCCTTAAATGCACAACTCTGTCATTCTTTTCCATTTCAAATCTCCTCCTATTTAGAATACCTTATTTTGTAACATGGAAAACTGCATTAAAGTCTTTTCATAGTAGCTACCAGGGACATGATTCTGATGTCAGCCCAGTTTATATATAGTCTACTTCCCTTCCTGAGATTATTTGTAATTTATGATGGTCTTGGGTTTTCTGCTCTTAACTCCTGTAAAATTGTTGCATTGCTGTATGAAGAGCAAAAAATGAGACATTCAATAGTCTCTTAAACTCTATACTTAAAAAATGGCTTTGAACATCCATTGCTTCAAGCAATTTACTACACCACTACTAAACATTTAAGCATAACTGTAGTGGTGACACCATTGTAAAAATGTCTTGTTTCATTAGCTATTTTACTGATATTGGATTATATGCACCATTGGGTGATGTGGCATATAAAAGACACCTGCCACTTACCATTAGCATTCAAAATCTCTATTATATGCTGTGAGACTATTTCAAGCATTTTTATTCTTACCTCTTACTTCTATCAAAATAGCCTTTTATCATCAAAATCTACTGGTTTGGACCAGTTTTCCCGTAGCAGTAAATTTTCCACTGCTACAAAAGAACCATTATTAAGCTAAACCACTTGTATTCGAGTATAATTTGTAGAAGTGAAGAAGCAATTTAAAAAAAAGGGTTATTGCCATGCCAAAACATAATGGTCTAGATCTCAATCTTAATTACACTGATAAAAATCTAAAATAAATGTCTCTGAAATCACTGGAGTTAACCAGATTTGTACCTGATTAACCTGTTCAGAATCTGGTCTCCTGAATTTCATCTGCTAGGCACAATGGACTTGATCATTAATTGCCTCCAATGGGGTCAACTTGTTTTATTGTAATAAATACTATTCTACCTTTCTGTCCAGCTTGCAAAGAAATTCAGAAGAGCTCAAATTGCATTGAATGCCTAAGACTTATGTCCAAATTTAGTGTAAGAAAGCAATGATGGACATACCATTTCAGCAAAAACACTGAATGTTCCTTCTGCAAAGCTATTAAACTTCTTTTCCACTGCACCGAGCCCAAGCCAAATATTAATTCGCAACTCTGCAGGCATTTTGACATCTTTCGTCTTGTCCTGTGGGTACTGGCACACAAACAAAAATGTTACTCTTTGTTATGTTATGCAGGTATTGTAGATTTTAGTGAAACATATACAATAACATAGAGATATAAGTAATAATACATGATTTATTTATCACTTCCTGTAGTGCTTTTTCTCAAAAACCAGTAATAAATAGTCCAGGAAGGAAACATTCCTTAAATAATACCTGCCTAGGGCATGGTAAAACCAAACACAGTAACAGCAGTATCATCCCTGTTCCTCTATATTCTCTCCCAAGTTTCATTCAACAATAAGATTTTAATTTTGACAGTAACTTCATTGTTGATGCTCGAGTTTCTTGCCAGGACACTCTGGAAATGCAGAGGTTTGTTGGGATGGTTCACTACACACAGAATCAATGCAGGACAAGGGGGCTTGCAAAGAACCACGAAGGTTCAGGCTTGTCTATGTTGAAGCATTAATCAATATAACTATTACTACATTGACAAACTCTGTAAGTGCTATTGTTTTACAGTCAGATTGCTTTTTTCTGGTTAAATTAAAGATAATATAAACTTAAATGGACAAAGGTATTCCTATTCAAGAGTAAGACTCAATTCAGAGAGACGTAACTTCTGGGTGTTGACATGCTCCGTATTACCTGCTTAGAAAACCATCAAAAACTTTGAATGGGTTTTTGGAACTTCTCTGACTTACACTTATTATTCCCTTTGAAAGTCTCCATTCATGTCCAACCCGAAAATACAAACAGTAACACTTTTAAAAGTCCTATCACAATTTTGTGCTCTTTTAGAAAAGTCTCAGAGATGGAGGGCAATCTGGTTCTAACTGGCTTATGATGAATTTACAATTTCTGTTATATTTTGAAGAAGCTATATGCAGTTGGCTTTTAATCTGTCCTCGGTTTTGACATCTCATATTACATAGTTTGTTTGCATGTTTCATGCTCATGTCAGAAGTTTAGGGAGTTAATCATTCCTTAGGAAGAAAAAAAAAAAAGTACCTTTAAAAAGATTGTTTGGGTCTTTCCACAATATTTACCAGATGATTCAGGGCTCGTTGTGGAATACAGGACTTGGTGTGCAGGAACACGAGCATATGCCAGTCTTTTCTCCCCTCGGATCATCCATATGATTACATCAGGCATACTGTTCTGTGGCTGCAGATTATTTGTGGGGAAAGGAAAGTTTACAACAGTAATTAACAGAACACTAGGTTAAGATAATCTAGTGCTTAGAAAACAGAAACATAAATTAGGATTTACGTCTAAGGATTTATCACTAAGAATCAACAATTGCCACGAATTTATTATAAATGGAGGAAATTGTTTTTCTTTGCAAGTAAAGCAATACATAATTCTGAAAGAATCATATAAGATACCATTTAGATTTTTGGAAGACAATTAGTTCTACTAAAAAAACAATTCTTATGTATTTTCTAAATTTTTCTAGAGACATTTTATACCTCAATCCTTTTATGGCAACTGCAGCGACTGATCCCAAATGCTAATGCATTGAATTGACCTGCTACATATTTAAGGGCTTGTGATGCTTCCATATTAAGGGTATGTCATCATAAGATTTTTAGCAGAAGACATAAACCAGCTATTATATTTTTGCAGTTTGTATACATCTTTTATGCTAGCTGCAAGTCTGCTCTTTTTTCTAATCAGTATCTTTTCAGAGCAGAAGCAACAAATCAAATATTTCTATAATGTTGTGAAAACCAATTATGAGATAGCAGTGATGAAAACAGGAAATGTTGCTGAAGACGTAAAAAACACAGAAACAAACAGATTTAACTCTGTTAGAAGTTGATTTCTGTGGCTAACAAGCTGTGGAAAGATAACATATATCCTGCGGTCCCTGAACCAGCAATGTGACTTGCAATTCTGGAAGAAAGGAAAGGACAAAATACAATGACTTTAAACAGAATAGAGGCTATTCCATAAATCACAGAGTGTTCATTACCCAACACACAATCTCAGTGAAGACAGGTAACACATAAGAACGTTATGTTTAAGTAAATCTTAATTACAGATGAAAACATGTTTACTTTCACAGCATATAAAATTACCTTCCTAAAGGAGAGTAGATATTGCTTGATCAGCAGTGAACTTTACACCCATTTGTGTTACACAGGTATTGCTAAACTAACTGAATCACCAGTATTGTGTAGTACTAACCTCTTCACTCAGTTGCAGTAATTTATCCAACCAATCCTCAATTTCTGTCAGAGTGGCTTTCACATCAGTAGCTTCATTTCTCATCCTTGCTGCTGCTTCTCCAATCTGCTTGAGAGACTTGAGGCGCAGTTTTTCTATCTGAGTGTCAAGGACTGTAATATTAGATTTGCCTTCTATGAGGGGAAATGGTTTACTGAAAAGAGAATAAAAATTTTGATTAGTAATCTTAGTGGATTTTATGTAGCCACACACTGAATACAGACATGACAAGAGATTGAGCGCCACTTTTTCCTGCTATTGAAAATCACTGGAATAGTGCTATAGCATTTATTTCCCCAGAGATTTCCACCTGATGAAGTGTTTACAGTAAGCAAGGGAAATGGTTTACTTAAATATGCAAACAACAGTTTGATGTGTATGCTTTAATGAAATTGCTGCTAACCAAACAAAGCAAAATCCATTTCCCTACATATTCACATGAAAAAAATTACTGTCTCAGAATGTACATCTCAAAAATGAAATCAGTGCCTTCAGACCAAGATTAGGTTCTTTTCCTTCACTGGAAATTGTAAATTCTCAGAAACTCAGTATACAAATATGTCTTGTGTCTATGACTATGCTTATCTAACCCTCTGGCAAAAAACATCTAAGAACTCTAAAAAAAATCCATGACATTGAACTTCTGAGTCACCAGAGGGCAGAGTAACTACTCAAGAGAACCAAGAAATCATGGAACCATAGAATATCCTGAGTTGGAAGGGACCCACAAGGATCATTGAGTCTATGCTCTGCACAGGACAACCCCAAAAAGTCACACCATGAGTCTGAGAGTGTCACAGTAAAAACAAGGAGAAATGAGTTTTTTTGAGTTGGAGGAGGTTTGAGGAAAAGGCAGCTTTTCAAAGATCAGTGACTGTATCCCTTTAACACAGTTCATTAGGGCGTCTTTAATATGATCCTTTAGAAAGAGTGTAAAAATTTACAAAGACATTGTCTAGTTTGAAAAGGCTGACTCTTCTTTGACCTACTTTTAATGACATGCTATGCACTTCGAAGGGTTTTGATTCTGTAAAACCTTGATGCTGACTATTGTGCCTTCCACTGCAGTTAGTTCTACTAATCTGAATGCAACTGCTGTCTGCCCTGAGTGCAAGTACTTAGACATAAATCGAATGTACCAGATCAGAAGTTCCAGAAAGTAACCTCATTTTAGGTTTAAGTAGTGCACTGAAAACTCTCCTAAACTCCTAACTCATTTAAAGGTTAGCATGAGAAGGAGAAATCTTCTATGAATTCAACATAAGAAATTATGTCTTTGACAGAGGTTCTATGAGCTGAAAAAAACCCAGTATCCCATGAACAACAGGAAGATCTTTTGGTGGATATATCTAGGTGTTAATGCTCCATAACTGTTGAGCAATACTTTATAAAACAATGGACTGAACTAATAACAGTGCAGAGATGTGCCAGGATGATGAGCTGACCTGCAGTTCCCACACTCACTAGATGGCTCCATGTGACAACAGTTTGCCCTTCACATTTTGCTTTCCTAGACTGCATCAGTCCTTCCTGCTTTCTTCCAGATCACAGCAGGTATTCTATGAAGTTACTAGTTTGTATTTTGACATAAGCTTTCTACCATATAATTTTTTGCTAGTATATAGTGACTTCCACTGTTTGCTTTTTCCTCTGTTCAGTCTTATATTGGCTCTACAACTTGTTGACTTTGTTCTTTCAATTCATGTTCCATGTTATTTCCTCTTATGGATAATCACTGTTCTGTAATTTTTTCCTTTCCTTTTCCTGTGCTGTTTCAGCACCCACTTGTTTACTCTCCCCACCTCGATAACTCATTCTGTTAATGTCTCTTTCTCATACAATTCCTACCTCTCTATTTAGAATATATTCTCTTTCAAAACGCTAAATGCTGGCTCCTATTGCCTTCTCTGAACAATCCCATACACACAGACATGTTGACTAAAGACTTATTTAAAAATACAGTTTTTATGGCCATTTGTCTTCCACAGCTTTTGACCTTCTGTTTTGGGCTTACCAGTAAATCACAGAATTTCTTCCCTCTTCAGTTTCAGAAATAACATTGAAACATGGGTAAACCAAAGGTACATGGGGAATTTTAAAGAAGGCAAAATGGTAGAAAGACAGCAGAGAGCCCTAATTTCCCATTTGTAGACTTTTTTCAAGAGATACTCCTTTATCACTGTCAGTAATAAAACTATCCTGAGATAAAGGGGAATTACAAAACTAGATGGATTACTTCACTGGCAATATTCATGATGTTTTACTACTTTCAGAGACTTTTGGAATTCCAGTCCTTAGGTCAGTTCATAGAGATAGTCAGTTTTATAGTCCTTAGAATTTGTTTTCTGACTTAGTAGAGGCAAAAACAAAGATTCTGAGCAGGCCTAGAATGACAACAAAAGAGATAAAAAAGGTACTTTTACCTTATATCTTCTGTGAGTTCATCAATCAGCTTCAACCACATCTCAGCTAATCGGTTTTCAGAAATTTTAGCCTGCATTCCTGATTTTAAGGTGGCTAAGTTGGATTGCTGAGGAATTTAAAAGAAAAGCATTTGCACTCATAAACTTCCATTGGGGTTTATGTTCAATAGGAGTTTCAAGACTTTGATCTTATTTATTTGTCTGTGTAAAGACCAAATCAAAAAAACCTCAGATGTTCAAACTCGATTCATATTTAACAGGACTATTGTGATGTTTGTCCTCACTGTATTTAAAAATACATGATATTGCACCTGGCTGATAAAACAAAAAACAGTTCCACAGACTTAAAATGCCGCTAACCAATACCAAGGACTCCTCCTTCCTCTGGGAACTCCCTGCAGATTTAATCAGGAGTGTATTGAGCCTTGCAAAAATGCAGACCTATGATTAACAGTGCCATTTGTTACACTGAGCTGTGTTTAATTTTGAATCAGAAAAAACGAGGTAAAGAGTCAGAAAACTATTCCACAATTTGCTCAAAACGTCACTTTTTGATTACCTCTAAATGAAAAAAAAAAAAAAAAAGTAAAAATGAAAAGCATGGCAGCAAAAGAAAGATTTTAAGTGTCTTACCAGTCTTTCAGCCATGTTTAGGAGCACATTCACGGCATCTAATCTGTGACTTATGTCCTCCCAAAAGGAAGTCAGTGTTACAACCGGCTTTGTGTTTGCCCATGGCAAGTAGTAATAATAATTACCTGGTGTGAAACATTTGCATATTAGATTTGGAATTCATGGCAAGAGTATATACTGTACACTGTTGCTATATTTATTTCATTTATGTACTACAAATCATGAAGAACATGCAAGCTAGTCCAAATTCATCAAAGGATTTGTTTTATTTTTAAGCCTATGTAGCATCCGTTGAATGGCAAGCTTTTACTTCAAATTGTTTCAAAACCCAACAGATTTTTAAAAAAATAAATTAGCTGTTAATATGAAATAAAATATTCAAATAATTATTTTCCAGATTAGGTCTGATTACTTCATTTAATACAAATGGAAGAAATACTCCTCTTGACAGTTAAAAAAAAAAAAAAAAAAAAAAAAAAGGCAAAATATATTTTCTTGTGATCTAGCTAGGCTGGTTTTTTTTTTTCCAGGCTGCAAGATGCATGGCTTAAAAACAAGTTATTATTTTATTCTAAATCAGAATATTCAAAAAGTGTTTTCCCTATTTAATCCCTAGATACCAGTAAAATAACGTGATTTTTTTCCTTGCAAATTTTCCTATGCACCTCTAGGACATGGGCAAAAGATTTCACTGAATTCTGTCAAATTCTCATTAATAACCCCAGTAGGCTTTGCAGTATGTATTCCATAAATGCAACTTCATCCCAAAAGCTTTGAAAAGCCACACTCTCTGTCACATTTTCAGTAAATGTGCAGTGCAGTCAGGGCTGACATTCCAAAGCTATAAAATAGCACCTCAAACCCCAGAATACCTCCAACACCAGAATTTTAGAGTATTTCATCCCCATACTGGCAGCATCCTTACCATCAAAAACAGCACTACTGTACTGAGTTGTTGATGCCAAAGGTTTACAGGTGGTGTCAAACTTATTGCCGTAGTTCCCAATGCTAACCTCGAACTGAATGGGCTCCCCAGTGTCTTGCAGCATGGTGGCAGAATGAAACACAGCGGCCAAGCAGAACTTCCGCCGGCGCTGGTATTTCTGCAAGAACAACCTTTTTACTTCCGTTTCAATATTTGTAAAACATGATCCACAATGACAGAGAAGAAGAGCAATAATTTCTTAATGGAAATAATAACTTTAATAGTTTTACCATTTTCTGAGAAGCAACCAAACCATGTAACATGTATAATAAATTACATTATTATGATATTAAAAAATGTTTCAAATTAACAGTTCTTGCTATGAGGGTCCATTTTTGTAGCCACCACTCCCCAGTCACCAATAACCACGAGTAAATACCTCTTTGAATTCAGAGATTCAACTCTTGTTTTGATTTTAGTGAGTTAGATCATTCTCCAAAGACAATCAGCCAAGGCACCTCTCTATCATCAACAAAGATAAAACAAGGATTTACCTCAACAACCAGTAAGTCATCACTGGGAATCATCTCTAACTTTTTATTAACAGGTTTGTTATCTAGTACTGTAGACAGTTCAACCAGAATTCTCCCTCTATAAGCAACTCCTTCTCCCTGAAACATAAACACACATCAAATCCCATTTTATATATTTGTCCTGCAGAAGCATACTCTTTCTTTAGCTGTACGTGATTCTGGCCTCACTGAAGTGTTCTCAAAACTCCTGCAGAGGCATGAATGTACATATGTGAACAAGTGAAATAAAGCACTTGGCTTTAATTAATGCTAGAGGTAAAAAACATACTTATGTAATCAAGGAAATAAGAAATTCAAATGTGTGCAAAGATGCAGTTACTGAAAATCATCAAAAACACTGCTGCTGCTGCAAAAAACACCTTTAAAATGAAGACAGATAAGAATGGTAAACATTATTATACTTCCTTAATAATCTTAAATATAAAATATTATTCAAAAAGAAACACCAAAGGGAACACAATGTGAAACAACAACAAAAAAAGACAACCCATTAAAATTAATTCTTTCATTAATTAGAAACAATTGGGTTTAATTCATTTATTAAAATCAATTAATAAGGAAACTGACCTTTCCAAAGTTTAATTCATCATATGGGTCTGGGAATCCAGTGTATTCTCTTGGACTTCCGTAAAAGTTTAGGTAACAAGGCCCAAATGTTGGTAAAAAGCCAACTTCAGTTTCTCCAGTGTTTACTGACAGAAAACATTACCATTATAACCTTGTTAATTACTGAGCTAGAGAGGCAACTAACATTACTATCAAATCCAGTGGAATGAATGTTAGATATTAGTTAGGTATTAGTATTAGTAATGTAAGAACACTTTATTCTCTAGAAATACCATATGAATGTAAAGTATTATACTGTACTTGTTCCTAACTTCCTTCCTCATTGTACAATACTTATATTAAATATCACTTCATGGAGTA
>NW_020955220.1:3546688-3998056 GCF_003031625.1 Empidonax traillii
GGATGCACACTGTAGCAGAAAACCCCTACTGTTAACAGAGCTAATCCTACTGTTCTCATTTTTAATATAATTTTTCTGTGCTTATCCTTCAGTGTAAAACAGACTACTGCAAAATTTAATCATAATGCTATGGTGCATTGTTTCTCCCCAACTCCCTTTTCAGTAGGCTAAAATCCATACAAGACTGACAGTCTGCAAACTCAGTTGATTCTCAATCAATTCCAATTACAATAAACTGATGAAAACGAATAAACCACTAAATAGAATAAAATTATTTCATTGACTAACAGCTTAAAATTTCCCAATGTTTTAATTTAGCTAAAAATATATACTAAGAAGTATTTAGAAATTTTTGTCAGTTTTAATGGCTAAACTAGGAAACTGCACATCATAGCTATTTTTTATTTTCAGATATTTATAATATCCAAAACCTTGAAAAAGTATTTCCACTGCTAATGCTTGCAATAATAAAACTGTATTTTTTTAACAATGTTCTGGGTTTTAGCAGAAAAATATATATAGGGAAGCCTCAGTTGTATTAATGCTGTTATCTTTGGGGCTTGCATTCATGCCTTGCAAATTTATTAGATGAATGATATTCTAAAAAGCTCCTTTTAGAGCTAATTAAAATCTATACTCTAGGGAGTTAATTGTTCTTTCAGTAACAATCAAATACAAGCCAAGGCTATTAATCGATAAATTGAATGAGTGATGTAAAGATAATTAGATAATTAGAACAAGGTAAGCAATACACATGCAGAAAAATACTGCATAGTTTTAAGTGAACAGGAAAGATTGCATATTCTTCTCCTTCTGGTATCCTAGCTTTTCCTTTGAACAAGTGATCCTGGTACAAACAAACAAACAAAAAAGATGAGAACAGGTTCTTAACCTTGCAACTGATATCACTTGGAGTGATCTGCAGCACAAAGATGGATGCATTTATTTATCACAGGAAAAGAAGGCTGAGATAAGAAAGTGACCCTGAAGGGTTATGCTAAGTATGACTATGCCACTGTTGAGTAGCACAAATAGGCAGTAAAAATGAACGTGATGTCTTGATGTAACTTCCTGTCAACACAAAGTCACATAAAATCTGCACAATACAAAAGAAAGATTTGCAGTTCTCCAGTTTGCATTGGGATACTTCCATATCCTTATATTTGAATCAGAAACAAATTAAAATTTGAGTGAAAAAGAATTGTTGGAATGATGCTCAATGTTTTAAAAATTCTAACACTGAACTGTTTGCATCAGATCTCAGCATGACTAGATTTAAGGTACAGATATGTATTAATATATTAATTACTTGCTGATGTTAATAAACAAAATATAAATTTTGAAACAAACAAACAAAAAACCCCTCCCAAACCTGGAATCAAAAGAATTATTTTCTATTTTTTTATTTGTAAATTCAATTGTCTACTTTCAGAAAGTTGATGAACATGTATTACAGAAAGTGACTCTTAGAAATTATTTGTCTTTAACCTAATATTATTTTATTAAGAAAGACAGTAAATTAAGTATTGTGCATATAAATGAATGTTACCTTTCAACTGCAATCCACTCATATTTATTTCTCACTATATAAATATTTATCACAAAGTCTTTTAAAACTGGATGTCAACCTAGACAGTTACAGAAAAACACATCTCTCCAGGCAGTAACAGAATCAGATTTTAGTTTTCAGACTTTATTTATATAGCTTGTTAAGCATAAGCAAAACAGCCACTAATTATTTTAGGCAGTTACTTCTGCAAGGCTCTGCAGCTGCAAAAATAGATGTGATCTCATAGCTAAGTTAAAAATTGCAAGCCATTGTTAGAGTAAGCACTTTACAACTGAAGCAACTACATGCCCATCTCTAACACATAGCTTGTAGCACCAGCCAAACAGAAACATTTTCAAACCAATTCCAGTGCCAAAACTGTTTCATAAAGTTATTTACGTTAGATACTCTTTAATCATAGTGGTGAAATATTTTAGAAAAGTAATTTTTAAAAAATATTTTTTAAGATGATGGATTATCTTAGGCAATACTCCTCAGTTTGGGCACTGGAAAGAAAAATCAGTAACAGATGAAGATATAAACCTTCATATGATGAAGCCCCTGTTCCTGAAGATGAAAATTCTATATTACAAAAAGAGAAGTAGTTATATGACAAGTGACAACAGCATTTTAAAAACACACACATCACAAAGCAATCTCCTTCTAAATTAAAGTTGAAGGCCTGAGAAAAAATAAAGTTCATGTGGGTTGGAATTTTTTTTTCTGATTAAGATATGAAACTATTACTCTTCCTGTACGAATTCCAAAGGCAAAAAAAAGCATGTAGTTGACAAAATATATTGCTTATATATATATATTCTGTTTCAGCTTTGTACAGTCCTCCTTCACACAAAATACAAACTTATTTTTAAAACTATTTTTAAAATCTTAAGAACATTTAAGAACCCTACCACATTTCAGAGCCCCTTAGGGTATCTACATTTACTGAGGACCATAGACTAGTTCAGTTTCACAATTCTTTAGAAGCCAGAACAGGCTTCAGGCATGGCACTGAAGAGAAGATAATCTATGATTTTACACAGAAATGGCCATTCCAATGTCAGTACCTCAGCAGATAGAGAAACCAAGTAAGATTTCCTCAGTTACCAAGTGCCTGGGTTTGAAGTTTAAGTGCGCTGTGACTCAGCTGCAGTTCAAGTCACACACTTTTATAGGGAGTATAAATGATCTCTCCAGAGCTGAATTTTCCCCTAAAGCCCAACCCGTTGCCTTTTTCTATTGCTTCGATTGCACATGGGATATTTGAAAAGAATGTTTGCACAAGCTTTTCCTTCAACAGCAGTTGTTGTAAGAGGACTGCATTATAAGCTTGAAGTTAAGTGATTGAAAATACAGTTCCATCCAATTCTTGCATCAAGTTGTGACAGGATTGGGGCAACTATGTTTTTGCCATTTTGTTTTTAAGTGTCTGATATAACCACCAACTTAAGGAGAAGTTGGTCTGTCTCAGACAAGTACATATATAGATTTTATAAACACAACAGAAAAAATTAGTAATTTAGACTTTTGTTGTGGTAATGGTAGAAATGGTTTTGAGCCAGTGTCCTTCATACTAGTGTAGATAGTCAGACAAATACATGTTAAGCCTGTTTAGCCTTGAACTTTACAGTTCTGTATGGACAACTAATATGTCAAACTATGTTCATTAAAAAGATAAAACATTTTTTCTGGCAGGTTAACACAGAATCCTTGTCCTGCAGCTAGGTCAACTGTATGAAAGATATTGTAATAAAAAGATGAGGTGATTGAAAATGCAGATCACAAAGAAATAATCAATAATCACAAGATTATATTAGAACATAAATGTAACAGGATATTTTTTACTATTATCCAAAATCTTGGCACAAAAAGTATTTCTTATAATATCTTAAAGAAGAGTTTTATTACAAAGCTATTTTCCAATGGGAACAACATGTTAGACACTTCATATCCTGCCTAAGTTCTTGTTTCCTTCCAGTTAATCAGTTTTGGTTTTCAGTTTTTATGAAATTACATATCCAGTCATCTATACTGATTGAAGCACATAAATTAATTGTCTGCAATCATGCAGTGCAATAAAATCTTCATTCATTGAAGCTAATAAAATAAGGGTTACTAAATAGGAATATGAAACAGGCATGCAATGAGATGCAGTGCCCATTTCTAGTAAGCTACTGATCAGAGTAAGACTGATCCAAGTTCCCCCAGCATCTGAAAGAAGCCTAGTAGTACACAACAAATGATAGTTCCTTTAGGCTAATTACTCGGGAAAATTCCACAGTTTATACATTCTCTTCCCAAAGAAAGAACAGATACTCTTATAAGGTGGAAAAGAAGTCTTGTTTACTAGTGCCCAAAGAATCAGTGATTCTGAAGCACTGTCTCCAGACTGCCTTGAAATCAAGTGTCTTATTAAACATATAAGTAAAGTTGCTTATCTTACTCATGATAGATTGGGACATCACACAGTTTTCTGAATTTGGCAAAGTACTCACAAATTTAGTTAGTTCATTAACTTTTATATATGTGCATGTGTGTGTGTTTAGAACAGAATGCTGAATTTTGAATTAGTTACTGCTATTTCAGTGGTGATGTGGTTTAGACATTAAAATTTTAATACTTTACTTTGAAAAGTCCCAGAGCATGCTTTCTAGGAACATGGTTTTGAAAACTCCAGAAACAGATAATCTTGTTGCCACAGAACTGGGGAACTAAAGAAAAATATACTTAGCACACTAATCTTTGCTATTTTCTGTAACACAAGAGAAGACAGTAAGACACTGCTCAACCAATTACCTCCAACCTCTCCTCCAGAAGAAGCAATTTTTGAGAGGCTTAAATATGTTGTTCCCACTACATCATTTTTTGTAAGACGATCCCTACAGAAAGAAGAAAAGACTTTATTTAAACATAATATTGGTCATCATACACAGAAGCAAGCTACTAGTACACAAATTTTGCATCACCTGGAGTGCTTTAATATTACTAAGATGGTAATGACTGCTTACAAAAGTGGGTTGTACCAAGAAGAAATCACCTGCCTTTTACACTGTCACTTGTAAGAGTGGCAGTGCTCAGTGCTCATTGCACAAAATTAACAATAATCCATGTTACACTAATCACTCTGTTGTAAAGAAACCATAAAGATACTTAAACACTTGCTTAGACCGTAAAAATACTAAAAATACCTGACAACAACAGAACCAAACTTTTCTTCACTTAATATAATTTGTTTAGTATTTTGGCTAAAAGTCATAACTTACCAGTCAATAACTGAAAGTTTTATTTTCTCACACATTGAGGGAAACTGGAAAAAAAAAAAAAAGCAATTAAGGTAAAATCACTTCTGTGATGTTAATGCCCTGAGTTCCAGAAGGATGGCTGTTCTCTACAGAAACAAGGGAAAAAAACTGACCTTGATTTGAAGAGAAATAATTTGATTCCACTCTGGATTGGCATTTTTCTCAATTATATTTGTGCAAACCTGCCAAAAATGAAATCAATTAAACAGCACATCCAAGATTAAACAGACAAAACAGCATATACTAGCTATGACTTAGGATATACCATAATCTGTTTGGAAAACATAGGTAGTAGCTAATGATAAATCCTGAGTGGTTTATGCTGCAGTGAGCTATTAGTTTTCCATTGATAGCTCCTGTAAAGTGATCTGTATATGGAACACTCATGACTATTAAAGGGAAAAGAAAATTTGGAAACTGCATTTAAATATGAGATTGGAGTTACCCTACCTTTTATTTTCACTTGCTACAATTAAATGAAATTATTAAGGCCTGTTATTTCCATAAGCCACAATTTATTGTGCTTTCTCAGTAGTACTGAACTCTTAATGCAGCAGAGAAATGAAATGGACAAATGACTTGATTCCAATTTTCTGTATGCAGATTTTAGAGTAGGAGAAGAATATGGGAGAGGCTATATTATTTGCTAGTTGAATCTTTTACAGATCCTCTACATTACTGGGAGTGGCAACCTGATTATATAACATATAAAAGAAGTGACAAAAACGATATGCTACCTATGAATGCAAGTTGTACAACTGTGCTCCAGATCAAATTTGGCATTCTAAGGAACACATTAGTAATAAAATGCACAAATGCTGTTAACCTGTCCAGAAAGATCTGTATCACAAGTTAACAAAAGCCATCAGGAACAGCCAGAAGGCAGGCAATCTGGCAAGCACTGCTTCTAGCATTTACTCATACATTCCTTGTATTAGTCATCAGCTCTACACCCTTTCTACTGTACCTTGCTGTTTGTCCTCACTTTACAAAGTGAACTTTGTTTTTCACTGTTTTTTTATTTCCATAATTTCAGTAAACTTAAAAATTCATATTAGTATATGAAACCTGTTCTCAAGAGTGTGATTAGAACGCAAAGATTCAGGTATTTACATTACCTTTTTCCCAGCAAAAGAAACTTCTACAAATGGATCTACCAGGTTTTTCTTGTCTGCCTCTCCTCCAAATATTTCCTTGACAGTCTGTGCAAAAGCATCATCCACTGGAGAAGTGTCAAAGATTAAATTAAGGGGGTTGCTTGTTGATGATGATGATGATGATTATCATCAGCTTAAAAAAAAAGTTGCCCATACCAATCCCACCAAAATCAACAAAATTACAGATCTAGGAAGGATAAAGTCTAACCTGATAAACAAAATTCTGAAGCACATTGCTGGTAAAAATGGTGAATTTGTGCTTAGGAGCAATTTTAAGAATACACATTTTTCAAACATCACAGGAAGTGCTGATGTGCTCCTGAATTTAAAGGCATCATTTTATTTGAAAAACATTATGCATCTATCTGTACACTGCCATTTGTTGTTACAGACAGAGGTGAGAAAATAAGCTAATAAGGCACAAAAAGCCATCTACATTCTATGAGAAAACACATATGGCATATAATGAGAGAAATAGCCTCTGTCTCAGCCAGACAGGGTTGACCCGAGTAAAATCTCACTAAAAGAATTAAGATCAAACTGCTACAAACTTCCCTTCCCTCCAAGGCTATTTATTCAAGCTTATGGTACTCAGCTGAGAGCCCACAAACTGCCTGCTGCTCTCTGAGGCACAGCCAGTTCCTAGATCCTTGTTTCCCACGGCCACTCAGGAGCAGGGTGCTGGCCCTGGCCACAGCAGCAGGGACTGACTGATGGCAGCAGTCCTGTGGCCTTTGCCCTGCTGAACACAGCTATGAGCATCTGTGAAGAAATAATGGACTGCTGGCCAGAGGAAGCTGCAGAAGGCCACCTGCAGTACTACTTGTCTACTGGGGTCTAAATGACATCAGCAAAGAGGGCTGCAGGGAACCTGTTGTCTAATAACCTCTCAAAAGTTGGCAGGGATTGGGATTCAATGGGAATTTGACACATGCACCATATACTTCAGGAGATGTGCACAGAACCTTATCTGCATATACTGCAGTTACTTACATGTAACCTCTATGATTGGAGAGGGCTAGTGAAGATCATCCTTCCCACTACCACTCAGCAACACATGAACATTACCAATCTCATGGGTAACACATTAAATTAACCATTACAAGAATTAAGTAGACTTACTGAGCATTAAAAAAGGACTGGAGACATCACAGAATTACTGGCTCCATTAAAATGAAAAAAACTCAAGATGTTTTCTGTTCAAGGAATGTTTCTGAATAGCTAACACAAATAAATGTTTCTAATGGTAAATAAAAACACCAATGGACAAGCTGGGAGAAGCTACGTACTCTGGGGAATGTCCTCAGCTCTGTAGATTTTGAGAAGGAAAGTGACCCATCGAAGTGCAATTCCAGCAGGTAATAACAGATTGCTCTCCACGTCATCGCTTTCATTATCTCTCTCTCTTTTTTCAACCTGTTGGGACATACAGTGGTACACAATAAAAACAGAATAATGTACAGAACTAAGGCGATTAGTTAAACCAATGCCCGCAACATTCTTCAACAGAAGACTTCTGTCAGTTTTATTATGAAGAATGAGACTGTATCAAATCGTCAAGCCACAAAAAATTCATTCTAGCTAAACTATTTTACTTATACTTTTAGCTCTAAAGCACTCATTTGCAGGCGCCCATTATAATTATACTTTTAAAATGATCATCATCAGATGATGATCATTTTGGCCCATGTATAATGTAAATTCATGCAAATTTCATGCTTATCTCAAGATAAGGCATCTAACTACAATTAGAAAGGCTTACAAATCTGATATATATTTACCAGAATGTACTGCTTCCTAATTTAAAAATAAACACACTACAGATAATCAGACATATCCTTGTGATTTCAAGAACAATGAGGACAGCAGGGAGGAAGAGTTAATATGCAACAAAATGGAAACCTTCCATGGTTCTGTGCACCATATTTTATTTAACTAGGGAGTACCAGTATGCAAAAATATCAGGCAGGAAGAACAGCAGAACTTAAACTACAGACAACAGTCAAGTAAGGAAAATATTACAAGAAAAAAGGGCCTGTTTTTACCTTGACAGAACAGCAGACAGTTAAAGACTGGATTGTTAAAACTATCTACTGCTTTCATATGAATCAAATTACTTGTGCCTGGCTTGTAATTATTGATGGGCCTGATTTTCACCTGGAAAAATCTGGAGCTTTCTGGTATTCAGGTTTCTCCATGGGCTTGTCTACATTATTTAGTAGTGGAGACTTTCCTGACTTAGTTCTGGAACTGGTATCAATATGTTACTCAGCCTAATTAGCTCTGCTAAGGAGAATTATGTATTATCTTGCATGCAAGAACAGTCTAACATATCTCTGCTTCCAGTATGGGAAGGAGTATCTACACATAGGAGATGAACACACCCAGAGCTGGTCCAGAAGTTACTTAATTGGGCAGAATAACAAAATAAGCTTTGAGTTTGCCAAGTAGTGCTGCATAACCCAGAAACCACTTGTAAATCTTGTCTTACTTTTAAATACTGCTCACAAAGCAAATTATACAGTATTAAAAAAATGTGTGTGTGGGGGGAGCATAAATAAATATCTGTGGGGTGGAAATGGGAAAAAAGACATTTAAATGAAACTTACTGGTGGCTCATCTCCAGTTCCCAGGACAAACATGCTGACTTTCATATAGCCTTTGGGTCCTGAATTTGTATCTTCAGGATCATTCAGCAAAAGCCATTTTCTCATGACTGCATGGCCTGAAGTGGAACAAACATCATCACTAGTCCCCAGTAATATCCATTACAAAATGTCAACCATCATATAAACCATAAACTATTCCAAAAGTATAACCTAAATTATCCTAATTATTTAAAAAAAATTATTCTGTCCCAGACAGGTCTTAACAGTGCCATTCAAAACAAGAGATCTAGTGTTAAAATGCTGTGGCTTACTGATTCAGGGACATAACTATCAAATATTTTTGCATTATTTTTCATATTTTAGATCTTTGATACAAAAAGGGGCTTGTACTTTATCTTGAAATCACTGAAAGAGATATATATTGTTGGATTTTTTTAAAGTTAATACTTAAAGCAGCAAACTTAAATAACTTTACATTAACTTTCTTCTTTTACTTTAGAAATGTAATGAAATGTTTCAACTTCTAGTTTCAAGGTAGGAAAGAAGTTCTGAAGTAACTGTTACTTACCAGGCTCATCATAAACATAGCCAATGTCGATCTGAAATAAAGATCAAAGGCATTATCTTTGAAGAAATACCAAACCAAAAAAGTGGTTGGGCAACTCCCCCTCACGTTTTTCGAGAGTACTACATGGTTCTCTTGTCACAAATAAAAGACAGTTTACACAGCATATTATAGGGAGGAGAAAATGTTTTACACTGACAAATGAGGGATTATGAATGGATGCAGCAGCCAAGAAGACAATGCAAGAAAATGTGTATTAGAGCTAACATCTGTAGTTACTTTCCTCTTTCCTCACATCCCCAGCTTTTTCATTTACCACAGACAGAAGATGGGGCTAGCTTACTGCTTTTTGAATTCCCTGGGATCAGCCATTATTTTATGTTCAGACAGGCTTTTCAGAACACTTTTGTTTCCTGCTTATTTCCTGCTCAACATCTCATCTTTCAATTACAGAAATGAATCTTGCTTTTTTAATTAATAATTTCATTTTTTGTTTTATTAAGAATATGACCAATTTTTTCCCCCCACCGTGTCAAACCTGGACAAGATTGCACATATGCCATCATTGTATTCATTGTATCAGATTTCAAACATGTTCAGGAAGGTAAGCATGTTTGCTCATGGCAATTGGGGCTAGTATTGCTCGCAGGTAAAGTCTGAAAGGGTGTTTTTCTAGACAGAATTACCCTTGCGGTTTTCCCTTGGAATGTGTGCCTGCAGGAACACAAAGTAGCTGAATGACGTGCTGTCACCTGCTTAGTGAATGATCAATCCTTTACAATAGCAGGGCAATATATCACTCACTGAGTCACTAGAAATTACATAGATAATAAGCAGTGAGAAGCAAAAAGCTTTCTGGCAGAAAGCATTTCATTTAGAAAAGAGTACTCTTCCACATTTGCATATTTTTTTAAAAGCTGGTGCAGAGACCTACTTAATTTATGCAGTACCAAATAAGCAAACAGAAAATATAGCCAACACTAAAGCTGTAAATGCTATCATAGGGGATCCTGGTAGCTTTTACAATTGCTATGAGAATTCTTTGTCTATATTGCTTTAGGAATATCTTCACCAGGCAGATGTCTACCTCCCAATATTGATATAGTGATTCCAAATAAAGACAATCTCACTAATATTATCACAAGTTGCTTTAACTAAGAGACTTTCCCACCATCTCTTTTACTTAACTTCTGACCAAAGAACGTCTTTACGCATCATTTGAGAATGTGTATCTTTATGCCACCATACATAACTCTACTCTGGCTATTACAATTCCCTATTAACATCACCTCTTCAAATTCTATGTCATACCAAATAATCACCTCACCTCCTGAGGAAAAAAAAAATTACCTTTTGGTAAATATTTTGTTCTCTTGGATGTAAATTAGAGAACTTAGTATATAAACCACACAAATTTCATTAATAATAATATTTGACTCAAACAAGAAAACCGCTCGCTAGTGCTTTGAGCAAATGGTCTCTGGTATGAGACTAGTACTTAAAAATTTTTTCCCATTTTATTTTATTTAGTCAAGATATGGAAATTACTTCATACCCACCTTAAATTCACCCATTAAGCAGTCTGCTCGTAGAGAGTAAGAATCATACACCTAAAAAGACAGAGGAGCATGAAACAGGAATGTTCCTTAATGTGGTGAAATGGCCAGCCAATGCCATGTGCATCCAGCAGCCTTTTAAATATGTGCTATTTTTTCTTACCCGAATACTAACTGTTTCATCAAGCAATTCTAAAGGAGTCATGTGGACATTGTAGAAAAATATCTGTCAGGGTAAAATCAAAGAAAAAAACCTGTTTTAAAATGACAAACACGTAACTTGCTGAACATAAAATGCAAAGACATTATTTTAAGAGGCACGTGAAGCATGCCTGATACGGTACTTTTACCCTGCCTCTTTGCTGGACATATTAGATGATAATTTAGTGCAGAATAAGAAACTAAATTTAGTAAATAGACTCAGTACAAAACAGACAAGTCAGTCACAACTTCCATTTGAATGAATGCAGTAAGCATAACTGTGCTGCAAACTTTCAGCACTACTCTTGCTCCTTGCTCTGCACTTCACATTTTTCTCAGGGGAACAATTTCAGGAACTATAATGGTTGTTCATTTTCCAGAACATTAACTCCCGGTCTAGCCACCTCTGTTGTGGTTGTCAAAAAGGTCTTGTTTAGGGCTAGTGGTGACAGCGATTGTAATGATCCAAATTTTTGAAATTCAAGGCCATAAGAATAAATCTGAGAATTTGACAGCACGAGGATGAATATGTTAGCTTATTTGTTTTCATAATAGTATATGCCTTAATAAGTTTGGTCTTTGATCCCAGCTATACACCAGTCAGTATTTTATCAAACAAAATGGAAGGGTATGTAAACATGGTCCATCCTATTCCATTTTTAGACTAGTCTGGATACTGAGACTTCCCAGGAATTGTTTCAAAATAAGGTGCAACCAAATTTTTGCCCTCCCTGTTTATTCCACAGCTTCATAAATCTAAGCTACCTAGAGCTTAGTTTCAAAGTTTTATAACTTCCTTGGGTTTTGCCTGCATATGTTAAACATGCCTGCCACGCAGTTCCAGGATCTTCTGAATTTTCCACAAATGTCCAGATAATGAGAGTTATCCTCAGCATCCTCTCTATTAAGCTAAAGTTTGGCAACATTAGTCCTCCAGCTATGGGATAATTCTTGTGTCCCTTAGTAGCTTTGAATTCTCTCCTGTATTTCAGCGTGTTGGATGTACAGCTCCTCTGCCTGGACAAGGAAATCTAGTTGTGCTTTTACAAATCATGGCTAGCAAGGCAATGACATTTCCTGATTCTGTGGCAGTCCTATTGACCCAAAGCAGTGCACTGAGCACTTGTCTGCACTCATCATAGTAGTCTATAATGATTTCTAATTAATTCCTCTGTGATTTTTATAACCAGCACACAACTATTCAAAGTGATTCTGTCACATGGTCAACTGCACCAAAGAAGGTGTTCCATATGTCTCAGTTGAACTTTGACATCCTTCTAGATAGTTTTATCTGCTAAGACTGTTGGTGACAGAGATGTGTTTAGCGTTGTGAATACATAAAGAAAGGGACTGGAAATGGCAAAATGCGTATTAGCAATAATTACCCATAAATCCTAGCAAATTCTTATTATTCCATCACAATGAAAGTGGTATTAACTACTTTCCTACATTTGATAGCATCAACATTTCAGCTAGAGTGTTCTTACACCACTCACTTCATCAAAATATGGGTTATTTCCTCTTTTGATTCTTGTCCGGTGTGTCTGACCGCAAACATGAACTTTGACTACTGGTTTTATGTTATTGCCAGGCAACTGACGACCTTCAATGACTCTAACACGAATCTGAAAAAAAACCAAACCAACAAATATTTGTATTAATTCATTCTCTATATTATCTATCATCCAGGTGAGAACAATTTCTTATTATACCACCAGAAAATTTAGCCAGTACCTGAAATAGCTGGTGGTTAGGACCAGACAGACTTTTCAGACTTAATTATGATAGCAAGTATGATTTTACTTGAATTTTACAAGACAAGTTTGGGTTAATTATTTCAATAGGGTTTTTTAACTTTACATAACTGCTTATTTTTAAAGCTGCTGTTGTAGTTTGAAATCTATACAATAACTACACAATAAATAAAGTTCAACCAGGTTTCAGTCAGAACTGTACAAAATCAGACATCTCAGTAACAGGCACATTTGAAGGATACTTTTGAAATACTGGCTTTCAAAGGAAGGGGCTAATTGTCTCTACAGTGCACTAGATTTTCACAAGTTGACGCTAAAATATGCTCAGGCTATGTGGAAGGAGCAATGTCATGCTCGGCAGAAAAAGGAAACATGCAATATTTAATAAATCTCTTACCTGGAAATCCTGTGGTTTGTTAGAAAGGATTCTCCGTGCTTTCTTTCCTTTGGTGATGCGTTTAGCCAGCTGGGCTTCCTTCGTGCCACTTGGAACTGTTGGTGTGATACCAGCAACTGGGCCATCCAATATATCCTCATAATCTCCCTCATCTTCCCCATCTCATACAGAAAAAAACAATGCTATTAATAAACAAATAGCAGAGCTGGATGTTAAAGTTACAGGAGTAAGAGTCCAACATCCGAGAGTTCCACTAAAATTGTATTATTATCTCATGTCAACATCTTTTTTTGCCAACTCCATGCTTCCAACTCCTTTTGAAAGCTGCTTAAGAACAAATCCATATCCTAACCAAACTACCTCTAGATCTGTCTCTCTTCAGCATGTAATGTGTCTAACACAATTCCCAACTTACTTTTTTGAATCAACCAACTGAAGCAAAGCACAGTTCAGCTGTAACCATCACCCGACTAGTTCACAATACACCAGAAGGGATTAATTTTATTCCAGCTGAAGCTCTTTTCCATCTGCAAGACTAGGCTATAGCACAGTGTTGCTTTTTAGTTGAGAATCATGAAGACATTTAGTGTCTGCCATCCAAAATAAAGCTCTGAATCCTTCTACACAGCATTTAAGTGTGGAATAAGTTTCTTAGTAAACCTCTTTGACAGTTCTGAAATCAGCATACCTGTGAAAGACAGTTGTACAAGCACATGACACTACAAAACTGAATCACACAGTGAGACTCCAGTATTGCAAAAGAGGATCCATAAATATCTAGACCACAAAAGTGGTCACTTCCTGGTGTTTCCAGCTTCTTCTCTTAACTGAAAGACAGTGACTTTGGCAAAATCTAGAGGAAAACTGGGTGTGTCTCTGATGGTTAGCATTAACAGAATGCATGTTAACTTTATGAATTATAGGGTGATCATCACTTTGGATAAAGAAGTCTTCAGTGATTCTTGTAAGAGATGTACAAAATCAGAGAGACTGACATGCCATGTATACTATAACCAGAAGACCTCACCTATTTCTCTAACATCTCTCAAAATCCATTTGCCTGAATGGATCCATGCAACTGACTGATTACATACCCTAACTCAGCACTTCATTTTTAATTTCTGAAACTGAGCTGTGGCAATCTTAGCTGGGAAAGTGATTTCATTTCATGGGAAATAGGTATTTACAATAGTTAACTAGGGTGTTTGATAATTCACACTGAAATAATTTTCACGTAGTAGCTGCATGCTTGTTAAAACCCGCCGTTTTTTATTTTAGCTGGATCTTATAGTTCAAGTACATCTTAAAAAGCAACCAAAATAATCTAATACAATTAAATTTTGCATTTTTAACCTTCAGGTTCACATTTCTATAAAATTATTTTGAAATGTGGTAATTTAACACACAGTTTTTGTGTTTGCATTATCTATCCTTCCCCTCCAAAAATACCTCTCAGTGAACTCAATGGAATCAAAATTTCCCTCCAGAAGACTCCTGATTTTAATTTTTTCCTTCTTATGTATGTTGTTATGCAAATAATGGTCAAACTGCTTTACTTCTCTTCAAACACATAACATTTATTACATTTACTTCCTTCTGCACAAACACAGCCTTGATATTAGGCTAATTATTTGCCAGTCAACTGCAAAAACCTGTTTTTACTTCACAAGGTCTAGGAAACCAGAGGATCTCAAAAATACTCTCAGCAAAAGCCTGGTTAATACAATATACAGACAGGTCAAAGAATATTCCCTACTGATCACAGTATTTCACTGGCTAATCAAATACCAAGCCTGATCTAAGATAAAACAGTGTCTTCCAAAAATTAATTATTGTGTGGTGGAAAAAAGGTTTAATGATTCAAGAAAATCTTTTCACTAAGCTCCTGAGAGGCAAAGTAATGTGACTTCCCTGCTTTTTGGTCAGCCCTAGCATTAGAGCAGATAATTGCTGTTTCCTTGAGCATTCACAAACCTTTCTTTCCTAAACAAAAGCTATTTTGAAAACTTTTAAGCAAACGTCATTCTTTTGTAACCTGATTCCACTAGAGAGAATGATGTCAAAATCCATTTTATGTCAGTATATGCCAACTTTCTTCTTAGCTGTAGTTCTGAATCATCCTTAATTTCTTTAAAATCACTACCTGGCAGTCTTGACATGCTTGCTTATGGTGAACATTTTCTTCTGATGAACAACGCTATTGAATCCCTTTCTTGTCTTATCTTAAATTGCTACGTGACCTTTTAACAATATTGTTCCGAGAAAAGATGGAAATACCTTCCTGAGTATTGGTCCCTCCTGGATCATTTGGATTTGCAGGTCCAGCTGGTGGCTCATATCCTACTACCAAATCAATTGTTGCCTTTAGAGAAACACACAGTATTCACAACAGTTGATTTAAAGCAGTCAGTTGTCCTAACACTGTACATGAACAGTTAACTACTTATAGTCACAGCACATTTTCATAAAGTTTCAGCTACTAGTAAATTGATAAATTGTTATTAGGCCATAAATAAATACAAACAATAAATATTACACAATTTGGAGCTAATGGAATAGGTTCTGAAATAACATCTAACAAATGGAATCACTTTCTTTATATTTAGAAAAATCTGTCACAATACAAGCATGCAAGATGTTCTACAGATGTTAATTTATTTGGTTCCATAATATTCATGGCAGTCAAGGTGACATCCTAAATTTGCTGACAGAAAAACAAAGGCATGGAGAAATAACAAAATCTGATTAGCAACTTAAGTCTGAACCATAAGTCAAATTTCCTATCTGGCATTTGTAATTGCTTATTCATACCTCCATCCTGGAACAAAAACACTATGTCATTTTCCATTATATTAATAGAATTGTCTTTTTTGTGCTTGAATGTGGTTTTGGATTATTGAACAAACCATTTTTATTTGTCGTTGCCAGAGTAACATGAGGAGCCAGCAAAAAAAAGCCCAACCCTGTGACCAACTAATCATGATATTAAACTGCATATTATGAGAAATTGAAATTACCCTCAGAGCCTCTTCTTGTTTAAGTGCCTTAACAACTATACTACACAAATGCAGCAAGGCCTCAGGTTTTAGAAACTACTTAATAATTAAGTCAATAACCAGTTAAATTTAAACATGTGCTAAACCAAGTTAAACAAGTTCTTGTGTAATTTTCTGAACTGAGCTGGCAGTGAACATGTTCATGATCATGTGCTTTCCAGAATCAGTGCTATGACACACGTGGCTATTAGAAAGAACACAACAAAAAAAGAAATGCATATGAGAACTCCATCTGCTACTTAGAAAATGCACTTTTCAACATCAGGCTGATTTCTATGCATACTCCATGCCCAAAATATTTATAACACATATATACAAATATATAATACATACACAGATATAATTTTATAATTTAAAGGATATTAAGCAGACTCAGATAGCATAGACATAATTATATCTTGCTATAAATTTCATCTGTCTGGAGCTTTTGCTACAAATTTCCAAGCATTAAATTGATACTAACTCTGTTGCTGGAGTATTTTGATTAAGAATACAGTAAAATAAGGAATTGTAAGTCACTCACTCCAATTTCTTGTCCCCTTTCATTTAGTAGAGGTATGAGTTTGAAGGGAGAAGATCTGCTCTGATTACCTACAAGATCCTTAAGTGCTACGGATGCACTGCCAATTAATCTGAAATGAAATAAAAATCATTAGAATGCAAGTATACACCAAACAGAGGTTTCCCTTTTTCTTTTACTAGTGACTGTTAGTCAAACAAGAAACTCCAGACAGGACTTGAAAACTCAAAGCACAACAAAAGATCCTTGCAAATGTCATGTACTGACTGCGTACTGCTAATTTGTACTTTATTGTTTCAACCACTGAATTCTCATTGGCAAACTAAAAGATATAATCCTTTCTCTCCCCATGTAGCTTTGCAAACTCCCAGGTGAGAAGTAATGGATAAAACTCAGACACACACACGTCTTTGTAACGAAAACAATGGAAGAGAATAAATGCAATCAACGTGCTTCACAGAGAATTCACAAAATTGATCTTTTTGCCCATTTATATTTCAGAATAGGCTCATCTTCTTGCTTCTAAATCCTCAGAACATTTCAATATGGTTCTAGAGAGGCCTACCAAAGGAAGCTGATCATGGGATCATACATGTAGTAGACTCTCCTAAGCTACTTCTGCCTGCTTTGGGACTGCATCTGTCACACCCATCGTCTCACAAAAAGGTGAAAACACCGTGTATTTTTAACCTGAGAGACTTCTTTTAGGCAGAGTTTCTCACAGTGTGGCACTGGTCTCATGATAACTGGCACTGTATTTCATTCCCATAATATGTAGTAACAGTTTACTCCTATACTGAAGTGGATTACTAAAATAACTGAGATTTTTGTCAGTGAAAAAAACCCAAGATAATCTTATCTTGTAAATATTAAAAGAGCATGTTTTATAAACAAAATACCAGCTTTGCTGCCAAAGCAGAAAAAAGATCTGTACGCAGAGAACCTAACTGAGGTCCCTTGAGGTTACAGTGCTGTTTTATGGAGAAATTAAGAACGCAAGGGTATTTTTTGACATAGAGCAAGAGCATTATTATAGCTACTCTTGGGTGCTATGTTATGAGAACATAAATTATTTTTTTTGCAAAGTACATTAGGATATGTAAGTATAAAACATTAATTTCCTGCAAGTATATCTTCCTAGTATTACACATCACAAATCCCGTTTAGGGTATGAAAAATAACTACACTTGCTGGTAGAATTAATGTTAGAATTACTGTCACCTCCTCAGTCAACTCTGCTTTCCCAGTTCACTTCAGTTCTCCAAAACCAGTTGTCTTTTTCACAGTTTTGATTCATTACTCAAACCTTTCACTTCTGCTCCCCACACTTCCTGAGCACAGTAATATTCCTCACATACTCATTAGGCAGAGGCAATAGTCTAGATGTGAAAAGCGGTTTTAAGATCAGGCCACGCTGCAGAGAAAATTCACGAAATTCATGAAATTCTGTTCTAATCTTTAAGATGACAATGTCTGAAACTCTGATGCCATTTCTAACACCTATCTCTCTTCCCTTTATTGAGCAGGACTCCTGGATCCAGTATTGTAGTCCTGATCCAGTGCCCTTTAAAAAACTACAGAAGAACACCTAGTTATTTCAGTGAGCATTAGAGGAACCATAGGTACATTTTCAGTTTTTGTAAATTGTTGGACAGAGATGGAAATTAGCTGAATTGCTGTCTCCATGTGTTTCTCAGCTTTAGGGAGGTTAAGAAGCAACTTCTCTTGTTAATGCAATAAAGTTGCATTCAATCCACAAGACAAACCTAGATTTGGAACATCACATACACATCCTGAGGTGTCTCTAATGCCTACCTAGCCCAGGAAACAACATGGTCTTGCTAACAGAGGGAGGCTGTATTTCTTCCCCTGTCACTTCAAAATTCCAAAAACTGGTGCTACATAGAAGTCAAGTAAATCTGACATTACAAGCCAAAGAGAACATCTCCCTCCAAATATGACGTAACTTTTCTGTGTTAAGAGAAGGTGTCGTGCAGACAGTCACTGACACTATGCAGCAGTCAAAGAAAAGCAGAAAAGGTTCATTCCATAAAGACTGCAAATCCTAGAACAGGCAAGAGAGAAAATACTGGGTAGCTCAATACATTTTCCTTTTTATTACCTAGCCTTCTAACATGTTAATAGCTTTGAAAGCAATTATAAGCAAATGGGAAACTATTCCTACAGTTGGAACAAATGCTTACATTTCCTTTACACAGCTGGATACTGCAAGAAACCCACTTCAGCCTTTTTCTTTCAATGGAAAACTATTCCATATCAATTTCAAATAGTCTTATTTTCCTTAAATCCTTCTACCGTGACTATGACATCCCATTTGAAAATAACAAATAGAAATTTACGTATTTTGAGGTGTCACAGAAGGGAAAAACCCAACAAGACTAGCCAAAAGCAGTTAGGCCAAATGTGATTCTGGGGAAAGACAAAGAAAACATTCTCCTAGGCACATTTCTAGAAAAGTTATGTAGACTTGACATTTTTATTTGATATGAGCTGGAGTGACATACATTAACTTCAAAAACATCAGCAATTCAGAAGCCACTCAGAATTATCTCCTGTCATCAAGACGACTGTTTCAGCAACCACACCCTCCTATCTGGTGACATTAACTGAAGAATAGCTGTTCAAAGTAGTGCTTTTGAAACTTTTCACTGTAAATTTCCATTTCTACATCCTTATCTGTCCTGTGCAAATGATAACTGCACACATTTGAATGCATAGCAACCATTTTTAAAATACTGATCACCTTCGGAAAACTGAAGAGGGAATCAGTTACACACACTACTTGCTCTCAATCGGTTGCCTCTACAGTCCTTTGTTTTCCTCTTCTTTAGCAGGTTGGCCAACAATAGTCTCTAGACTTTTTCCACTCTAGCAAGACTGAGAAATTTAATACTCAGTCTGTATCCTATCTTAGTCTACTTCTAAGCTTTAGACAAATTCTAAACTTTGGGCATTATTCCATGTTCCCCAAAGTAGTCCTGTTCACTGGATTTGTGATACTTCACTATCAGAAAAACCACAGAAATTATGAGGTTGGAATGAACCACCCAAGATCATCCAGTCCAATGCTTCTGCTCAAGCACAGTCAGCTAGAACAGGACCATGACCAGTCTGGTTTTGATCATACAGCTACTCAGCAACTGAAGTAATACTTTCAAAAGTAACAAGAAATGCCTCAAAGACATTGATAAGTCTCAGCTTTGTCACTTGTCTAAAGGTCTTGGAGAAAGCCTTTTTTCTGTCATGCTTCTCTCAGTCTCTAATCTTTGGGCCAAGTCAGGTAAATCAGACTGCACTGGCTGTTGTGACACCGTGTCCACCAACAGATCATTGATATTCAGTGCTTTGCTGCGAGGTCTGCTACTGTACTTCCTTTTGATATGTAACTAAACCCCCAGTTCTCTGCATGGCTACTGTGAAGTTGCTGTGTTCCTCTGAACTCTGAAGACTTCACTTTCAGCAGGATTGTATGTGATCTCCATCTGAAGTCATGACTTACAAGATGACAAGGAGTCCTTTCCTTCCAGCACAGCTGAAAAGACTTTCTGCTACCTGTTCATCCTCAAAGGACACTGCTCTTTGCTAGACCTATTTGAGCTTTCTTCCTCTTGCCTGGGCAGACCAACATCTGCCTCTTTAATTCCAGATCATACTCGTCTTTTGACACCATCAAGTAGGATAGTTTCTGCTATTGGAATAGCTTAATATATTCTCAGCTGTTCATCAGCTTCTTAAGTCAATCAGGTCTCTTAAACTTTTCCAGCTTTACAGAAGTAAAGCAAAAAACCTGTCCTGCCACAAGCAATTTCAACATTCTGGTCTACCACTGTTGACCTACACCTGTTCAAAAGCTGATTTTGAACCTTACCAGCACTAGGCCTATGACACTTTCCTGCCAGTAACCAAAGGGAAATACTTAGTTTATAAGCATGAAATCAATGAACTACTGATGACCAACTACTGAACACAGAGTTGCACTTGTGCCAAAGCCAATTAATCCGTTAGCACTGTGGTTAACACTTCCCCTTAGCTGCCTAAATAGCCAAGAGAAGTGAAACTTCACACCCCTGCCTGGATCAGGAAATGCTTACTCACAGTGCCAACCATTTCATTATTCCTCTTGGTTTGAAGGTAGCAATCTATACTAAATTCTTGAACATATCATATCCTCCAGCTGCTCATATATTACTTCTGCTAGAAACCCAGAGGTTTCAGTTGCCTGAGAGTCAAGCATTTAAATTCTTTTCACCTATTTTTAAGGGTTAATTTTGGCAGAGGTCTATATTTATTATTCTCATCAGCAAACTTGATTCCACACTGCATTTATAATTGCTATACTAAACCTTTCTTTCTCAGTGTGTATGTTTCATTATAGAGTCTATGCTACAGAACCCAATACCCACCTGCTGTTATTTGTGCTATGTTGAACAATTTTTTTAAAGAAAAAACCCTATTTATCATTAGTTATTTGATAATACTCTTTGCATGAACAAACTTAAAAAAAAAAAACAAAACGTGGATACTGTTTTGTACACGAAAGAAAAGCCCAAAACAGAATCTTAAACTGGCTGGATCTTGCATACAATGAATACAAGGCAAGCCTGCAATTATGCAGTCATATTTATATGGCAAACAATCCACTCAAAAGGGTACAGCTGTATGAAGATTCAAACAATCTAGAAATTATTAAACTATGAAAAATACTTAATCATGATTAAATAATTTGCTGCCCTGTTCATTTGTGGCTGCATTTTTCTGCTAGAGAAAAGGGTGTGCCCAAGCTGTTTTTTCCCTGTCACTAGGTTACTACCTACACAAAGGACATGGGGAAACACATAATTCCAAGTCTTTCAAATAGAATGAAAATCACTTCATACAGACACAGCTTTAACTTCCTGTTAATATTTTTTTCCCAACTTCACAGGGACAACTAAAGTTACTGGGGATTTTTTTGGTTTAGAGTTTTTGGTTTTGTTTTTTTTTTAACTGCATAAATATTTGTGTTCTGAGAATTTGAAATCTTTCTACTAACAGTTTTAGATGTAATAGAAAACAGATGTGTTCTCTTTTCAAACATCTTAATGCTGGAAAATCTAACTAAGCATGAATCATAGGAGTTCTCTGGTTTACTCCTACAGTGGTCTGCCTGCAGTGGTGGTTTGCTTTATTTATCTTTTCCAATGACTGTGTCTTTTTACTATGAAGAGCACTCATTTAATCTATCTGCAAAAGTTCAGTGATCCTGTAAACGAAGAAGTAAATTCTATCTCCAGGAAAAAAAGAAATGGAAAAATACACAAATGTTCTTTCAGGGTTAATTTACAGGAACATGCCAAAGCAATGAGTTCAGTGCTTTGGCACAGTGTAAAAGCAGAATAACACCCACTGTATAACTCGTCCTGCGTCAGTTCAAGAACGAACTGGATGAACGGCTATATCAGTTTCGGAACAAATCATGTCTTACATTGCAGTCTTCTGCTCTGTTGTTCCAGAGGGGAGTATGCATTTTATAGTCACTTCTTAGGCACAGCAACAGACCAGGTGCCTGGAACTAGTCAGGATTAACACTGCATGGAATAGCGGAGTGTGTATTGGCCAAGAGCTGTGTGAGTGAGCAGCCAAAAAGGAGGTTGGGTTGAGAAACTCATTGCTCTGCTGCCAGCCTACACTGCAGCAAAGACAGTGCAGAACACTGTTCTCTACCTTGCAAATAACAATAGCAACTCCCACTGATTATTTTCCTCAGGAAGAAAGAAAACAAACCCAAAGACATGGTGTAGTTTCTTCTCGTTTCTCATTCTCAGGCACCAGAGGTCCCTAGACATACTGTACAATCAAAAACAAAATCCAAATTCAATCTAGGCTCGAAAGTAAAATATATAAAAACATGAACCTCTAAGGGAGAGATTATTGATTTTGACTCAAACTCTACTTAGCTTATACACTTGATACGCCTCCCAAGTTAAAGGGTCTACTCCTGAATGTCAAAAGCACACAGCAAACACTGGGTTTCTTAAACTGTCATTAGAATAGCTCTCAATAGTAAGGACCTTAGGCAGGCATTGTACTCCACCTTTGCAATCCTGGACTGGCATGCAGACAAAACAAGGGAGTGTCATTTGCACACTCTGAGCACCTCTCTGAAATCCTGCAACACTGCAGGCACACATCTGACTACAGACTTTTTCTTAAGTAGTAAAAGAAGATACTGTGAAAAAATACCAAATTTGATATGGTAGTCCTAAATCTCTCTCCAACTCAGTAACTAGAATTGGTAACTCTAAAGAAATACAGGTTATGCATACATCAAGTGATAGGTGAGAAACTTATTCCACATTTCCCCCTTTCATGTACTCTTTTGCCTAAATGTGATGGTTCATTATTATCAAATCCCTTTTGCTGTTACAGAGCTATTTGTTTTAGAACAAATTCAAGATGCTATTTCCTATTATCTAGTTACAATCAGGATGCCTGCTGATGTATTTCCCACTTCTCACCCCCTTATCCTGTTTCCCTGCCGACAGCCCTCCCAAACACATCACACACTGCAAATATGTGGCTGCTATCAATGATCTGTTTTCAAAAACCATTACTTTGAAGGTATCACTCTGGCTTTGGTATGGACTATATATTCCATACATGGAAGTCACATTCCCAAGAATTCCAATAGTTTACTTTTTAAATTGTAGACAGAAAAAGTATGTCGAGAACAACTTCCAGTGCATAAAACTCAAGCAAACCAAACAGGCATTCGCACAAGCTGGGGGTTAAGCATTACAAATATGAGTCTAGATGGTATTTACAAATACAGTTTGAAAAACAAACAAACAAAAAAACCAGAAACAAAATAACACATGCCTGCTTATCTTTGAACCTACACACAGAGTAAAACGTTTTAGGTGCTTCAGATAATCACCTTCTGATACATTATAAAATCCATTACAAAATTCTGATTACTAACAAGCTTTCCTATCTCAAGTTCTGGGATTTCCCTAAAGTCAGAGGAATGCGATATTTTCCTGCTTTACTGATCTGCAGGAATCTCAAGAATGAGAGACCTGAGGGCATTGGCTTGATTCACAGTGATTTTATGACGGAGCTGTTAAGAATATTGTAAAAACCTGAATCTACATACTGGAAGGAGGCAGAGAGTAGTAAAGAAAAGCTAACAATGGAATCGGATTGCTATCAATAAACATGACTGTATGCCTAACTCATACCAAATCTGCCACAATAAAACAAGAGAGATGGCTTGATATACGCCCTTTCAAAACAGCCACAGCCAACACTATGAGGCACTGACAGAGAAGAGAGAGCACAGCAAATAGCAGCAAACAGCAGCTATCAGTTCCATTTTCCCCCTGTACTTCTGTATTGAAAGTTTTGTTTAATAGTGAGAAGGAAGAAGGCTGGGGAAGGAAGAACATACTTGTTTTGTCCAATTGTTTCAAAATCCTTCACAATAATTGTTAGGGAAGATGAATTATCCAGAGCAATTCCTTTCAAGTCAAATTCAAGAATCTGAACAAAAAAAATGGACCAAACCCAAATTATAATTACAATTTATGTAGAAATTAATTAACAGAAGAGTAGCACATACAACAAAAATATTCAGAAATAAATTTTGCACTTTGTGAGACCAAATCAGCTTACATTTGCAAAAGCAAAGATAAAAATGCTCATATTTGACTTGCTAATTACTAGTAACAATAACAGAGTTGTTTAATAGTGAGCCATAACCTCTTTTGCAGTTCCACTTCCTCACACTAACATACATATTCTCTTGTCACTCATAATATCTGATACGATTCCTCTCCAACACTGGCTGAGGTCAGTTTCTGTAGAATTTAGACAAACAGATGTAGGTTGACTTTCTTTGTATTTCTAATTACAAAATGTAAGAATAATCTTTAACTTTTATTTAGGGTTGTGAAAAAAAACTACTAAGAAAATATTTTCCCCAAGAAAAATATTACTGAGGATGCAAAATAGGACTAGTCCTACAATTAAACCATTAGGAACTTCAGTGCACAATTTATTCTAATTCTGTAGGGTTTTCCTAGGATGTAATAAATGATCCATTTATGTTCCCATACATGTGGCTAAATAAAGGCTGAGTATCATTTGATCAAAAGAAAGTGGGAACAAAAGCAGGCCATAAACTCATCTGTTATCCATCTAATTTTACATCAAAAATTACTTAACGAATTGCAATACATGGTGCAAGATGAATCCCTTCACCTGCATCTCCTAACACTAGTTCCTCTTCCTAACAACATACACAACTGTTAAAACTGACTTACTGACTTTAAAAGTATTTTTTCTTCAAAGTGACCAAGGATTTATTTTAAAAAATTTACCTCATTCCAAACAGGATTAAGTTCACTGTCAATTTTCTTTGTTTTCTTTTTTTCATCTGCAAATATAAACAAAGTGTGATTATTTGTTTTTGCTAAAGCACTACACAAATATCATTTTTCCTTTCACTTCTCAAAAGAAAATTTGAATTTAAACCAAATGTTCCAGATCTTTTTACCTCTTCCAGTAGTTGCACAATTCACAATCAAAAGGTCCTCTGGGCAATTTTAGTAATTCAGGCTTTTCCTTCTGTTTTGTTAAGCATATCTAGATGTATTCCCAAACAGCAAAATAAATATTCAGGTTTTTCAGCCTTTTATGACCCTTGGCTGCAACTTGAATAATGATGAAAAAAAGAGAAAGACTAAAAACCTTGGAGACATCAAACCAAACAGTAACCTCTAAGTGATAGTATTAAAGTATTAAGTTGGAAAGTAGTAATGAAAATGTGTTACATATTTACCATATCCAAACTACAAAATACTTGTATTTAGTTCTGAAAGCAAATCACATTAAAAAAAAATATTTTTTAGAAGATATGCATACAGAGTCAGCATTTTCTGCTTTAAATGAGCAAATATTAGCAGAAATACACATGCATGTAAGAGGAAATGCAATCCTTCCTGAAAAAATGGTTTCCAGAGGTTATGTAGATCACTTCACCAACATTTACTGTGGCCTAAAACCTGCAAATTTTCCATACTTCAAATTTGCATTTGTGCAACCTACATGATAATGTGTGGTGTGGTGTAAATTATATTTACTATGGCATTATTTTTACTTTTCAGTTGCACTATTTGTACACAGCTCTTATGGAGAACAAATATTTTGACTCTGAGAAGCACCAAAGAACACTAGCAACACCATAGCTCTTTAAACAGAAATTGCATCTATTTGTGATAACAAATGAGTATATTTAAGTACAGTCAGTAAAATAACTTCTGATCTACAAAATGCTTAGCCACCACAAGAAGGGCAAGTTTCAAACACACTCCTTGTACTTGACTACAGTAAAGATAACAGGATTTTTATTATTCATAAGTTATGACTACACTTAGCCAGGAAAACGTTTCAAAGGCCTGGGAAGGAAACTTGCCAAATGGGCAAGTTCATATACCCACTACTCAGGCAGGAGACTGTGTTGGTTCTTTTCACTGGGTGAGAATGGGTTGTACTGAAAAAGTCAGCCCATGCTGCAAATTGTGAGAACTGACTCACATTTATGTAACAAGAATTGTCTACAATTTATACAGGATATTGACTCACACCGTAGGACAAAGGAAAGAGCTTTCATAACATACCATGCTGTGGACTCACATTTTACAGAACAAAGCACTAATTAACAAGCTAGTGAGAGAAATTCGACCTCATGTTATCTAAGAGGAGACAGGGCATTTTCAAAACTGAGTGTCCCAGAAGACCTAGGGTTTGGCACTGATACGTCCCCTAAAAACTGATAGTCAGGGAAAAGAGGTTTTCAGTGCTGGCAAAAAAATGAACACTTGCAGCTGTTTGTAAAGGAGATAGTGAATCACACACCTGATCCTGATAGAACTAACAGATTAAAGTCCTACGATCACTGCCTAAGCTCAAATGTAGCTCTCTAAGGTGAGGAAAGCACAGGTTTGAACAACAGTCAAGAAAATTCTTGACAAGGAGCAAAATTTTGCACTCTGGACTACCCATTTTCATACAAGCAAAAGATTTACGTTTCCATTAACAATATGCTTATTCTAGATTATAATGAGAAAAAAACTTTTTGTGCTATGCATCTGTGTGAACATTGGAAAAAAAAACACTGGGAAACATCTTCCATTGGGTTTCAGTTGTAATTTTAGTCAGTTTGAGCGTGGCATTTACATTCCTCATGGATGTATTTTGCATATATTCTCTTTGCTGACTTTCCTTTTATTGCACTTCTATCAGTATTTTAATACACTGGGGGTAGGGGGGGTTGGCTTTTAAGCTGTTGGCAAAGCTTTTCCCTTTTTTCCAACTAAAAACCCCATTGCCAAGCAGGGTAGGAAGGACTGCACAGTTATTCCAAGTGCTCACAAGTTTCAGGCCCTCAGGCTTCTTCCTCTGCTGCTAATGATTCCAGCTATACAGCAAAGCCTAGGAATGACCTAAGAATAAAGCGTAAGATAAGGCCAGCCATCATTTTTAGTTTGGTCCTACCAAGAAATAAGAAATTATAATGGCTACAGGTAGGAGACTCTATACATTTGTTTCTTTAATTACAATAGCTGTGGTACTGTAGAAGAAATCACTATTAGCTTTATCTTCATCAAAGTGTTAAACTCCCATATGCTGGTCAATATTCTCAATTGGAAACTACTGCAATAGGAACTTACTGGTCAATGAGCTGACTCAGCTTTCAAAAAAAATGCATTCAAGAATTTTAAAAATAATTACTGTTTAAATAATAACTGTTTCATCAATAGAAAGATAATTACAGTTCTGCAAAACAACCAATGCTTCCATCTTAAATTTTTTCCTCTATCATAAATCACATTTTAACCAGCAGGTGGGGAATAGCAGAAGCAAACATTATCTTTTATAAAATTCCTAAGTCTTAGATTCAAGAGACAGTCCTATTTCAGTTAACTAAGTTTTCCATAAAACTTTTGTGAAAGGAGAATTAAGATTGCACAGTGGCAGCAACTACCAGATCAAATGGGCAGATCTCCAAAAATCTCCAAACCCCAATGTAGCTAATTTAATTCTCTGCAAAACAGAAAATATAAATTTAGTGGATCATTGTACTCTAAAACTCTTTTCTTTCACACATTGAAATATAAACTAACATAACTATGCACTGTTGCAGGCCTGCTGGAAAGCTCTTAGACTAAGCACAAATGAAAAAAGAAATTTTAGAGTAGTTGGTCCAACCAAGCTAAATGCCACTTCACCTCAGTTTTTAATGCATAAATTGCAATGAGGCAGTCAAAAGGAATGATCAAAGCACTAAATGCCCTAATATTGACTGCACATATAACCAATTGAGTACATTTTTACACCCTAAGACAAGAATCTAACAAACCAAAACAATTATACTGATTTAATCATTACCACTTAGTGCCATTTTAGGAAACGGCAGCAGTCTTTCGTATTATTTGGACTAATAATTTGTCTCATGCTGAGCGATGAACTCAGAATTGTGCAAGAAAAGCACCCAGTTCCAGATAGCAATATTAGTTTACTCTCAGGGTGTAGTTCTCTTTGAAAAGTGAGCTGTTCTTAAAGTAAATAAAAGTTCCATCCCTTTGGACTGAACACAAATGTGTGAAAAAAAGAGCCAAATGTTTGCACAAAACCCCCCTATTGTAAGATATCAAAACAGAAACAGTTGCCTATTTCCTCTTAATATGAAGTTAATATAAATCACTGTATTAACTGAACTGATTGCAATTTGATGAAGTCTATCCTATTTATAGACAAAAGTGTATTAACTTATGTGTCTTCATATATAAAACCTTTGCAGTCACTTTCATACTAACAGTTGTAGGACCATAAGGTTTTTCTTTACAGCATAGCTGCAAAGGTCTTATCCTGAGAGACACTGTGTGATTTCATGGAAGCCTTAAATTTACTGAACCTGGCATCAGCAAAGGCTCTGTAAATTAAAGTTTGAACACAATACTGTCTAATGAAATGTCAGCTTCCACAGCAATTTTCCGTCAAATGAGTGTTACTCACTAAGACTTCACCAAGAACACCCCGGAGTCAAACAAGAACATATAAATGTACTGCAGGGCTGCAGCCAAAGTCCTGCAAATGCTTGAGGTTTTCCCAGCCTAGAAAATGCACTCCCAAATATGTTTTTATGTCCCCCAGGATCTACACTGGGTAGGGACTAAAGTTAAAGACCAATGCCCTTTGACATAAATCTTCCCAAAATAAGACTGGTTTCCCATTTCTACACATTAGCAGGGTGAGAACGGAATCATCAGTGTACACAAAAAGACATCTATAAACATTAACAGCCGGATGTTCAACATATTTCTGACATGATCCCTACGCCCTTGCATTTGGCAAACAGGCACTCCACTCAGAAATTAACTTGGAGCTGCTTAACAGCTGGCAAAAGCCTGATATTTTCTGTCCCCCTTGAATCACTCTGGACAGAAAGCAAAAAATCAGCCGTCTGCTATGTAGCAAACCCATATAAATAGAAGCAGCATGAGAAATTAAATATCCTACTAAACCTGTCATAATTTTGAAGTTGTATTTGAGACACCAGTTAAGTTTAATGTTTGTGAACATTAAAAATCCCAGTTATATCACATAAAGCATAAATATAAAGTGATTCCTTCAGTGTCGGTTGTCCAATTCCTGCATCTGAATAACTGGAAGACTGAAAAACAAATCCAGCAGTGCAGGAAAAAAAAAAAAATCTATAACATATATTTACTAGGTAAAAGTGAACTGCATTAGGGCACATAATAGGAACAAAAGATTACAAGGAGGGATTAAACAGACATTTAAGACTTGAAGTGGAGACATAAACTAACTCTGGAGTATAAAACTGCAGGAAGAGGCAACACAGAAAGGCAAAATTGTAACACAAAAACAAGGAAAAAAGAGAAGGAACTGAAAAGAGAATATGGATACTTAAGAAGCAGCAGAATATGGTACAAACCAGCAAAATTATAGTATCATCACTTTTTGCAGGGCAAGTAAAATCATATTTTAAGAGTTAGGAAGTTCCAAAAACTACTGAGACCGTCTCTGCCCCTTGTTCCAACACATAGTGGGGTAAAAAAAAAAAAGCAAAACCAAACGTAGGAAACCAGGTCACCAGGAATTAAGATGCCTGTTTGTCACATTTTGCTATAATGTATTACATGATCCGAAATTGCTTGGAGGTTTTGGCACCTTAAAGATAAATCATTACATGAAATGAAGCTCTTCTAGTCTAGCCAAGTGAGGAAATGATGGCAACAGTTAAAGTAAAATATAATTAGCTTTACATATAAGTGCTAATTTTACCACAGTCTTCTTAGCCCATGTACAATTGACAAGCAATGAAAGTGTAAAATGTGGTTTTCTTCCTAAATCTTTAAATTAAATAATCTCAACAGGCAAAATTTTGAAGTGCAATTCAGTTTGTAAAAAAAAACCCACAACAATCACAAACCCCAAAACCTAAAATAAAAGCAAACTCCTTCAATAATGGTACTACTGTTTTTTCAACATGCTACTACTAATAATAAACCAGTCACAATAAAAATGTTTGTAACAGTGAGCAGTGGCTTTGCAAAGTGATCAAGACAAGAAGGATTTTTTAGGTGGAAAACAAAGTAACCTTCAATACCAGAATTAAAAATGGATTTATCTATGCAATTAGATTTGTGTTTCTAAAGCAAAAGGGTAAGCCTTTGCAAAAGCTTGTAAAATGTGGATCCTGAAACAGAAGCACAGCTGGACAGAACAGACCAAAGCACTCCACCCAGTTCAAACTTCATTCAGGTAACTCCTATCTCTCTAATTAAAAACTCTTCCCTAAAACTGCATCAGACATAGCTTCAGGAAAACATGTTTTCACAGATTTTCAAATACTTACAAAGGTCACTGTGTTAAAAAAACTTCCTCCCTGACTACATTTATGACAGTTTTCCTTACCTTTAAAAATAACAGAAACGATGGGATCTGGTTTCCCAAACTTGGTTTTAGGGATATTGGTAGCAGATTCCACAATTACCCGAAGCATTGTTTCCCGTCTTGCCTAAATGTCGACTGTTACAAAATAAATTCGAGGAAGTCTTCAGTTTCACACTCCTTAACTTCTGGACTGAAATGCTAGCAGGAAGAGGAGGCAGGGAATTGCTGGTTTACAATAAAGAAGGTCTATGGGTGGATCTATGACGGACTAGCTACTCAATGTAGGAAAAAAAAAAAAGTCCTGTAAATTGACACCAAGTTCTGTTTGCCGCACAAAAAAGAGCTCTCACTAATGAAATCCTGTAACAGAAAGGACACAGTGCAAAAACGAGTGCAGATTTTTATTGAGGTGGGTTTTTTGGTTGCTTTTATTCTGAAGCTGTGTGATAAATCTCTAGTAAGAAACTAAGGCAAGAGTAAGCGTTAAGCAATATGAACACTAAACATTAAACACGATTCTAGTATTCAAGATATATCAAATCTTCATCTTGGTATACCAAGGTATGAAATTTCACGACGGGTTATATTGTTTTCCCCTCTTAATTTGCAGAACTTCATTATTTGCAAATGATCTTGGCTTGCCTCCGTGTCAGCCTACAGTCACAAACTAGAGCTGGTACCCAAAACCGGTGTAAGTTCTCCCCCTCCCGTTGCGTTCTGGAACAACGACGTGTTGCACAATAAATGCTGCAGCTTCGTCGCGGAACAGCCTGGATTTAGTACCTTTATTGAGAAATTATTAAAATATATATGCATAACTAAAACTGGAAAATAATTAAGGAAATGGGTAAAAAAAAAAAAAAAAAGAAAAGTGGTATTACCTTCTGTGTTGTTTGGAGGCATATGTTTTATGTCTTAACATAAACATGTGCACTAACAAGCGGGTAACGTGAAACCAGGTAAAACTTAAACATGACAGGCACAAGAGCTCTGAGCTCCCCCGGGCTCAGCATTACAGCAAGTTTATCTCAGCTGTGGAACAATTGTTAAAACCCCGGAGGTGCACACTGCCACTGCAACACGTGTGCCCAGCAGGGATGAGGGGGGGAAACGGCAAGATGAGTCACACGTAAGCACACTTCAGCCTAGTTCTTATATGATCCTAGGGAACCATCCCACCTTATTTTGGAATTTCTAAAAATATTAGATTTTGGGCAGATTAGGAGAATTTCAGGAGGAGAAAAAACTCAATCTGACGCACGCGTGCTCAGGGAGGGACGGGGACAGAGACGCGTGAGCGACAGCACCGAGCGGGCCCCGGCGACTGTTCCACGCTCAGCCCCCGCGGTCCCACCCGAGCCCGCGCCGCGGCGGAGGGCGGGGACAGGCAGGGCCGGGCAGCGACACGAGAGGGCAGCACCGCCCGTCCCGGCGAGCAACTCCAAACCCCCGGAACTGACGGGCCGCAGCCGCGGGATTCAAACTCCCGGAAGCGGCGCCGGGCCGGGCCGGCAGGGCTGTGGGTTGGGGTGCTCGGGCCCCGTTCCGTCCCGTCCCACGGAGCGGGAGCCGGCAGCAGGATCCGGGGAGCCCTGCGCTTGACTCCAGCTGTCGGAAGCCATGTCCTGCCCGCTAGAAGGGATCGCTGTTCCGTGACGCCGCCTTCGGGTCTCACAGGAGCCGAAAGATGAACCCCAAGACCGCCAAGGATCGTATTATGGCCAAGTGGGGCTTAAAGTCGAGCATCTCCAGAGCTGAGAGTGGGCTGGAGAAGGGTAAAGAGGAGAGCGCTGCGCTGAGGACTCAGAGCACGGAGGCAGCCGCCGCCGGGAGCGGCGGGGCGGCGGAGGCGGAGGCGGAGAGGAGCGGGCTCCTCCAGGTGAGCGGGCTGTGCCGAGCGGGCTGTGCCGAGCCGGCCCCGCCGCGCCGGGGGCTCCGGGCCTGCCCCAGGCAGCGAGAGCCCCACCTCTGCTCTCCAAACTGCGCTCGCTTCGATGCTGGTTTAGTACTCTTAGGCGGTTTAGACAAGCTTTTAGTTTGACATTTTCGTTCTCATGTACTTTTCAGAGGTGACTGAACTAATAAAATCACACTTACCTGACAAGGCTACTGAATACAAAGACTTGAGGCCAGAGGTGCCAGACCTGTCCACTCGTGTCCAACAGGTCTTGGAGAATTATTTTAAGCACTTCCTGCAAAGAATATTATGTTTGCAAACATTTGCCTAAGAACATGCCAAAAAGTGCTGAGTGTTTGGTTGAACTGAATTGTCAAACTCCCACTCAGTTATAGGTAAATAACACTGTAGTCAGGTCCCTACATGCTTGCTCTGCAACCAAAGAGCAGAAACTAAGACACTGCAAATTCCACCCAAGGTAAACCTGTGGTTGCAGAGAGGGAAGTTTGAGACTTAGTCTGTGACCAAGTCACATTCTGTCAGGCTTCCCAGAAGGACTGCAGAACTTAAAGTAGACTCTTTCAAAGGGTACAACTAATGGAGACTGGGCACACTAATATTTCAAGGCCATTTCTTTTGGCAGAAAGGCTTTTCTTGTGTCTGTACCACAATATCAGTTGAGAAATCCCAAGCCAAGTATCAGCTATGGCTGGGCAGCTCGTGTACAGTTGTGGCTAAATTCCTTAGTGTATTTGCTGTGCCTATTAGGATTTGCTGCTTGCTCAGTGTTGGTTACTTAATACTAAGTTCCTAGTTTACAAGTGGAAAATCACACCCATGCTTAGATGTACCAGGTACTCTTTGGTGTCAATATTTTAATTTTAGTGAGTGCTCTGTGGTGTTCAACCACTCCCAGAAAATTCGAATTCTTTCAGTTTCTTTGCCATCTTCTAATGACTTGTCAACATGTAAGATTTCAGCGTCAGCCTTTGTCACTAAAAATTAAATGCTCTCGCATCAGAAGTTTGTGGAAAGCCTCAAGGTATCTTAAATGCAGTACTAATTCTGTATGATAATAACCTGTGCTGGAGGAGGCCTACTGAAAAAAGAGTGCCTACTGAAAATATCTACTAAAGCACATTTTGAAGCTAATGGTCCAGATAATTTGGAAAATGGGATCCTTCTCCTGGATGCTTTATTATAACTTTTGTAACCTCACTTACTGTCATGTAGTTTGCAAGAAGGCTCTGCTGCTTCCCAAAAGCTACTAAATATGCTGAGAAATAAGCTAAGAAATGTATCACTTCAAAACACTGGAAGTGTTCTGAAGTTCTTGTACTGCTTGTGTTTGAGGGTTCATATGCTGTAGTGATCTATATTCAGATACAAAACCGAGTACCTACCAAGCCTGTGAAATTTGGTTCTTTGCATTCTTTCCCTGTTTCATCTACTTCATCTACTCATTTTGCTGTCACTTGAAATATTTCAGATGATTGTGCTAATATTTTCTGTTTTGAGTAAAAAATAATATTCTCAGCTAAATAAAGGCTAAGAGAGAATCTTCGAAAGTGAATATCATAGAATGGGTTGGGTTGGAAGAGACCTTAAAGATCATCTAGTTCCAACCTCCCTGACATGAGCAGGGACACCTTCCACTAGACTTGGTTGCTCAGATCACTCAAGCTATTGTAAACTTGCTAATGCATTTGTTGCATAGACTAACTTATTCATTTGTGTCACTTTTTTATTCTGTTTCATTTAGAAAATACATTCCCTTGAAAAAGAAAAAGAAAAACACAACCATCTTGTTGGAGAGAAAGACAGGGAAATCCAAAACCTGAAAGACAAGCTGAAGTCCAAAACCAAGAATAGTGAAGTCTCCTTACTACAAAATCAACTAGAGGAAAAAACAAAGGAAGCAGAAAGGAGAGAACAGTTACTTTGTTCTCTATCAGAAGAAATTAACCGGTTAAAATGTAATTTATCTGCTGTCATGGCAAAATGCTCTGATTTGGAGAACAAAGCCAGTAGCACTTCTCAGACATCCCAGGTAAGCACTAAAGAAATGCTGTAATTGCAAATTGGAATTTGTGCCTACTAAGCACCAATTCTTGTTATAAAATAGGATGGGTTTTTAATTTTCTTATAAGCTGCATTGCATTCTGAAATATTCTTGTATGTAGAGAGATGATATCCAGATTGAATGCTAAATGAAGAACAGTCAGGGAGCACAACTTCAGGCAACAGCTGGGGAGGGAAGTCTCTCATGCTGTGCTGCAAGGTCCCTTGTTCAAGCTCACGTGGGTAGTTTGACTGGTGTACTACATGTAATGATCACTGTTGCTTAAGCAGATGCTATCCCCTTCTTGGATTTGTGTGTTCAGTGATTAGACAGACTGAGAAGGCAGCAGTAATGGAGATGTGGGGCACTAATAAAGACAAACTAAGGTCCTTACCTAATTCAGCTTCAGTCATGAGAATATCTTTCCCTTCTCTGCCCTTATGAATCCTTATTTGTCTCAGTTGTTAAAACTAATTGTACTTTCTATGGCATCACATGCAGTAAATACTTCACTGAGACACGAGGTAGGACAGGAATAGAGAGTTTCTCCTGTCATGCTAAGTGGTCAGTAGGTATGGTGCCAATCCTTGGCAGCATTTACAAGTGCATTCAATATACTATAGTTGTTTTTTCATCCCTCCCTGTTCTAATGTTCCATGGAAAATGCACTAGTATCTCAAAGAGGGGCACAGGGAAGTTGGTGCCTAAAAGTAGGTGGCTGTAAATCTTTCTTTTCCAGCTTTTAACCTGCAGATGGTGCTGGTTCCCTCTGCTCTACAAGGAACTTGAGCAATTTCTAGAAATTCTGTTTTAGCCAAATATATAACTAAAAATCTTAATCTACCACTTTTGAATGATAATACATGTATATATATCACTTCTACTAATGAAGTATATTAGTACATACCACTTTAAATGCAATGTATTTATTTTCAATTTTAAGAGACTTTGAACTGAGTCAGAGAATTTAAAATGTATGTAAAGTCAACAGATTTTCAGATATTTTCGATAATAAACTACAAAAATACCTATTACTCTAAAACCGTAATTTTCTTTTAAAATCTTAACTGATCTATCAACAGAGGACAACAAATATGACTGATGTTTTGACTGGATGTCATGAAAAACTTGAAAACAAGTATAGCAATTCTGCTTGAAACTGCTAGGTGGCATGTGAGCTCTGAAATAGAAACAACGGTTGTATGACAGTTTTCACTGAGGCAGGATTCAAATGTTCATATAAACAATTGTAGTGTCTTTAAATCCTATTTTTTATGAGGAAGTGCTGAAGTTTAATGATTGCATTCAAAGCTTCTCTGTATTTTTCAGTTATAAAATTTGTTGTAAATCATGTTCCAAAACCCGTAGAAAAACACTGGAAAAATGTAGTTTGGATTTTTTTCTTATTGAAGTTCCCTCCGACTTACATCTACACAATTTCATAAATTCATTCTATCATGCAGAGAATAAACATGTCAGATTATGGAAGAAATATAACTGTTTACCTGCTCTCTAGATTTAGATGGGTCTAAAGAACTCTCCGACTCATACTTCAAGCACTGTACTGTGGATCAGGTCTCAAAAAAATCAGGCAGTTTGTCCTTACTGTTCCAGACAGGCTTGCATGACTTCCCAGATGTTAACAATCTTCCTGTTACCCCAAGGAAGCTTTCAAGGTCTCTGCAGCTTTCCCCCAATAACTCCTGTAGGTCTGGCATGTTGTCAAACATATGAGGATACAAAAATAGAATAAGCACCTTTTATTGTGTACTTAAAAAATATCCCAAATATCTTTATTTCAAAAGCTCTTTGGAGAACACCCTTCAGGTCTTCCAAGAGGGCAGTTCAACAGAAAACACATGATGGTCTTCTTAGGAAATGTTCTAATGTAACTATGAGTTGCAGAGTTATGGAATAAATTAAATGTAAATCTTTCTCCCATCTCTTTCTGAACAGTCTGTTTTAAATATATGAAATGGTTTTCTACATAACTTAGATCCTTGAAGAAAAAAAACAACGACCAGCTCTAAAGATCTTTAAACACGAAAGGCACATGTGTTTATGTGAAATTAATAGTTATATGGGAGTAGCTTTGCTCTTTTAGCCATCTGTTTTAAACAACACTAACAGGTTGTTCTTTGTCTGCAGGAAGCTGTAACAAACAGCACCGAAGTTGAAAGACAACTGAAAGATGTAAGTTTCTTGTAAAACATTGCGAGTACATTGCATTGTGATGCATAAGAATGTAAATTATCATCATATACATTTTTGGTAGTATGGAACCTCAGAGGGTATGTTTCCCTCTAAAATATGATATCTAAAATAATTTTGTGATAAGACAATAATTTAAATTGAAAAAAAACCCCAAACCAAAAACTTGCAAAATAAAAAAATTGAAATAAGATTTCCATCATCTTTGAAAAACCTTGCTTAGAACATCAGAACAACGTGGTTACTGACAAATCAGCAGCCTTGAAGAACCTGGTCTGGCACTGCTTCGAATAGCATGAAGCTGGATCAGAAACCTCCTGAGGTCCCTTCCAAGCTGAATAATTCTATGATTCAACTGGCTAAAAAATCCATGTCCTAGTTCTTAGAAACTCTAAGTTCCATTTTCAAGGTCTATTATTTTATGTTTTATTTTATATTCAAGGTTGAAAAGTTAATTTTTCATAATCTAGGCATGACTCAAGAAAGCCTTTGTTCTTTAACTCATTTTCCCATTCCAAGAAGTAATCCAATTATAATCCAATAATATTGCTGCAGTTTTAACTGTTCAGCATCCTGACATATTTCCAAATGAAGATGGGTTTATTTATTGTACCGAGATTCCTACAATTTTGCAGCAGACATAGCTTATCTTTAAACTGTGCAATATACAACTTCTAGCATTTTAAGAAATAAGACAAATACTTTTAAAATCTGATAAATTACCAGAAACTTTTTTTGTTCTTCTTTTTATTTTCTTGAAGGCTCTTGAGAAAAACCAGCAGTGGCTACTGTATGACCAGCAACGGGAAGCATATGTCAGGGGATTGCTTGGAAGGATCTTTGAACTTGAACAGAAGTCGGAAATAGTTACCCAACAAGAATCTAAAGGATTCAGTTCAGAAGGTATTGACTTTTTATTTTTTCCCTACTAGTGACCCAAACCATAATTATCTATAGAATAAATTTTCTGAAAAGAAGTGATACCACAATTAATCAAAATCAAGACTTTGTTTTCAGTGCTTTGGCTGCTTAATGATAAAAGTTGTTTAAGTAATATTTCTTTGCTTCCTGTTATCTATGTTACTTACTGACAGTACTTCATGTTCTTATCCACTTCAAAGATGGTTTTTAACAGCCCTGACACTCTATTAGCAACCTCTCTGTTTGCTGAAAGTGTTGAGGCAAATAGGTGTCTCCCATCCTTCTAAGTACACTTTCAATAGACATAATGGAAGCATTAAGGATTTATTAGCTAGGTGTGGATCAGATTTTTTAAAATTTACTTTTTTCAAAATAAATATTATAAAAATGACTCAAGATTGCCATGTTCTTTACTCACCTGAACAGTTGTTACAGGGCATGAAAACCTGTGGTAGGTTTTGGCACCTCTCCAAAATAGTGTTTCGCAATATGGATCTGGCCACCTCCAGCTCACACTTCCTTGCTGTGCAGTTCCTCAATAAGGCACACCCTCTCAGTATTAATAGAATTAAAATCACATTGAGAAGAACCAGAAGGTGTTGACTTCTTTACTTATTATCAAACTATTATTTCATATATGCTGCAAGTGACCTGCAAGGTAAATTCATTAAATGTGGGGTAAGAGCATACCCGCAGACTTGCCACAGTAACTCACGTGCAGTGGCTTGGTTTCTGTATTGTTTGAATCTTTATGGAAAACAGTAAAATATCATCAGAATCTTGTTTTGATTCTGTTCAGAAATCATTCAGAACAGTATTTTTAGATGAGGACAGACTGAAGTAGTAGTTCACCAGGAAATGTAACTCAAGAGTTCCTGCAGTCAAAGCTTTGTCATTGGAGCAGCCAGGAGACCAGGAGTTAGGATGTAAGAAGGTTCCTCCCTTCAAGCAGCTAGACAGTAGCAGAAATCCAGGTTTCTAAGAACCTACCTATACAAGTTGGAAGTAGAGATGACAACTTTTTCCAAGGAAAATCTTGTCTGTCTCTGAGGACGTCACCACCCTATAAAGGAGTATTGCTAATGAGAAGATAAGGCTTAGCTCATAGCTGAGGGAAGGGAGAACAATCAAGTTAGAAACTCTCCTGGTAAATTACACTTTGAAGAAATAGGGTAAGTCTTCAATCATAACAGTATCAAACAGTGCCAAAAATCAGCAAATCTCATGAAATTTTTCATTCCTTGTTCTCCTTCTATTTTGTATTTATACCGACTGTATTAATGCAAGCCTCTTAATTTTTTCCTACTTACTAAACTTTTCTTGTGTCAATAAGCAGAAATTTTTCAAAATGTGGTTTAAGTAATGGTCACTAGCCAAGAAGCAGTCAGGGTTTTTTAGCAAAAGAACTACCCCAGTTCTTTCTATTTGCCATTTAGAAGTAAATCATGACATACAATTTGAAGAAGACGGTCTACAAAAGGCAGTGGATGGCCTGAATTGGGTCAACAAAGGTGAAATAGAGTTTATCAGGTCCCCAGGGTATCTCTGGGGAAGGAGTAATGCTAAGGAGGCCAAAAATGGAAGTAAGAATCTAGTGCCTTTGGGTCAGATTCCCCTATGTCATTATAATGCATGAGGCCATGTAAGAACTGTGTGGGTCGTGGAGCTTGCGTAGTTGGGGCAAAGGATGTGATATTGCTACAGGGGTTAGTGATGGAAGTAGCTGTAGCACAGAATATTATGCACAAGCCAAGTTGCAATTTTCCAGTAACTATATCGCTAAGGAGACTTTATGCGCTATAAATATTGAAAGCTGTTTTAACTAAAGTTTGGTGCTAATCTAGCCTATGTAATAGCCTACTATGTCAATTTCTATTAATAAGCCTTAAAATGCTTAAGGATTTAGTGCTCTGCTTTTTAACTGGGTTTTTTTTCCACATTATTAACTCAATTTTTTCTGACTCATTAGGTCATCTGCAAGAGGAAAAGCAAGAGTACTATGACCAGCTGCTACTAACTGCTAAGAGGGATCTTGAGGCTGAAAGATGCACTGTAACCCAGCTGAGATCTGAACTTAATGAATTCAAAAAGAAGTATGAAGAAGCACAAGGAGAAATAATGAGTTTAAATGCATTATTGCAGTCGCAACGGGTTGCTGATATGAAGGTTCAAGAAAATGAAAATAAAATGAAAGAGAAAGTGCAGAGACTAAAACAGGATAATGAAACTCTCAAAGAAAAGCTCAGAGAAGGAAAAAAAAAAGCTGAAGATCTTTCTTGTCAGGTAAGTGGATGCATTTAGAGGTTTGAGATAATTTCAAAAAACCAAGAGAGATGAAAAGTCATACTTAATCAGAATGGCCCATCACTCACTCTGATAACTGTTCTTTGCACAGATCTAGACTCATGACCTTGTGCTTAAAACTGAGTTTTCTAAACAAGAAACTTCTTTGTTCACTTATTTCCCTGGTCTTGTGGGACATGAGGGAGAAGTGAGAAAATATTGAATTGATTCTAATATATTCTTCATCCTCAAGGTTAATAGTAAATGAGGATAGGAAAAGTGAAAATTAATTTTATCATGTGCCCCTGACTATGGAATATCATTGATACTTGCTGTCACCTGGCAGCTACAATGCACACATGGGCTTGTAGTTTTATACTTACTGAATAAGCAGCTGTGCCTCTGGATAGTGCCCTCAGCCAAATACTGTAGCCATGCAGCTGGATTTTCTTTTTCCTTTGCTTTTCCATTCAGATGAGTTCCTGCATTTGATTCTCTATATGATGGATAAGAACTCTGCAAGTACCCCTGAGTACTAGAAAGCAAGGGACAGATAGCAAGGGAAGGGATGGACCCTAAGCTGGGGGAAGACATGAATGTACTGTATGTTTGTCTTTAAAAATACTCAGTGCTTACCTTCCTTTGTATGAAATACTTGTGAGGAGTGTGCCACTTCTGCTACGCAGAGAATTACAGCGGTGTCTTGGGATATACCTGTCAGCATGGTGACACTAACCAAAAGAAAAAAAAAATCTATTGTTTCTTCTTCTGGACATGAAATCATGACCACATACCTGCTGAAGAGAAACTGGAAAGTTGTCCTTGAAGGACAGACCTCAGGGCATTTAAATGAGATAGACTTGCTACTAGAATTCTAGGGTCAATAATAAAGCAATGTAGAACTGAAATTTGAAATAAGAGAATAAAATTTACTAGACACTAAAATAGACTAAAACCAGATCAGCAGTTCAGCTCTCTAAACACTGGGTGGTTCTTGCTGGTTAATAATGATTACAAGATGTTTATTTTCTGAAGCAGAACAGCACCATTTTCATAAAAGTTGATACAGGCTGAAAGCGTAGGATATTTTAATGTATGCAATTACTTAATCATTACTGTATAGTACTTTCTGAGCCTTAAACTTGTTCTCTTCTATTATAAAAAAAAAGTTGCATTGTTTGATACTATTAACATAGTGTCGTGTTAGTACAAACATAGGTTTTGTGTGTAAGTTTTGTTGGCATCCTGGCAATTACCTAGGAAATTTCAGTTTTGTGTTTCTTTTTTTAACAATAACATTATCCTGCACTCCCCTTGCTCTGTGCAATAATGAATTTTCCATGGGAAAATTTCCTCAGGGAAGTAGAGGTATTTGGATTGGGTTTGGCTGTTGCATAACAGGCATACCTTTTCTGTTGGTGTGGGAATGTAAAAGTTTACTTCCATCCCACTCTAGCTTCATCATTTTTTCAAGCTTATTAACTATTGTATATGAAAGTTGTTTGTTACAGGTGTTCCTCTGCCTTATAGGTGCAACTTCTTCATAAATCACTGCTCAAACAGAAAGTGGAGCACACAAGGATAGCTTTGTTGGAACAACAGGTACCCAATTATATGCTAAGATGCTGATATCTAATCTCTATTATACATAAAGTCTTTCTAGACTAACTTCAAATTTAAAAATGATTAGTATATTAAATAAAGCAATACTAGCCATGAATATTCAACTGTGAATAATCTCTTGATGCTTCTAAAAATTTTGACACATCTGTCAAGAAGAAAACCTGCATCCTTTTATTGATGAGTGTGATCAAACCTGATACTATTTTCTCCACAATCACTTGTTCAACAGTTACAGCTCCAGATAAGGTGCAGGAAACCAATCTTAAACAATCCTTAAACCAATCAGCTTGTAGAAGAAGTTTTGTAGTATATTTTTGATAAAGCAACTTTGAGATTTTTTTTTTTTTAATTTTCCTTTTAATCCCATTTTAGGATATGATTGCAGGGCAAAACTGACTTTAAACATATAAATGGGAAATATTCCTCCCCATTCTTAATAATTCTGACTTTATTCTTTATTTTTCACTTTGGGGGCTGCCAGATCCAGACATGCACCACAGACTTAGAGAATGGAAAGGTTGATCGCCAGAACTTGGAGCATCAGTTAAACAAAGTCCTCAAGGAACTGCGTAAGGCCAGGGAGCAAATATCCCGTCTGGAACCTCTGGTATGTACTGCGTAACTTGCAGGTGAATTCAGTCAGGGATTGTGCATAAACATACATCTTCTCACTTTGGGATCTTATTCCAAGCGTAGTAAGTGTCCTTACATCCTTCAGGTATGTGGTCCCAAGGAGCAGAACCCTATGACAGCCAGCTAGCCAGACACTGCTTTTCCTGCAGTGCTGCAGCAGGAGATGTAGGATAGTCAGGTTCCTGGGAACACAACTGTGTTTTGTACCAAAATGTGTTCCCTAGTTTTATCTGTTGCACAATGACAAAGCTCCATCAGGCTTCTGCTCAGACTTGCTACCGGTGAGCAAGACACAATCCTTAGTGCTGTAACACACACAAGGCTTGTGTGCCATCAAGCCTTAATGGTTTTTCCTACAGTATTTGATCAGGGCATGTGTGCACCAGTCTTACACTAAAGCTCCTCCTTCTCCAGAAACTCCGAGAGTCTGGACGTGTGGAACGACAAGAAGAACTGCAAGCCCTGTTTGATGAGAAGCTGACCTCGTATGACAGAAGTCCTTCCCCGAAACATTCAAATCTCCTTGATGAAAGTTTTCTTGAGTGTCCCAGATGTAAAGCGCTGTATCCAACCAGCCAGCATAGAGAATTGCTAGCACATATTGACTTCTGTACGGCTTGAGCTCCAAATGGACTTACTATATTTGCTTACACATGCTGCCAATATGCTCAGCAAGAGATCTTTCAAAGCTTTATTCTTAAGGTTGTATAAAGCATTGCTCGTTTCATAATTCAGTTCTACAGAAACATTATTAAGAGGATAATAATTTAGCCTCAAATATTTTGCCTGATGTTTTTGGAAAAAAACAGCTATTGCACTTTTGGTTGCAAATGGAAATATTTTTAGAATTAGGAATATCTTAAATAGTAAACTACTGACTTTTTTTTTTTTTTTGCACTATTAAATATAAGAACAGTAAAAGCACAGCTATTGCGTCAGGCTTTATTTTAACGTTTGGCATATCCATTTCTTGGTTGGTGAATCCTGATAAATGTGCTTGTACCTGAACTAACAAGAATAGCTGCAAAAGATTTTTGGCCCTCATAGGTGCACTATATATATATTTATATATACATGGTGTGTGTATGTATGTATAGTGTGTATAGTATATATAGGCATGAACCATATACATGTGAAATATCATCTTGATAGATAAAAACTCAGGAGGGTCATGTTAGATCTTTGCTGCTTAAGATTCATGTTGAAAACATTGGTCATAAGTAGCTTATTTTCCTGAACCACAATCAGTGGTGACTAAAATTCTGACCAAAGTTTAAACTCTTCTCAAAAAAAACCAACTTCCTAGCAAATACAAACTTTGTTGGTGCTGAAAAGCTTATGTTTCAGACGATGTCAGAGGCCATTTTTGAAGTCTGGATATAAAATTATGCTGAATTAAACTTGTTTGTACTTCTGTATTTTAAAGTTGAGAAATGTCAGTTATTCGATCTTATATTTGACAAGTGTCCCAAACTGTAGTTTTTATAAATTGCTCTAGTGGATTGGAAGTGTCACTGTATTTTGATATTACTACAGGAAACAAGTTAATAATTCTGGCAACAAATTAGAAACTGGCAAAAAAATTCCCTTATGGATTTGGAATTGCAGTATTAGTTTTCTCTAGCACCTGCTGTAAACCTGAATCTGTTTCCAGTGTTTTGTTCCTTGCATGTGTAATGAAGTCCCAAAAGAGGTTCCTTCCGTGGAAATTATTAAAATGAGGACATTTTACAAAGATAGTTGAATAAATTTGCTTCTTTTACATGTTTGTGGTTTGCTGAGGACAGTCAAATACCCAAGGCCCATCCTTCTCTGGCGTACTGATTCTGACTGCTAGCTAGTAGCAGCTTTTTCCATCATGCTTTGCTGCAAAGCTGTGTGCATTTACCCCATAACGTTCACCTTTATCTTTGATGGTTAAACCTTTTTCATAAATATGAGTGTGTTTTCCAAGTTATTTTCAATAACTTATAGTAACAAGTGATACTATCATTGATTAAATCCAGTGTTTGTAAGACAGAAAGAAAATGTTAAAAGCTATTATCTTTATATCTGAAATATCTTTGCCAAATTTACTATATTAGCCACTCTATTTGCCAAATTTATTACATTAGCCACTCTATCCAGTTTTCAGTTTCACTGACCATTCTCAGGCTAATCTTTGTATTTGGCAATTTACTCAAGTGTTAGCAACAGGCTTTCTGACCAAAGATATAATGAACTAATGAATAAAACAGAAATAATGCTTCAGAATCTCAAGGTTTTGCTGTGAGAAACTGTCTTAATTTCATGGTCTTTTAAAGGATATTTTAATTCAGGATAATAACTATGCTTTTCATTGAATCCCAATAATTTTAATCTCTAATTAAACTACTTTTGAAAGTTTAAGTTAGTTGTCTTTTAACAACACCTTAATCAGCTAGTATTCTATTCCCAGTTGCACACTCAGCATAGTTTCTGCAAAAGGAAATCCTGATCTTTTATGTATTATAGATGAAATAAATTTGCCTACTATGGGTCAGCACTCTTCAGTAGTTCTGAGACTTTCTTAAATTAGCATGAAACACTTTCTCATTAGAAGCTGGCACTGTAGTGCGAGACTCAGAAAGCTGATAATGTGATAACCTTTAAAAAGTTTTGTTCACTCCAGAACCTTTTCTGAACTTTAACAGTGGATTTAGTCCTACCTGCTAAATATTACATCTAAGCAAAAAAAAAACCCCTTGCTGATAAATTTATAGATCATAGTGTGGTATATATTAAAAAATATTAAAATGACATTCTAGTGAATAAAAAATACCTGTTCTGAAAGAAGAACCACAAGTACTATTGTTGTCACTTACATGTAATTAAATCCAACTATAAAACTCGCACTCTGTAAAGTATGCAGCTCATATCACTGCTTTTTTTCCATTCTTCAGAAGCTAAGGCCCTGAAAACAGAAAATTATTTCATTTAGTCTTAAAGTATGCAAAGAAGAAAAAGGTTTGCTGCTCCTTTCTCTAGTTATATGTAGGAAAGAAGCTTGTGCCTAAGGAGCTCATCTTAGTGGTAAAGCTGTAAATTTAGTTCTTTGTAAGTCAGGAAGCAACAGCAATGTTTTAATTATTTCAAGCACTTCAGGTTTACAATTTCAGTCGCCTTTTTTCTGTGTTATGCACATTTCAAGGAATGGAATTTTAACCTAGGAGAAAGCTGATAGTCTAGGGAAGCTTGGGGGTTAATACAAAGATTTACCAACACTAACATATTTATAAATTCTGGCTTTCACACAGTGTTCTTTGTAAACAATGAATTAATTAAGTTGTTTTGATGCAGTGTGGTGTGGCTGGAAAGACAGCTTACCTCCAGATAACTTTTTTTTTATACAAGAAGAGCTGAAATCAAAACTAAAAGATGGTTCTGTTATTTTTCGTATGTCAAATGGATCAGCTTCTAATATACCTGCTTTTGCAGCTTTCTCTCTTACTCTTGGTTTTGACAACCATCTTTCACATGGTTATGTTGATTTGAGTACTGTACTTTAAGAACAATTTAGACTAATGTGAATGTAGTAGAAATCTTTCAGATTTCTGATGAAATTCATGAAAGAATCAGGCTTATCCAGTTCAGAGGAGACCATGAAGAAAAATGACAATATTTCATACAGAGGAAAGAAAAAAAACCTTCCTGTGGTCAGTGAGAAGAGTAACATGATCAAAATTGCAACAGGAGAAAGTCTGACACAAGGAAAATCTTTCTGGTGGTTGGAGTGGACGAACAGTGAAACACATCACTTAAGGAGGCTGTGAAATCTCCACCACTGGAGATTTACGGGGACAGTTATGTAACTATCTAAACCATCCCTGACACGTGAGTCTGCCTTGGGTTGGGGACATCAGCCACTGATTTCTCACCGTGCCCTGAAGTGCTATTTTAAGACTTGCAAACAACACACAATAAAATTTAAATAAACAAAACCACAATGGTTGTTCTGCACTGACCCTCTGTGTTATTTCACTCCATGCAAAATTAGTAGCTACTACACCAGAAGTCACAAAAACAGTTTAATCTCATGTTTCTCAGCTGGAAATTTACTGATATTCCTATGTCTGTATAAACTTCTACTTTGAGTAGACAAAGCCATTTTATCACACTCAGCCATTTCAACCCCACTGGAAAACAAGATAAATAACACAAACACAACTTGATGTCACTTAATTACCTCGTATTGGGAAGTGCCTCATCCCCACATTGTTTTAATGAACAGCACCATGGTGTCTGGTTTTATGGCATTTGGGGAGTTTGGAATGTTCTGGAGTAGTAACAGATGTAAATTCTCTTATGACATTGGCTGTCTATGTCAAAGGAGTCTCTTGCAAAAAAAAGCAGACTTCAAACAGTATATGTATCCATGAAGCAAGACCTCCTCTCGCACCCAGTCCCCCTTCAGACTTGGAACAGAGCTTCACACCAGTAATCAGGGACATACACTCATTCTGCTGTCTCTCTCTGATCAACTAAGACTTTAAGTATTTCATACTGAATTAATAGTTTCAAAAAGATAGAGCAAGATAGGATGCCTCCGAATATCCTGTAAGAATGAAGCTTGGTACCTTATCACAGTGATATCCAGCGGGCTTCTTGACAGTGCCACCAGATTTAATTTCCCTCATCAACTCAAAACTGGTGAATGTGCACACTGCATCAGAGAAAGTGCTAGTTTTATCAAGGTAAAAGTTGTGATATGGTCAATATTATTTCATTCAGCTAGACAGAAAACTCTGCAGCCTAGTTAAGGCATCCATGCTTTCAAGCCTCAGTTTATAAGAAGCTCTAAGTCATCTCTTATCAGTCATCTCAAATGGCTATTGATAAAGTTAAACATGAACAGTGGGGAAAATATCCTGATTAGTGTTACATTTGAGAAATCAGAAGGGTTTACAGAAGAATTTAAAGTATTATTTGAACTTTCTCTCATTGCTGTTGCATGAGTGATTTTTCTATTTCTCCAGCCCTCGGTTAATGCTGGTTCAGCACGTGCCTTGCCTTCCAATATGGACAGATTTTCTTTGCAGCAGACAGGCACCCTGTGGCTTTTAAAAGTAAAAGTAAAAGTTTCTATCCCAGTTCTGACCTGAAGAACCCCTGTTGGTCCAAACAAGTTAGTCTTTAAGATGAGACATAAGGGAAAGAAAAGCAAACCAATTCTCCTTCAATCTCACAAATAAGAGCATTCTCTAATCACTGGGTTCTTGAATATGAGGGAAAACAAGGATATCTGTGATCTCTGCACAGTGTACAACCCAGCAGACCAGTGTGTTCAGGGAATGTCTGAGTACATCTCATGAGCATGAGAGGCTGGTGACAAGTTTAGTTTGTAAATCCTTCAGATGTACACGACGATATTTGCTTTGATGTCTCTGCATCAAAGCTCATTAGCAAGAAAGTAACTTTATGCACACCTGAAAGTTAAGCAAAGGTTCAGTGGCCCTTAAGCATCAGACTATAATTCTCCATATAAATCTTACTTGGGATCTCAGTTCCTGGTGAGAACATTCTACCAGATCCTGCAACGTCCAAACAAATCATTCTGATATTCTGTATTTACTGATAAACTCCCTAAATCCATGGGATAGATATGTGAGTGTAATAAAGTTTCTAAAACTGTTAAGAAACAACCTCATTTAGTTAGAACAGTTTAGCTGGAGCTGAATCATCCTGGTGAAGCTTGGTTAGCATGCAGCAGAAGAGACAACATGACCTTCCTATGGAGTTCTCTGTTACATGGATTACGTTCTTACATTTGCACTTGGTTCAGAGAGAAATCCCTTCATTACTGAAAGCCACAAGGAAATTGTTTGATATTGATGTTGGTAAAACTTCTGATTTTGGCAAAACTTCTGGTGATCTTGACAACAGAAAGCTGACACAGCTTTTATTAGAAAGCTCATCTACTGAGAGTAATATCAGCAGCTCTGCATTTGACTGAGGCATTGGTCAGTAATGCTGCTGCTACAGCTTGAAACTACAGCACTGCTGGCACATATCCCAAGAAGCATGCCAGCTTCTGATGGATACTGACCACAGCAAAATGGGACTTCTCAGAAGAAATAGTGACTTGCTCATGCCCCAGAAGAAACAGAGATTAGTTTTTGACATGATGATACATATGAAGCATCTAGCTTTTTCAGTGGACACTGCAGTGTGAGAGCTTGCTACTATATGAAGATAAACAGATGCATTTATATTTGCATTCCAGATTTAAAATCGTCCCTTGCATATTGGTGTAAATGCTTCAGCTCACTGATATGGAAGTATACAGTGGGTGAGTAGTTAGAAAACTTCCTAAAAAGGAAAATAAATTAAAATAGATTTGTATTTGGAACACAGTATGACAGTTGCGTGACTTCTTGTAAGCGCAGAATTTGTACTGTCTAGAAGCAGAACAGCTGCAGTATGGTATGTAAAAGGAAAAGTGAAAATAAAAAGCTAACCTTGGATGCAACTTATGCTAAAAACCTTATTGTACAGACACAGTTTGAGTCATCTACAAGCTTAGAACCTCTCGAGTCAACATTTCTAGTGTAATGAATTTAAATCACTTAGCAAATATTAAATGTGTGATACATCTGTTACAGAGGTCAGTGATATTTACTCATTGTGAAAGAGGTGCACGACAATAGGCCGAAAGACTTAAACACTATTCTACGTGCAAGAGGATGCAAAAATAAGGCAATACCCTTTACTAGATCTTGTCCAAGTGGAACAAGAATTCCCATCTCCCAGAATCACCTAGCCCAAGTGGTCCCTCTCTCTGGGAATATTTCTTATGCTCAAGAAATAAGCTGAATTATCCCCATCTGTCGTGATAGCTCATGGTTGTCAGGGGAACAATCTGAAAAGCAGAGCTTGACTTATGGTATCAGGTAGCACAGCCCTTATCTGCCAGAGGAGGCCACGGCTTGGGCTTTCATTAAGGATGAAATAAAACAACCACAAGAAAGGAGACAAGATTTTTCCCCACTAGGAAAACCAGAGCTCCAGAGAGGTCCCCACAGCTTTCCTTTAACCTAGAACAATGATATCTGAGTTGACTCCATGTTTCACCACTTCTGAGCTTAAAAGAGCACATAGGTTGAAAAAGTTATATAGGTTAAGCAATCATAACAGGTTTCCAAGCATTCTGTTAATCACTTCCTTGTCATAAGCAGCTGTGGTGCAAGTACCGCACACAGTACCCGCCTATTACAGTAATGTCAGAGTAGCTCTATCAAGGTTATGATTCCTCCCTTCCTCGGATTTCACATTGTGGTGGTTGCTATGATTGTACCTACCCAACAGCAAATACAGCTTTTGTACTCCATGGAAGGGAAAAGAAAACTACTTTTTAAGATAATGGATATATTAAACCCATGAGTAATCAGATTATTTTTGTTCCTGCACTGAGCTCTCATTCATTTGATTGAACTCCATGGAAACGTGCATGTTTCTTCACACCTCTGCAGTCCCCAGGCACAGTATTTTGTACACAAGTCAGTGTGAAGCTCACTCACTAACAGCATACTAAAAGCAGCATTTTGCTTTGGTTCCCCTGAGCAAACAACAGGCTTATGCGAAGTAAGTAAGGTTCTCCCTCACACCTAAGGACTAAAGCTAAAGGTGATCCTTTCTAAAGAAGATCAAGGGTCTATCTAGATACTTTCACACATCATCTCATTTTCAAACCTTCTGCTCCTCTATGGCATTCCTTTTCTCCCTGGCTGAAAGTATCTTAATTTATTCAATAATGCTGCTTTGGATGTTTCACTTCATATTTTCCTTCCCCTATTCTTTTTCAAATGTGTTTGCTTTTACCCTGAATTGACAGGCCCAGTTTCTAATTTCATTTTCCACCTATGCCAAGTAGACTAAAAATTTTATTCATAACACAATTTGTATTTATCTGTGATACCATTTTCAGCCATCCCCCACCTGCCCTGTTAATGCTTTCCAAGTTTGCACACAGTTACAATCAGACTTTTAATAATAGCTGTTTTGCCAATCCCCACCTCTATTCAGAACTGACCACACCATCCCTATTGCCAGCTGTCCAGAACTTTGGGCTAAGTTTGTCAGATTGTAAAAAGTCCCCAAACCAGTGAAGTTGTTGGCAATTGGAAGGTATTTGCTGTATTTCAAGATTCACTAATCATTTTAAAGAATCAGTCCATAGCAGAGCCAGCATAAATTGTGGCTAGATATTGCAAGCATTGATCATAAATACAAATTATCAGTAAGAATATTAAATTTACTGAAACTTTTGCAGTATAGGTGCAGATTTTTTTCTCCCATCTAGTGATGTAGAATAAAGTATGTGTATCAAGAAACTTGCCAGTTGCTTGTGTTGCTGGCTGAAAAAAACCCCCAGGTTTTGTAACTTTTCACATTGTCTTGACTTGAGTTCATAGTCCATCCCACTTAACAGCAACTGTGCCCACATTTCACGTGGTCATCTATCAGCAGGAGTAAGTAGGAGCATTTCATCCACCTGTTTAGGCTGCCCTGCAAACTCTCTGTTTGATGAGACAGTATAGATAGCTCAAGAGAAAACATGGTAATTAAAAGCAATGTAAATTCTGCACTGGCAAAGATGTGGGAAGTGATCCAGGAAAGATGTCACTCTTGTCATCCCTCATTAGGAGATCGTCCCTTAGAAGGACTGAGTTTCTGGAATCCCCGCTAATCTGGAATCCCCACTAATGCTGTTGTGTAAGTGGTTGATGGCAGGGTCACACTCAGGGTCCTGCAGAAGCACCGCCCGGTCACCAGGTCCCATCTGCACATTGCTTTGGAATAACTCTCACCTAATCAAAAGGTGCAGGTCCACACGCCCAGCCTGTATCTGCACCCCTGAGCACCTACCCTGGCACTGAGCCAAACGAATGCATCCAGAGCTGTCTGAAGTTATACAACTGTTTACATACTTTATGAAAACCTTTTATCTTCTTTTATGAGACCTTATCTGCTTGTCTGTGACAATTTATGCGCTTCACTCCCAGTCTATTTCCAAATCATCTGGAAGGAAGAGTGTAAGTGGAAAGGCCTACCCTCATTTACAGTCTGAGCAACTGCTTCCAGGAACTGAAGTTCAGAGAAAACACGATATTTTCTAGGTTTGTCTTACTTTAACAGCCTTCTCCAGCAAGAACTCATGACACAGATGGGTAAGATTTTGGATCAACTTTGTAAACAGATCTCTAAAACCACAACAGTGAAACTTCTCCATAGTTAGCACAAGCAATGTACATACAGGTCTGCTGTTTCCAAATGCCACTGTCAAGACAGAAGTGGGTAAATTCCCCTTTTTTTACCCTAGACTAGTGCTGGTTATTCCAGGGTCCTGAGGAGAGCTCTTGGAGTGGTACGGCAGCCATCCCTGTTTTAAGCCATGCACATCCACAGTGGATGGGAGCTGACTGTGTGACCTCCCCAGGTCACTGGCACCCCAGGGGCCCTTCTGGAAAGCTGAGCAGATCAGGGCTGGCTCTAGAGGAGGTGGCTGGGTCTGTGCCCCTTGGCATGGAGGTGGCAACATGCTGACCCACACCCTCCCCAGGGAGGTGTCAGGCATCCCCTCACTACTGCCTCATGCACAGCAGCCTCGCCTTTGTGTGAGCTCCACCGTGTTTACTCTCCCACTTCCTTGTTCCACTCCAACGTGAGGGCCATAAACCGCCCGGCTGGCACAGGAGAGCCCTCGGTGGCAAGGGCAGGAGGAAGAGGAGGGAGGGGGATGGCAGTCAGCCCCTTGCTCTGTGCTGGACGGGCACCCCAGGTGCCACCGTGGTGGTTGGGAGCACAGCCCTTCCCCTAGGGCTAGTGCTACTACTGTCCATGGTGCGTTTCTCATGCCCGCTGGCCTCCCTCATGCTGGGGTACAGGGGGGCACCAGGAGGGAACAAGACCTTTTTCCCCTTCTTCTCGGACTTCAGGGGCCGCAACGTGACGGCCCTGCGCGTCGGCGAAACATCTGCCCTGGCCTCCATCTTCCTGCTGTCCTTGGCGGGCAACATCTGGGGCATCTGTCTGCTGGTGCGGCGGCATCGCAGGCTGTGCGCCGCCAACTGCTTTGTCCTCAACCTCTTCTGCGCCGACCTGCTCTTCATCACCGCCATACCCTTCATCGGCATCGTGCGCTGGACCGAGTCCTGGGTGCTGGGCGACGCCGTCTGCCACATGCTCTTCTATGTGGTGAGCCTGAGCGGCGTAGTCATCATCCTCTCCCTCTCGGCCGTCAGCCTGGAGCGCGTCGTCAGCATCGCCCGGCTGCGCCACGCCGCGTTCCGCCGCCGCAAGGTGCTGGCGGCCGCCTTGCTCCTCATCTGGGGCTTCGCCGCCCTCGCCACCCTCCCGCTCTGCTGCTTCTTCACCGTGGTGCGGCTGCCCTCCCCTCCGGGCCAGGTGAGGGCGAGCGCCGGGCGGGCCCGCGGGAGCCGCGCCGTGGGCGGCGGGGCTGGAGAGGGGAGGGGGGCGCGGGGCCGGACGGCGGGGAAGGCTCGTCCGCCTCTGCCACCGAGGGGGAGAGGGAGAGGTCGACGAGAGAGATCGCACCGAGGGACGTCGCTCCTGGGGCGGGCAGCGGCTGTGCCCGGAGGAGAGCCCGGAGCTCCCCTCGGCCGCCACCCCGCCCCGCTCTCCCGGCGGACCGTCCCGTTAGATGGGGAACGGTCATCGGCTGGAATTCTTTTTGCGTTCCCCAGTGCGGCTCAGAGATCCCCTTTCCAGCACGCTTCCCCTTATCGAGGGATCAGCATCCTGGGAAAGCTGCACAGCACCCGTGGCCTCCTCTGTACCAAATGGCCATGCACAGATGTTTCTGCCTAGTATTTTGAAACACATACAAAAGTACACCCGACTTGACACTCAAATACATTATTAAGTTTAAGGTCTGTAAGATTCAATTTTAAGTTGCTATTAGCATTTGATATTAAATTTATGCCAATATTCCAGTGCAGACACATCTGTTTGTATGGGCTTTTAAAACTATGAAGGAATACATTAGTTCACGACTTGTCTAAGTGGAAAGTTTTCCCATATTCAGTTTAGTCTGCAGCCATTTTTTCCATAGGCATAGAGAGAGAAAAGGACAATGCTGTAGTAAAAATGATGGTACAATGTTGCTTTTCTTCTTCATTCTTTGTAAATAGGAGATTCAGATTTGCACCCTGGATTGGCCCAGCACTGCAGGAGAAATAGTCTGGGATATGACCTTTGCTATTGTTTTCTTTCTAATACAAGGATTAGTCATTGTCATCAGTTACTCCAAAATCTTACAGGTATGTTTTTCCTTTAATTTTTGTTGTAGAACCAAGGGAAGTAAACAATAACTCACTAGGCATCAACATATTGTCACTGAATACAAATACACCTAAAGGGAACAGATGTAGTTTGATCAATAAATAATAAGTTTGTATAAAATGAAGCACTTCAACCTGTACATATCAGCCTACACATTTCAACTAAGAACATGCTTAAATAGCACACTGAGACTCAACACAAAGTTTGTCTTCATACGTATTAAATACACTTCTCCACTTATATGTTGTTCAAGTTAAAACCCGTCATTGCTGAAAGAGTCAAGCATTTGAAATAACTAAAAACTAGATTTTGCTTTCCTTAAGCCTTAACTCCAATCATAGGAGATTTGTAAGAAAGCAGAGAGAGCCAGGACTGGAAACAAATCCAGTTTTTGGATTCGCTGGCTTTCTGCAGATGTTTCTAGCACACAGATCTCATTAGATTATACTTAGACCTCCACAGTTTCAAACGCTGCAAACAAATCTTCCACTTTCTTTCTAAGTAGATGTTGTTTAACTGTTGAAACACAGGCCAAAACACTCAACACCACAGAGTTTTAATCTATATTCTAGCAAGCATAATATTAGTACCTAAATACCTGTTAAGCTACCTGATTTTGTATACCCTTCTCTTCCAAAAACAGAGTGAGAAAGATCTAGAAATCTTCAAGCTAGGCACTGCAATGCCTAGGTTTTAGCAACTGCACCCAAAAGATTCTTGATTTCTTTATTGGATGATTAAGCTTCTTATATTATGTATAAGAAAAATTGTGAGTTTTGGAGAGGAACCTCAAAATACACAGTTAATTCAGCAAGTTATTAACTGATGAAATGCTGAGCACCAAGGGACTGCAGAAACATGCACCAGAGCTGCTGATATTTCAGAGAACCTAGATATTTCTAGATATTTCTAGAACCTAGAATCTGGTCCCTACATGTTTTTGCCTACTGATCGGCCTTAAACTTGTAGTAAAAATCATCAGCTTGTAGTTTCTGTACCCTATTTCTCTTGAACTGAAAAAGGTTTGAGGCCCATAGCAGGATATAATTGAATCTTCGCTCTCATACAGATCTCCAGGAAGCAACTAGAAATCTGCTGGAGAATGTCTCAATCCCTGAGTCATTCCCATGAGCAGACTCATTCTCACTTCATGATGCCAGTGCACACATAGCACGATGCTGTGTTGCTGGAAGCAGTTCAAAACATTCATGTATTCACATAACAACATCTACGATGATGGTGATGATGATGACTGAATACAGATATTATAAGACCTCAAATTTGTTAACAAATATACCTTAAAAATGTCTACTTAACAATTTACTATGACATTGACTATTATTTTTATATAACACTTCCCAGAACCCTGGCAAAAATGACAGATTAGAAGACATGATTTGAAATTTATTTTGTTTTGTGCTCTTCTGTCTCTCAGGCAAGACTTAATCTGGAGGCTAGAACTAGAAAAGATGTCTGTGTTCTGGAAGTTACATATTTATATGTACCTGACTTCTAATTTCCTGCTTGTCCAAGTGTGGTCCAGATGCCCAATGATAGGTATCTAGATTCAATATACTGGACAGATCAAAAAGGGATCCATAACATATCACTGATACCCATTTCCACTGAGCACTTCCTTAAGATGAGGTAGCATCTTATTAACCACAATCCTGTCCCCTTCTCAGGCTTGGCACCTTCTGAGAAGCCCATTTTTAGATCACAGGTTTTGATTTACACCCCTACATTCTGTTGAAATCTTTGGAAGATATCTAGGTTCTTAAAGAGAATTTATTCTGGGCCATCTATGTCTGTCACAAATTCAGAAAACTGCAGAATGAATGACAAATTACTCTCTCTCTAAACGTTTTCATCTCTACCTGAAGCAGTAAGCTACTAAGTATTGCTAGCATTAGTGTTATCCTTCCTGTAGTTTCTGCTAAAGGGAAATGTCACACATAAAAGTGGCAGGAAGAGTCTTACACCTTCTGCTTCCCTTCTCAGACAGCAAATTGATCAAGGCTTTTGAAAAAATCCCTTCTTTATGCATGCAGGGGATAAAGTGGCATCTTAGTTATTTACATAAATGTTTGTTTGCTAAAGATTTCAGTTTTATTTTATTTGCATTAGATATGTGAATGTAATAGACTTAATTGTGCCATGCCAATTTCAGTGAAGGCAGGGATGTAGAGCATGAGATTCAGAGTTTTCTGCAAGTTACTAAGATTCAATATTCTACCTAATGACAGATGATTCACACCCATCAATACTAGATTCCCAAACTACCCATAATCTGGTTTATTATATCAGAGAACACTTTTGCACAACACAGATTTTCATAGTGATGAAAGAATCTGTAAGATTTCACATTAGTTCATTGAAAACAATTCTGATTACTGATTGAGAAGCTAAAAGTTGACACAAAGCAACGTATAATCTCACTCACATTCAGAATTAGTTACCATAATAAATTAATGCTTCTTCTAATACCTACCTTATAATATAAGTATGGCCATAAGAGAATTGGATTGGGTTCCTTCTTGTGCATCAACAAGGATTGTTAACTATGTTCCAGTTTGCATTTGTGAAAGAAATCAATGGGTTTCTTTAGATAGAACAAATGAGGTAATAATTTGAATTTAATGGGATTTCATGAGTAATTAAGGCTCTATTTTATGTTGAAAAGTATTTTTGACTGGTAGAGAGCCATGACAAGAACAACCACCTTGACTAATATTGAGGTGAGTTCACAGCTGAGAGGAAAAAAAAATTGCTAGTGAAGTGAGAATGTTTGAAATGGAACCATTGACAAAAAGTACAAATAGAATTCTGCAATGCCTTTTTTTGCAGTCACTTTTCAAAAGAAAACAGAAAGATCATGTGCCAAGATCATCGTTTTCACTGGTAAAAATGTGTTAATAACTATTCTATGTTTCAGTGAAAGTTGCTTTCTTCTCTTTTGCTGCAGATTACAAAAGCATCAAGAAGAAGTTTAAATGCTGGTTTAGCCTACTCAGAAAATCATCAGATCCGTGTTTCCCAGCAAGACTACAAACTATTCCGATCCCTCTTTCTGCTGATGATCTCTTTCTTCATTATGTGGAGCCCAATAGTAGTAATTATTTTTTTAATTTTAGTTCAGAACTTCAAGAAAGATTTAAATATTTTGCCATCAGTTTTCTTCTGGATAGTGTTATTTACTTTTGCGAACTCTGCAGTCAATCCAATTTTGTATAATGTTGCCTATTTCAGACGTAAATGTCAGGAAATTCTTCTCTGTTGTACAGGGAACTCTGAAAGGCATAGGGCAGGTACAGAAACCACTGCAAGAAGAAGTAACCATGAACAGCCACACTTGTCTTTCATCACCAGATAATTATTTAAAGCCTGAGCTGTGCCACACTTTGGATTTTGTCTACACTACTGCAGGTCGAATAGGTCACTCTGATATAGTATTATATGCCAGAGAAGGGGGGAAAAAAAGCTAAATCTGTATTTTTGTTTCCTGCATGTAAAATTCTCTTGACTTCACTGCTTTGCCTCAGTAAGATCTGTGCAATTTAATCCAATGGATTGAATTCTCCTCTTATACTGAAATAAATAGGAATATGGCAGTGAACTTGCTGAATGTAAAACAGCTGAAATGTAAAACATTTTCAGATGTCATAAATTTCATTAACTTTAATGAAGTATAATGAATCTATATCAAGAGGGCACCTGATCCATTTTTACTTGTTATTTTCCACTGAGTAAAAGACATAAACTCTCTAGTGAAAATGTTCATCCACGGAAAGTGTCTGTTTTTTTAATCCCATTGTAAAAGAAATTTGATTATGCTTCGATGACTGACTGCCTGAACCCAGGTTTGAGCCAACTAAACAATTTCATGTACGAAACAAGGTGATAAACATGTATTATCACCAAGTGAATGATCAGTTTGGTTACATTTCAAATTAAAAATATGGACATAATGAACATTAATTTATAAATAAAGAATAAATTAAAAAATGATTGTCATGTGTAAAATAGTTCTTTTAAAAAGATGCATATTTTTTATGTCTCCAGGAGTCATATAATAAAGGTAATCAGTAATATATAGGGTCACTGAAATTCCTTTCTCTTTTCTAAAAGTTTATTGGGAATGATTTTAAGTATTTTCTAGAAAAAATATGACATTGTATTTGAAAAGAAATTAAAATACATGTATTTTGGGTTTTATGATTAGTACTCTTTCAGTCAGAAATTGAAACCACTAAAAAAAAAGCAAGGATTAAATTCTTAATGCCATCTGAGAACAATTCAAAACAGTGCACTAAAGTAACAGTATACTAATAAAACCAATGTCTACATATGTACAGATTTGCATACAAACAATATTCATTCCCTCTAATCTAAGTTTATTAAAATGTTTCATTGGTTTATTAACAAGGTGAGCTACACAGCTCAGATAAATATATTCCAAATCTAAACAAAGCCATTTGAAACATTTTCCAGAGAACGCCCGATCAATGTGTTAACTTTACATCCGTGGTGCTGTTACATGGTTTCTTTCCATAGTTTTGGATCTCCTTAAGAGCAAAATCCTGAAACACACAAACCCAAAAATTTTGTTTTTCAGTCGCACAAGACAAAATTACAATACACAAACTTTCACTGAATTTAAAATGCATCCATGTCTAATTTCTTTAAAATGCTCTTGAGACCAGCAGTCTGTCACTTGTAGTAATAATAATAATGCCATTACCTTGTTCTGTAGTTTATAATTCCAAAGAATTTTCAACTCAGAACAAAACAGGAATTCATTCAACCTGTTACACCTGTCCTGAGCATTTTAATACTTTGGCAAATAAAGTACTGGACAGATCAGTGATAAAAGAGTTATTTAGTTCCTTTAACAAGTTTCAAATTATTTGCCTTTTAAAAACTAATAATTTAAGAATGTCTTTCAGCAAAATAAGAATCTCCTGACCTCCAAAACTTCTAATGGCAACAGTAAATTAGCTGAGGGAATATACCACCCTTTAATTCACACTGTATTGTATTTACAAGTATTCTCACTTAATATCCACACTCACATTGCATAACTTAAAATAACAAGCTATTACTCTAAGAGGCTCAGTGTATCATAGCTTGATCTGTATTTGAAAAAGAGCTACCATCAGAAATGCAATGTAAGTTAGAACAAAAAACTTGTCATTTCCTAGGCTTCTCTTTTTGCCTTGAAGACCCAGTATATGAAGAACACATATTTTATTTTGGGGGGATTTTTAATCAAGGTTAGTTTTGTACATCTATTGGTTTGGCACACACACGTGTGCGCACACACACACTCTTAATTTGAGTACAGTATTATTTTAAAAAGCTAATGAAAAATCATTGGCAAAAACAATTAGCTTCAAGACATAGCAGAGTATGCACAATTAGAAACAGACACAAGCTGTTACTGCAGCATCTATTAACATCAGTCAGAATTTTACCGCAGTAACAATGGGATGCAGGTCAATACAGACAATTGATGTTGGCTTGTTTTGTTAGTAAATCTGTCTCTCTTAATGGCAGACTTAACACTAAAGCAGCAAGGCTTGCAATCCACACATAAGGAATTAAGCGAATTTTGTAAGACTTTCTGATATAAAGCTTTCAATAAATGATTTTTTTCAGTTTAGCTCACAATCATTCTTTCACTCCCAAATGTACTTGCCTTGCAGGAACTTTGGTTAATGATACTGGAGAATTCAGAATCAACTAACAATGTAGTAACTACAGGTCCTGATTACATAAAGGGTAAAATGCAAGTTGCTGGCTTTAATTTATACTTTGGTGCTGGGCTCATAAAGATAAACGCTGGCATAATCCTCAATAAAAAAGGACCAGGGCAACTATTTTCTCTTTACAAACAGTATGGAACTCAGTGTTTGTATCAGATATATCAAACACAGCGCTCAACACCTAAGATTTGAGTATAAATTAGGATGGCAGACAAAGAACAGTGCAACTTGGTTGATTTGATATTTCTATAACAAACTAGAGGAAGCATGATCAATTTTTTACTTAAGGTTAGTAAGTCAAAGAATATTTAAAGCTGAACTTTCAAAAGGCATTCTGAGGTTTTTCTGTTTAAATTACAGTATTGGTTCTCTACTCTGCGAAAAACCACAAAATTGTATTATATAGAAGTTCTGAAATATTTGAAAAAATTATATCACAAATTATGAATAAATTAATATATTCAATTTTTCTTTTTGGTTTATACTTCCTTGCAAAGATTGACAATACATTTATTGCCTTGCAAGCCTCATATGGAGTAGAAATAATAGAAATACAGATTCGACCATGGTGAATTGGACCAGTGCTTGAACTAGCCCAATATCCTTATTTTACAGTAGTATAGTACTTCCTCTGAGCTTGACAAAAATACAAGGAACCACAATAACACACAGCTCTCAGAATCACAGCTGTATATCTACATTTTATCTTAGATGTAATATCTCCCTAATCATCTCATAATTTGATTTTTCATCTTCAGAAATTTTCATTCTTGCTGTACCTCCATTGAAAATCAGCGAATGCAGGATACAAAACAGAAAAGTATTGTCCATTTGTATAATGACATTGTTTCTTTTCTATCCTACCCTTATGCAATCATGCAAATCATTCACTAAAGCCAGTTTCATTTGCATTTATGGTGTCTCTTATTCTTGACTGCCATAAGTCTGAACTGTCTTATGTTGTCCCCAAATTCTCATTCAGGACAAAACTTTTGTTTCCATTGTTATCAGGTATTTTTTGCAGGTTACTGATCACCATCTACCTTAGCAGATCTTTCAGGTACCCTGTTATCAGCATACCCACTTTACAACATGGCAATATCTTCCTCCCTGTTTATAGAGCAGATGAACAGCCACAAGAGCTGACTGTGCTCATCTGTTCTGACTTTCTTTACAAGATACAAAAGTTTCTTCAGTCAATCCCTGTTTGTTCTAACATATCATTGAGAAAAGCTTTTAATCTTGATTTACAGATTTCAGTGATGAGCATAAAACAGCTCTTGGTAAACTGTTCCAAAGGTTGATGACCTTTGGAGTTAAACAAATGGCTATTTATTTCTGCTCTAAATGTCCAGCTTAAAGTTCCATCCATTTAAATTTATTATTTCTATGTTTGCAAGTCCTTTATTATCTGAGCACAGACTTTGCTCAGGTCAGCCTTTAATCTCTTTCTAACGAGAAATATCAAGGTCTTTGAAGCACTCACTAGAGGACACATTTTACAGACTTTCAATCATTTTCTCTGCTTTTCTTTGAAACTTCTAGTTCATCCTCAGTACTCTTCCAGTTATGATTGTCATCAAATGTGACATAGCAAGCAGACCTATGCCAAGCACAACAATCTTACATGAGTCTTGGTTTATGCATCCAAGAATCACATTAACTCTTTTGCCACATTGTTACATTGGGAGTTCACTGATTCACTGGTCAAGTCTTCTGCAGATGTCATGTCTTCCAGAATGTGAGGGGAATGTAGGAACAGGTACACTACTATTTTATTTGTTCTAAATATTCTGATTTTTCTTCTTCATTTCTCACTATCCCCAGTCTAGGTGTAATTTTTATCAAAAAGTACATTATGTTTTGTTCTAGATGATTATTATTTTGCCTTTTCTAATGTACTTGAGCATAAGTGAACTAATCTGTATCCTTCCCTGTGTTGCAAGCTCAGCCTGACTGTGTGACTCAAGATAGGATCATGCTTCCAGTATGAGGGATATGTCCCTCTTCCATTACCCCACCCTCTTCCACTACCTTTTGTTGGTATGAGGACCTGTGAGAAAGGGTCTGCTATAAGGATCCCTTCCAAGGCTTCTGATTTTCCCTAACAGAGTTTTAAAAGAACTTTTCAAACAGATTTTTGAAAAAAGGCAAAGAGTTCTGATAAAGAGACACAATTACTTTTTACCACAACCGTAAAGTCTATCCTTACTATGTTTACTCACAGTACATTGATTTAATTTTTTTACAACTTCCTCTAATTACTGTTTCAGATGATCTGATATGCTACATAAAAAGCTATAGACCTTAGCTCTCCTCCAGATAAGGGAAGAAAAAGTTGGAAATAACTTACTGCAAGGTCCAGTTTTCAAAATACAATGTTACAGCCACTAAGTAAAAGACTTGATGCATTTGATACTTAATGAGCAGGAGAATCCCAGCCCTTTATGCATTAAACCCTGAAATAAAATTTTTCAGAAAAAGAAGGTTCTTACCATTATGAACGATAACTCTGTATTTTCTGTCCAAACAGAGGTCTATCTGCCTTTGCCTGACAATTTTCTGTGCCTCTGGAGGCAATCCCTTGGGGTCCCGGGAGAACACAAAGGAATAGCTGTTAGCACAAGTGCCGTCTGCGTTCAGTTGGCGGCAGGAGTAGTGAAGAGCGTATGTATCATAATCTGTGTCCACTATCCAGTGATCATCATCTAGAAGAAACCACAGCAAAGAAACAAAGGTGTTAGAGACACAAGTAAAACCTAGAAAATCAGAAGAGATTGCTGACATAATTGTAAAGAAAATACTAAGATGAAGATTGGTACTAATTATAACAGATTAGCTCGTAGTTAATTCCTGTGTCCAGTATTTCATTCCATGTTTCAGAAGAAGTTGTTTGTTTTATAGAGAAAATAAACATATTTAGCAAGGACATGCTAGTCCTGTTCCATATGACTCAAAACTCCATTCTCCTACCAGGGATGTGACTTAGACTATATTTTTAGAGAAAAAAGATGGTCAAGCAACTCTGCATGTGTGTTAGAAGTGTATTTGCTACAATAAACCCTCTTCTTAAACACAGTTACAATTTCAAAGAATTCTGAACTATTTAGCTATGTAACCTGATAAATACCTGGTCACACAGACACTGTGTGTTTACAGAAGTGAATCTAAGTGCTTGCAGTAAAGCATGTTAGATCTGCACCTTCCTCTCCTGGGGCAAAAGGTTCTCCCTTGCACTACCATCTGCTCCGCTGAAAGCAGCACTATGTTCTCTCCCCTTCTCTCCTGCGGGAGGACACCAGGCTTTTTAGAAAGGTAGAATCTGGCCTCAGCCAGCAATCTGAAGCATCCGTGATTCAGCAGCATGTTGTGAGGAGACCTGGCAACAATTTATAAGCCACTGGCATTCAAAACATTCTTTTAACTGGGTATTTGGACAGAGTGGAGCTCCTGTCACTTTCAAATTCCACCTGCTTCTCTTGGAAGCAATCCAAGGAAATGTCTTGAGCTACAAAGCGTCTGAATCTCTACTTGGCTCGAGAAACTAGTTTTGCATAGAGTGTGACAAGTTACCTAAAAATACTAATATATAGACACATTTAAAATATTTATAGGATAGTTTTTGTCTCATAAAACAGAGAAATCTCTGCATTTTCAGACAGAAGACCAAACAAAATAACATTTGCTAAATCCTCTTCGCTGCTTGGCTAGGTCTGACATTAGGCTTTTCAGAGAGAGCAGAAACATCCGGTAACTGAGTTCTGAACTAAACCAAGTCTTGAAATACTTCATCTGCCTTTCATTTCTTTCCAAACAGTGACCTTCGATTATATTGTTGGGTAACAAACAAAAGAAATGCAAAGGTATACAAAGGCCTGATCTTCACTTGTTTAAAGAAAGTCAGCCAGCTGTCCCATATAAAAAGAAGTGATTACCTTGTTCACATTAAAGTTTTGTGTATGAGGGTTATTACCTCTTTTAAATGTGCTTAAGAAACCCAACAGTACTTTTTCCTGCCCCAGCATGGACACGCAATATAACTAGGCTTCCAAGTAGTTCTGCATCTTCTGTAGTTAAGTACTCACTTCCTTTCTGCAGAAAAGAGGCAACACCCCAATACTTCATCTTGAACTTGGCAGGATCCTCTGTGTCAGTGAAAGAGCCGACCATGTCAGCACAGACATCCCAGTTACTGTAGCCAGAGACAAAGAAAACATCACAGTCAAACCTCACAGCACAGATTCAGTATGACTGACACAGGGATAGCAGGCAGGATCAGAGCACCAGTAAGGGCAGCAGAAGCTTAGTGAAATGGAACAAGAAGAAAATTGCAAACAGCTTACTTGAAGAGTCTGACTCTGCCCTTTGCAGTAGCACTCATTTGTCCGTTCTCATCTACGGTGAACTGGGCTACCACATTGTCCCGCAGAAATAGGCCCTCAGGATCTTTTTTTGCCATACCATACCAGGTGCCACTGTACTGCAAGGAAATAAAAAAGGCTTCAGTCAGACCTAGAAGAATGGAAACATCACAGACACTACAGACTAGGGGAAGTGACAGAGGGAATGGCATATAGATCTTTGACACCATGGCTCCAAATTGTGTCTAAGAAACAAATCTAGCTGTTTCAACAGCATAAATCTACCAATACATCCTACTGCAGCCAGGGTTTGTGGAAATATTGACTTTTTTTCAGTTATCATATTTGTATCTGCAGTTCTCCAGTATTAGAAATACAAAATTTGGTGGAAAGAGATTAACAACTGGCAGATCTTGACAGACCTAAGTATGATTTTTTTTTCTTGCAGTGATATCTGAAAACACCAGAGTGTTGATTTTTCATAGAAACAACAAAGTCATCACACTTCTTTTGCTTAGACAGTTTACTTATACAGTTTGAGACTATTCTTTAAACCTCAGTTTCTGCAGTATTACTTTATCAGATGCATCAGGATCCAGCATCTGTGGAGGTGTGGGCAACATCACACACTTCTGCTCTTTCTCAGTATTGCAGTCTGTGACTCCAAGTGAAAATGTGAACACACTGGTGCTACTGAATACCAAATTCTGTAGCTTGGGAAGAAGAGCTAGGCAAGACATCACAGATCCAGGAGAGAAAGGAGATTTACCCTGATCTTGTCGAAGTTCTCCTTGACTTTGAAGCTGCTTACTCGGCAGTCCCGCTCCGCGGTGCTGCTGCCCAGCAAGGCCAGCGCCAGCAGCAGCAGCCAGGGCAGAGCTCTCTCCGTGTGGGCCATCCTGTACCTGCAGCAGACAGACAGAGAACAGCATCAGAAACAGGCTCTGTCACACAAGCGAGGAAGGGAGGGAGGCTGCCCTGCCAGGTCTCCAGGGCATCGTGCAGCTTTCCCTGATGCATGTGCAGGCAAGGCACCTGGTTGTCCCCAGCCCACAGCAGCAGGTCCCTTACAGACAGTGCCGGTACCTGCAGCCTCTGGAGAGCCCAAGTGTTGATGGTGGTGGCAGTGCCCAGGCGGGGAATGCTTTATGTAGTCCTGGGGCTTTCGCAACCCCCTGCGCTACAAAGCCAGAGTTGGAGGGGGAGCAGGTACGTGGGTTAGTGCCTGCTGCAGGCTGGGCCCCTTCATAACAGCCTCTTGCGTAACACCCATGGGCTCAGGTGGTCTTTGACCCTGATCTGCAGCCAAGCAGATGCTAGGAACAAATGCCTCTCTTTGCTTTTTCTGACCCAAAAACAGAGCTCGCACCTGGGGGAAGGGGTGTCCACGTGTGAGCAGAACAAATGGTATGAGATGCACCCCATCTTTGCACAGGGGAGAGTGAACTGCCTCCCTCTACCCTGTGACCTTACACACTGCAGTCCAAAATCCTTCTCACTCAATATGCTAAACCCAGTTACAAGGTGCAGACTTGCTTCCTCCACCTCCTTCCCAAATTCCTTTTCTCTTTTTCCTTATAAACAGTGGCAAACATAATACTTGCAAGTTTCTGCTAATGTTTCTGAAAGCCTGGTCATGCCAGAATCAATTCAGGTCCTCATGACTGATTCCCTCTTGCTTCCAAAAGGCTGTCTTGGGTGCTAATTCATCTCATGATTGGGTCTCAGCAACAGGAACTGGGGCCCTGCAGATCCTCAGGAGGGTGAAAGAGCCCTTCTGTGTGGTCCTGAAAAGGCAGCAGCACCCAAGAGTGACCTGCAAATAGCCAAATACATGTACACACCACATATGACCCTTTTGACATCAGTTTTAAATCAGATATTCCACAATTTCTATTCTGTTTTTGACAAACTGTTTTCAGTTATATAAACCATTATTTTCTCCTGTCCAGGCAAGTTTTGTTGCCTCTCAGTCAATATTTGTTCTCCAGTTTCAACATCTTTAGGAAGCATTAGAGAAAATCTGTTAATTATTTTCTAGGCATGTAACTAGAGCAGGATAGGAATGATTGTTACCAAGAGAACTAATTCACCTACTTTTTTCACCTCCCAATTTTGAAAGAATAAAGGCAAAAGCCTGTTATTTGAAAGGTCTGTGTTCATCACTTTAAAAATTAAGCAAAAACATAATTTAAATATGGAGACACCAATGCAGTATAAAAAAACACTTCAATAGTAGCTAGGTACAGAATTAAACTAATATATTCATCCTGGTCTTTCCCAGAAATTTACTTCAGCCTTTCATATTCCTTTCATATATTCATAAAAATATTGAACTTTTTACTGTTCTGTCCTTTACAATCTCTTCACACACGTAATGCAAATAGTCTGTTTGAATTATCTATGGAAATCCTATGGCAGAGGTTTTCAAAGGAGTTTACAGTCACTCATCCAAATCAACCAAAACATGTTGAGATTTGACCACCTCTGAAAATCTAGGTCAGTGTTCCTGTTATACAATACTGCTTGTTGTCAGCAGTTTTACAGAAAGCAGACCAATCCAGGCTTCACTGAAACAAAAATTTCCTTCTGCTAATAAATTTTAATGACATTTGTTCTGTATATGTGCAAGAGTTATAACAGTCTCTTAAATTAATCTAAAGTAAATCAGAAACATGTAGTTTTGTATTAGCCATGGCACAAAATTTCTTTAATTGTGTACCTCCACTGATCTCTGCACTATTTGGCAACTCATAGCTGGTGGAGAGACTTAGTAATTATAACTTCTAACTCATTCTCAAATCTGGATCTCTACAATCTCTACAGTCCATAGGCAATGCCTAAGAAAATTCTTCTTTTGAATATTTGCTATAACTGGAAATTTGTGGTAGTGCAGTAGCTACAGTGAAGTCACATCTGCATTTCCCAGTCAGATTTCAACAATGGCAATATTTTCCATTAGGAATAGAAAAAGAAAATACACAGAAAAGTTCAAATTTTCAAAGGAAATGGTGGGAAGAAAATTTTCATTGTAGGAGTTATTTCAGCATTATTTAGAAAAAAAAAAAAAGGAAGAAACAAGAGTCAAATTACTATTTAAAACATTTTTAACCCTGCAACAATGCTTTAAATATTAAAATAACTAGAATTTTATCTGTGTAGAATAAGTGTGGCCACAAGAATAAGTCTAGCTCTTAGGAGAAAGTTGGCTCAAAAGCCCACTAATGGGAAATGGAGCGTCCATTTCCATCCAGACTGCACATAGATTGAAAGACTTTTTGCTGTCTTCTTAGGGCTATTTATTTGTAGAATGCCATTCACAAACATTAAACTCTTAGAGGCAGATTTTGCAGGGGAATGAATGCCTGCTGTGGGCACAGAGCAGTGGATGCAAGTGTAGCCACTGCCCTGTGAAACCAGACTCATATGCAACAGCAAATGGCATGATTTGAACCAAGGAGCTCCGTGTACTTTGCAAGGGACAACTGTGTACACTGTCACCATCACAACCATTCCCCTCAGTGGCAGTCCAGGTACAGAGGTCAAGGACAGAATGGAATAGAAAAGACTGGCCTTTGCTCCATGCCAGCCTGTGTACTACCTGATTTTGTAATTGTATGACTTGACATTCTGTTTAGGGAGTAAATTTACTGAACTCTTTACAAACAGTATTTACTAACATACCTAGTTTAAAATGGCACCTTTTCTTTCTTAAGCAAATCTTTCTGAGGATAGTGATTCTCAATTGAAATGTTCTTCTAGGCATGTCACTAAAATGGAAATAACTTGAAACAAAGATGTCAAGTTTGCTAACGGGCTGGCCTTTGGAAGAGCTCTAAACCTGAATGAGTCCAGCAAAGAGCTACAAAAAGATCACTGAGAAATAAGAGAATCTGACAAAAAGAGAGGCTGAGAGAGCTGGAACTGTTCAGCCTGAAAAGATGGCTTGGGGAGATCTTATCAAGTGTATAAATATCTTGCATGAGGGAATGAAGAAGACAGAGTCAGACCCTTCTCAGCGGTGCTCTGTAATATTCTCAGTAATAAAAACTGGCCAGGTAAGCTCCCCAGGGAGTAAATGTCAGAATGGCTGAAATGAAAAGGTTGTTGCCCTTTGCTCAGTCTGTATACTAAAATTCATGCCAAGCTATGAAGAAGCCCATGCTTTTAGTCAAAGCTATAGTGCATCTGGCAAGCCAGGTTAACCCCTTCATGCTAAACTGGCCATTTACTTCAGGAAATTTCCCGTAGAGTCTACAACATCTGTTGAGTCAAAAGGAGGACAATGGAGATGGTGCAGGGCCTTGAGGGGAAGCCGTATGAGGAGCTGCTGAGGTCACTTGGTCTGTTCAGCTTGGAGGGGAGACCTCACTGCAGTTACAACTTCCTTGTGAGGAGGAGGGGCAGGCACTGATTTCTTCTCTGTGGTAACCAGTGACAGGACCCACAGAAATGGCCTGAAGTTGTGTCAGGGGAGGTTTAGGTTGGATATTAGAGAGAGATTCTTCACCCAGAGGGTGGCTGGGTGCTGGAACAGGCTCCCCAGGGAAGTGGTCACAGCACTGAGCCTGACAGAGTTCAAGAAGGGTTTGGACAATACTCTCGGGCACATGATGTGACTCTTGGGGATGGTCCTGTGCAAGGCCAGGAGTTGGATTGGATGATCCTTGTGGGTCCCTTCCAACTCAGCATATTCTGTGATTCTGTGATTTCATGAACCCCCAGAGCCAATCGTTGGTGGTTTTAGGGGAACATGAAAATTTTCAGCCATATGAAAAAAAAAAAGCAGTTAGCTTACTCTTCAGTGTTTACATTTTTAAGATTACTTTTGTAAGAAAAGAGATAGAAAGTTATTCTAAAAGAAACATACAGATTGAAGATGTTTATAAAGGTCCCCAGAATATACAAGATTGGTGACACAAAAACAGTTCAGTGCCAAAACTTGGTTATGTTAGGGTCAGAAAATAACTGTTGTAAAAACCTAAAGAATCCATTCTCATAGCCCACTCACCTAGGAAAAAAACAATAATATTTCTGAATATTAATTTCTTGGATTATATTGGAGATACCAATCTTCAGTGTCCAGACAGTGACCACAAAATTAACCACATCAGAAGTCTTGCACTTGAAATAAACACATTTGATCTGTGTTTCTTCAGAAAATCTTAACTGAATAAGCCACATTAACTGCTATCAGTTTGGATTGGACAGAGACATTCAGAGATGAACACTGAAGTGAACTGGGAAACCTTATAAATGCCTTTGACATTTACGTGCTGCTTGAATCTATTTAAATAACCACGTCTGTCACTTATCCTTCTTAGGAGTTTCCATGTATCACAAGGGCTCAGGAATGGTCTACTACTAAGAACTACTCCATAAATAGTTCAATTTCTGTAGTAACTATGAACGTCAAAGGCAAATGACATCATATGCATTAAAATCACAAAGCACAAATATTTCTGATATTTTCTAAAATTAAACCATTTGAAAAATAAGCACCTCGGTCATCATGTTTTTAAATCAAACAATCTCATCATGCAAAAGAATCAAATCCAAATGCATAATATTTTTGCACTTAAAAGTGCAGTGAAAATGACCGTGCAAGATTAGTTTCCAATATTTAACCTCTAGGCACATAATGGAACCTACATTAAAATGTATTTTAATAAGTTGAGATTTCATTAAAATTTTTTTGGGAAAGACATCAGCAAAATCATGTTTTAAAGTGCCAGAAACATGACATTATTTTTTGGTATAGTTTCTTAGAATAAACTTAAATATCAATGTACTTAGGTTTATTAAAGTGTCCAATAATGTGGAAAATAAGGAGGGTAAAGGAGATAGAACAGAAAGCAAATGTCATATTCCAGCAGAGAAACTTTAAAATTCATTACAATCCTAGTGCTTCAAAATGTTTAAATGCCCTAATTTACACAAGTCATTAAAATACTATTATGAGAAAAACAAAAAGGCATCAATAAACAGGAAAATGCAATGTATTTTCCTAACTCTAAAATGTGGGATTCCATGAATATAAGGCACATTTATGTATCAATCTACATTTTAATTTCTATGAAATCACTTCAACTTTTATTATTCATGGTTAATCAATATGAACATAGAGTTCATGATGAATATAATGACTAATGATATATGAATATCATGACTAATATAGCACTTGCTGAAAAAAAGTCAACTTACCTGTCTTCCAAACATAAACTATTTCATAAAGAACTTCTATTGGTTTCTGATACTTCTTTCAGCGTCATTACAGACTGAGTGCAATTTTAATAGTGAACATATATTACGGAAAAAAACAAAAAGAATTAAAATATGATCTTTATTTGTTTTCTCAAAGTACAGATAGTGTAATTTATCATTTGCAAAAACAGATGGGTATAAGGGAGATTTTGTGGAACCATGATAAGCATTTTAGGTGATCTTGCACATAGAGAATATTATAATAAAATTGTTAGTTTACAAAAATGTTAACCCACTGTCTCCCTGCCCCTAAAGAAAATGGTATAACCTGATCAGGTTGCCTGTCTTTACTTATTCTCCCTCTGGAGAGTGACAGACCACTCTATTTCATTGGATTAATGTGATGACAATATAAAGAATTAATGCTTGTAAAATTGGTTTCTCACATATGATAGAGATGAATGTGTAAATATTACATAGAAGACAATTTCCTAGACTGTTTTAGCTGAGCATGAGACAAATCCTCTATAAACCGCTCCTACTTCAAAGAAACTACTATGTAGAATGTTCCAAAGTCAGTAAACAAACACGATCAAACAATAATGCAAAAGAATGTTACTATTCCTTCACATGATTTCACTGAAACACCCTCTTTTTTTAAAGCACATCATTAAAAGTAAAGAGCTAGAAATTAGGAAGATGATAAGAAATAATTTAACTTGATGTGCAATTACATATAAAATTCTTTTTATACATATTGATCAAATCATGAAACTGTTAAAAGACTAAGATATACGTGCATTTCTCCTGCTGTTTTCTTGTGAACCCTGCGTGCGTACAGTGGTGAGAACATTCGGCTGTGCTGCCACAGTTTAGTATCACCAGGTCACCTGTGGAGAAGATGCTGTAAACTCACACACCCACCAGTGTCCTATGCTGTCCTCCAGGCTGCTGGGGAGAAACAACTCAGTCAGGGAAAAGGAACCAGGAAAACATATATTTATAATGTGCTGATTTTCATATGCATTTTTAACTCTGTATGGCAACTGCAGTCCAGCAAAAACTAGTGTCATACCTGGCATTTCATATCATGGTCAGAGGGAAAAGTAGTGTAGTGAGTTAGTTGCCATTACACACCGATCAGTGACCTGTTCTTTGTGCACAAGAGTATCTGTGTTAGTTGCCCATATTGATTCTTTTAGATCTGTTGATAAGAATGAATGTTGACACACTGCGGCTTCTGGAAGACAGATGAAGTTGTACTTTGACAATTATTCTTTATAAATTAAGAATTGCCAAAGGGTATATGTTTCCTTTTTCTTACATCAAGAAGCCCTTTTTGCTTCTAAGCAATGTGGATGCTACAAACAGAAATAAGATTAGTTGTATTGCAACCTTCCTACTGTACTGAAATTCAGATCTGTTTCAATGAAAAGAGATGATTTGCTGTCATAGTTGGCACTCAGCTTAAACTCAGCCTTGTCACTCACGTAGCCTTGGGGTGTTTGCTCCTAAAATTCAATAGTTTCCATCATTCCTTTTCCATTCACGTGACTAATGTTGAACTTCTAATGGTAGGAAACTTTAGAAACTTTAAAGATGCATAACCATGTATATTTAAGAGCAGAGTCAAGACTTCCTCTTTGTCAAATATCTGTCAGTTATTATCATTTTTCTGCTATTTAACACAGCAGAGATTTCAATTTTTTTCTGAAGAAGGCATGAAGAAGTATAACTGGATAATTATAGAATAAAAAATTTTCCTGTCTCCTCAACTCAGAATTTAATCCATTTTCTGATGTATTTTTTCTTTTAGCTATCTATTTTAGAAAAAAAAAAATATAAAAAAGTCATGTCTGGCTGTGGTGAGTCAAATTCTAACTCTTTTATTCCATCTTCACCTAGCACTCAGACTTTTTTAGATTCTTTAGTTTTGTGAGGCCTTCACCCACTTTATGCATGTAAGCTTAATATTTATTCACTTTCAGTAATCCAGTTTCTATCACTGACTTCCTATTTCAAGTAAAACCAAATTTCGCAATTTAAAAGATTTCTCTGCGACATTCTGTTTTCCTGCCCTTAAGTAACTCCCACAAATACACGTGTGTACATCTGTGCACGTGTCAAATGTGGGATGAGCATCTAGCTGAAATTCCTCATATTAAGTTTTAATGGGAACTTTTGTGTGCGTAGTACAATATATACATACTGCGAATGAAGGAGATAACATACAGGTGTACATATCTACAGATCAGACAAATTTATAAGGTCTCAGAATTAACTGGTTAGTTTAAAATGCTAAAATGATTCCCTGAGGATTTATGAGCTAAGAATGCTCAAGGGTTTAGTGTCCTGACATCTCTTTAATTAGCAGTCTCCAAGATCTCACACTAAGAAGATGCTAAGCCAGTGCCTTCTGTCATATCTCAAGAGTTTCAGAAGGCTTGAAAGCCACAGAGGAAGGTGAATGTATTATGCCTGTGAGCTATACAATATGTACAAAGTACATATTTCTTACTAGTAACAAGTTAGGACTTCTTGCTACCACTCCTGCTTTGATGGTGATGAATTTCTGAAAGAAATCCCAAGAAAAATCCAGCAAAAATGGGTGAGGTAAATAAAGATGCCGTTGAAAAATACTTGGAGAACAATCCTCAGTTTGCCAAGGAGTATTTTGACCGAAAAATGAGAGCAGAAGTACTGGGAAGTATCTTTAACGTGAGCCCTGGAGATGTGAAGGAAGGAGTCAGCTTCAAAGACATGTCTCGTCTGGAGGAATGTAACATAATTTTTGAGTTGATTACAGAAATCCAAGATGAAGCAGGTGTTATGGAAAAGATAGTGCACAAGGCCCTGCAGAGGCTGGCACAGCTGCTGGCAGCTGATCGGTGTAGTATGTTTCTTTGTCGTTCCCGAAATGGTATTCCAGAGGTAGCCAGCAGGCTTTTGGATGTCACTCCAACTTCCAAATATGAGGACAATTTGGTAAAACCAGAAGATGAGACTGTTTTTACTCTGGACACCGGGATAGTGGGATGGGTTGCTCATACGAAGAAATTTTTTAATATACCTGATGTGACAAAGGTAAGTGACTTCTCTTGGGGAATGGGTTTCTGTGCATTTGCTCACTCAGCTTCCTACCCAGGTAAAAAGTCATTCTTCAGAAACATCTCAGAGACACAAATCCAGACCAATAATATGAGAAAAGCATCAGCAGATTGCATAAAATCCAGTAGAATCACATCATGTAGCCTAGTGAGGTATTTCCAGTATCCTCACAGTTGTTGTAATGTCAATGACTATAATAAGGGAGAAGAATATTAGATCAATAGAGACCAGTAAGTATTTGTGTTTCTGTTGAACAAGGCAGGCTTCTATTCTGTTTTCCAGTATGGGCTTGCAAGTGGGCTTATCATTCTGTGCTGCCATACATCTATCTCTGAGTACATTTAATTTGCAGCTTTTGTAATGAAGATGAATCCCTATAAGTAGATGATTGAGGACGCATGCGATGAGGCAAATATATATGTTCAGGTTCAAGTCAGTGTTTGATTTTAAACGGGTCCAATTTTGAGTAGGTCTACTTTCAGAGCTTTTGTTCAGAACCATCTACAGAAGAAGATTAATGAGTCTGACCTGTTCTGATATTTCTGAAGTTCATGTTAAATTTCCACAGAATCACCTTCTGCACTTAAGGTGCTGATAAGGGTTATTATAAATGTTAATTAAAATGATGAGTGACCTAACAAAAATTAAACATGCATGAATGAGAACTGCTTTAGAAACTACTCTGAAATACATGGGGAAACATAAATATGCTTTGACTGTTGAAGATTTCTTTTAAAATAGTTAACCTCATATCATCAAATGGTGACATTTTAGTCTTATGTGGAAAAGCTGAGCATAATCAAATGGTGCTAAGATAATTCTCAAGATGACAGTCTGGATTCTCAGTATTTCCTATACAGTCAATTAAAAATTCCAGGCCATTTCAGAGATAGAAATTACCTCAGTGTCCTAAGCTCAATGTAAATAATAAAAATACTTGTACACTGCCGTTATCTATGCTTTCCAAGAGGTAAACAAAAAAATAATAGATTTTAAAATGCTTACAGTTACAAAGGGCTATTTTCAAAGCTCAGAAACAAATTAAAATATACATATATATGTGAAAGGAACATTCCAATATATAGTAAACTACCTAAGATGTAAATAGGAACCACAGGAGCAAACAGAAGAATGACTGATTTGATAAAACAAATCAGTTGACTTTCAACTGACTGCTAATATGTTTTCTTCAATGACTGCTGTCCTGACAAGAAGAGTCTGACTTACTGCCTCTTACCACCACGTGGGGGGATTGGAGGATAATCCTTCTAAATTCATAAGACTGATTACATGAGAAAAGATCAGGAGGATCAAGAAAGATGTGCCTCCTATCAGACACTGCACTGCTTCTCGACATCATTATGCGAGAGGCGCCCAGAACAGGTCTGCCCAAATGTTTCTATGTTTGCAGTAGGACTTGTTCAAAATTTTGTGGGAGAAATGTCACTTGTATATGCTCACATAAGAGAAATTTTCTGTCCATCTAATCCTGCTAGGTATTTTGCACTCATAAATTAATTCATATCAGCTCAATATCTGTTCAGTTATTCTTCAGTCATTCTGAGGTAATCTTTACTTAGGCACCCATTTACTCTTTTAGGATTACTGAGGTCTATATCATTAAGCACACACTTAAAAATGCAATTAAACCATGGTCCCTTTAATCTACATTTGGTAACTAAATGTCATATAAATATTTACTTTTTATAAGTTAAGTACAAAACTCCCAGAGACTTCTTTGGGATGTTTAAAAACAACCCCAAAGACCCCAAAATTGTCACCATTTCCATTCTATGCGTACAGAATGTTCCTGTCCAAGTCCACACTCCTCACTCAGGCAAAGGTCCCCACTAATGTCATCAGAATCTTTATCTCCATAGGGAACACAGAACTGCAGCTTGTGTTAGTAACATTTAAGGAATATAATTAGTCCATGGCAGCAGAAACAGGCAGCCACTGAAGCCTTTATCATGTTTTGAAAGAATTATTATTTTTCAGTTCACTTCATAACATGCTTTAGTCAAACTAGATTGTCTGCCACCCAAGTTCTGAACAAAAAATTACAAACAGACTTAAGCCAGAGAGGAATTTTGCCCCTATTGCCTTGTCAGAATACAAATTGCACAATGACTACTTCTAGATGGCTATAGTACTTTAAAAATGTCGTGTCTAGCCACTTTCTACTGTTGACACAGTCCATATCCAAACAGCATAGTGCTTTTTAAGTCTTAAGTACATGACAACATTGACAAACCCATGGTGTGACATTTTCATGCTTTAATCATCACGCCTTTATAAAAAAAGTAAATGTAATAAAAGATCAGAACAGCAATAAATCATTGGGGGAAAAATAAATGACTCCACTTTTAGTGCCTGGTAACCAGTTCTTTAGGGATTATCTCCTTCTTCAACCTGGAAAGGTACCCATAAACGTGAGGAAGCTCCTCATCCTGACTAATGCTTCAGAAAAGAAAAGCAGAGGAAGATACAGACCTTCTGTAATTCAATTAGCAGGCAGAACAGTCTCTCCCCACAAGATTATGGACCTGTTGACTGTGAGAGCTAATAGCGTTTAATCCAGGATTTAACAGTTGTGAGAAACAGAAGGCCCAGGCAGGACCCTTATCCTAACAATTTGTCTCACATTACTCCCAGGGTCTAGCAGACTATGTGGCTCGAATATTACAAAGGAAAATAATAGGCTGCATAAAATTTGGTATGTCCATTAATATTCTTTAAATAGTAACTGATAACACAGGCAACATTATAAAGGACAGTAAAATTACCTTTCATTTTTTAGTAAGGCATTATTTCCAAATAAAACTAAGAAATAGTTCAACAAGAAGTATGTCTTCCGGAGAATCAAAATCTCACATTCTCAGATTGTAAGAACCAATAATAAATACTATATATATTTGCTTTAATCCATAATCCATTTAAATTATTACACTATTCCTTTCAATTCAGAGGTATTTGAAGATAAAGATTTAACCGAGGGTTGGAAACTCAAGAAAAAGTATTCCTGGTTTTAGTAGAGTATAAAATTATAAAAATGGTGAAAAAAATGCTTCAAAAGAAGTGAAGGCCTTTGGATTAGAACTATAAAGGGACTGAAATGTTCTGATGCTGAAATAACAAACCCTCATTTTTAGAGGTCCTGTACAAACCCCAGTGAAGTGAAGAAACAAGAGAACCTGGAGACATTCTAACTCAGATTAAGCAGCCAGAGGAGTGATCATTGTGTCACCCAATTTAAACACTGGAAACCTATGATACAAACCAACGTAAATACATCTTCAAGTTGCAAGTACTTGTATCATACCCTTGCAAGCTGATCCAGCTTCAGACTGCAGCTTTACTTCTCTTTAATGCAAGGGTAGGAGAGACCTTAATTCCAGGCCTGTCTGAAGCGGCAGGAGTTTCAGATGGATGTGACTGTGCTGGGCCTCAGATTACAGGCTGAGCTTGAAATGAGGTAGCCTTTTACCTGGGAAGAATGTGCATTGTGAATGTTAATTCCACTCCTCTATTTTATCATCTCGATAATAAAAATCAGATTGTCAGAAATTCACACTCAACACAGAAAATATTAACTGGAAAAATGGAAAGATGTTCCCATCTGTTATAAAGACAAAGGTTCAGTCAGTTTACCAGAAAATATTTTAACACAGAAACAAATTTCTACTAATCGTGCCTTTCAGAAGGAAACACCAAACAATTCTTCCCTTGATTTATTGTTAACAGAGGAAAGCTCCCAAAATTGAAGAAAAAAATGCATGTTAAAAATTAAAAAGAAAAGCTCCCTTTTAGCCTAATTTTCTTGTTTTATGTGAAAAAAATACTTAAAGCAATACAATACAAATACAATTTTAAAAAGTCGCAAAATAGCCACTACATATGGCAAGTAATGAGCAGGCATATCACTGACAAAACTGAAAAGTTCAACCCCCAAGTGCTGTTAAATATATATTAATTTCTACTTGATTCAGTTTCAGAATCCTAGTAATCTTGAAGATAACAAAGTCAATTTGTTCTGTAACGCTAGTAAGTTGCATCTCAAAATGCAATTTACGTCCCCGACAACACACGATTTTTGAAGTGTGGCCTAAGGAATGGCCAACTCATTAACTAATTTGGTTTGGTCATGAATTAGATTGATGACATTTTTGTAGGTAGGTGTTTTTAATTTTCTATTCATTTAAAATTATATCATTATGAAACAAAAAAACATTTGTGAGTTGAAATTAGACTAAGTTGAAGTATGAGATGAAGCAATACAGCACACCAATACCACCTATTGAGTGGTTAAAATTTTGAGAAACCTGAGCTAATGGAAGGCAAACAGTGGAAGAACAAAATATCAGGAAGAGGAAAAAAATATTGCAGAGCTACCAGAAAGAAAACCAGAAACATGTAGAGATAATGCAAGGAAATATGTGCTAATGATGGGAGTATGACACTGGCTCCTCATGTCAGAGGTTCCTGAAGTTCCCATTCCAGTAGTGCTCCAGACCCAGTCCTAGTCATCACACACCCAAAGCATGGTATGTTTAGACCAGTCTAAGCTCATCTATCCAACACAAACCTCTCGCCCAACAGAAGAAAATAGTCATAACTGCAAGGGGGCACAGTAAGCCCTTCTTCCTCTGTGCTTTATAAGGAGAAAGAGGTGGAGAAAAACAGGCATCTACTCTCTTGGCCCTGTCACCTCACCTGCAGTGTAAAGTCTTATCATTTCTGTTCTGTTGGGTCACTTCAACCCCATGCGGCACTACAGGTTTGGGAAACAGTGGCTGGAAGCTGCCCAGTGGAAAAGGATCTGGGAGTGTTGGTCAACACCAGGGAAACGTGAGCCAGTGTGAGCCCAGGTGGCCAAGAAGGCCAAGAAGGACCATGGCATCCTGATTTGGATCAGCAGTAGTGTGCCCAGCAGGACCAGGGCAGGGATCATTCCCCTGTAGTCAGCATTGGTGAGGCCGCATCTTGAATCTCGTGTCCAGTTCTGGGCCCCTCACTACAAAAAACAAATTGAGGTGCTGGAGCACATCCAGAGAAGGGCAACAAAGCTGGAGAAGGATCTGGACCACAAGTCTAATGAGGAGCAGCTGAGAAAGCCGGGGGTGTTTAACTTGGAGAAAAGGAGGCTCAGGGGGAGCCTTTATCACTCTCTACAACTACCTGAAATGCGATTGTAGCGAGGTGGGAGTCAGTCTCTTCTCCCAACGAACAAGCGACAGGACAAGAAGAAAGGGCCTCAAGTTACACCAGGGGAAGTTTAGATTGGATATTAAAAAGCATTTCTTCACTGAAAGGGTTGTGCTAGCAGGCTGTGCTAGGTACGTGCTGATGCCAGTTTAGTGCAAATCCAGGATGTGTTGCACATCTTAGGACATATCTAAAGAACTGAACACTGTATAGTAAATGGCTTGGTATCTCAATTTTAAATGGAGCTAGCAGGAAATGCTTTCAGATGTACTATAGTTAAGGACTTAGCAGCAGATTGTTTTTTCCATCATTTCTTTTTTAAAGCCTGTTTTATAATTTGACTGAGAGCTGAATGTCCAAAACATCACTCTAAAAGACAGTTTGATTCATAAGAGCAGGTTCAAGTAGACTCAGTGTGCACATTCATGTAGTCATGGGAATACCAAGATGTTCTTCGGGCTCTGGTACTGTAGACCACATTTCTTGCTTATTTTTCTATGAACATGATTTCCTAGGCATTGTGAAAAGTAATTTTCTTGGGAAAAAAAAAGAAGGAGTTTATGTTCCCAAGTTAAAATATTTGTTTAGCAGGCTATTCGATTCTTACACCAAAGAGACAGACTGGCATTTTCTGTCTGTTGAGTGAGATTCCCCCTAGACCTTTCTCTGAGAAAAACTGAACACAGCAAACCAGGGAGATATTGTTAGAATTAGAGAAAACATCCCCTTTTCGTGTGGACAATATATTCAAAACTGGCTACGCTTTCCAGGGACCCAAACACAACCTGATCCATTGAGTGCTATTTATAAGGATGACACAGGCTGTCCTTAAGAGAATCAACTCTCTGTAAGGGAGCCCAGGGTGTAAATACAGAAAAGAAATTTAAGAGTTACTTCCAGACATTTAATTCCTTTCACCAAAACTCAGCTCTAGAAGGAAATATAAAAGGCAAATAGAGAAGATGGACTATCTAAAGAGTATGAAGAACTGAAGAGAAAATAAAAACAACCAACCCTAATATTTTGAGCTCATAATAAAATTCAGGCTTCCTTCTCGGGGTTGTGTATGCTATAAATTCAAAATATACTAGAAAAAGTTGCTAGACCAAGGAGGGGGAAAGGAAATTAGGAGGAAAGATCTAAATAACAGACAAAAAAATTTAGTTCTGGCACTGAGTACTGTCATGCTTGATTTTAGGCTCTAGAAAATATTTATTTGTCGGGGTTTTTGTTTAAGTAGCTTTCTATGTAATTTATGAAAGGTGAAATTTCATTAGATGGCATTCTGCAACATTTTCCACCCTACCAGCAAGGAAGACACCTTGAGATCCACCACTCAGATCTCAGCTGTCTAAGCTAATGCAGGAATCAGTAGCAGTAATACTTACCAGTTTTGTGGGTAGACACAGAATAACAAGTCAGTTTCTTTATAAGTAGCTTCACAAATATTTGTCACCAGCAGAGGTAAGGTTTGGGAATCTTGATTCTGGGTGGATGTCCTTAAAACAGGACTCAACAGCACTCTGTTGGGCTTGCTTTGTCCAGCTGCCATTCCTCTCCATGGTGTTCTAATGTAGTGTGACCTTCCCTGGTTACCAGGCCACTTGCTGCCTCCTGACATTCTTATTTAGCACCAGCTGCTCATCACCTTGAGAAATCAGAAGCAGACATGTTAAAGGAAATTCAAGGAGGATCTGCCATTGATTGTAGATAAAGACTTGAGTGCTCATCTCTCTGAAGAAGTCTGAGCACCGCCCTTTAGTAGTGGATATGTGAAGGAATGCAAAAGGCTCAGTGAAGACAGTCTGGCTATTTTAGCTGCTTAGTAGAACCATGTCACTTCTCAGTATGCACATGTCAATAAACTTCAACCCCCCAAATCATAACTCACCTCATTCAGGTGTATTTTCATAATAACATCACAAAACATAACAACCCTTGACAAACAGATTTCCCCAAAAATTTTCAAATCTCTTTTTTTAAGTTAAAGAGAACACAAAAGCCTTTCAAGAAAACATCAAGAATTTCTTCGATATGAGGAAATAAAAATAGGTTCCCATGAAACATGAACTAGCCACTTAGTATTTTTTACATGAAAAATTTAAAATAATAATTTTTGCTAAACCCTCCTAAGCATTCAGTTATGGCTCATTCATTAGTTACATGGTCTTATTCCCACAGGATCACACACACAACAAAAGCAGCTCTGTGTTCTGATCCCCCTAGTCCTATACCCTCCCTTTCACCAGAAGGGCATGTTGGGCTGGGAGCAAGAGGACTGGGAGTCTGGGAGACAGGAAGGAAAAAGAAACAGCTCAGCCAGATTTGTACCTGCAGGATACTCTGCCATTTTAGAATTTTTAGCCAGGACATGGTAGTTTTAAATATTGGGTGTAAATCTCTTACACACAAGCCATATGTATTAGATTCATGGGTAATCAGGGAGCAGTTCTTATTGTTCTTCCATTTTTTCTAGATTTTCACACATTTTTAATTCCTCAGATTCCTCAGCATTATAATAAGGACCTGTACAGAACTTGGTTTCAGAAACTATCTTCATAGTCAACGCCTAAGTTAAGCTTGTATATATAATTCTGCAAGATTGAGTTAAATAATGATAATGGATTTTTTGCAAGTATAAAGCTACTGCAGTGTGAAACTGTGCTCACAGCATTGCAAACAGAAGTTACCAAATGAAATGATCATTTGCTCTTGGCATGTAACTAATTGTTCTGCATTTAATTTGTGAATATTTTTTTTCTTTCAGAACAACCATTTTTCTGACTTGTTGGACAAAAAAACTGGTTATAAAACAGTCAATATGTTGGCAACTCCAATTACACAGGGTAAAGAGGTGCTTGCTGTTGTGATGGTACTCAACAAATTAAATGCCCCTGAGTTCTCAAAAGAGGATGAAGAGGTAATAACATTAAATGACACACAACGATATAGCTTTTAGTTCAACTAGTACTTTGAGTGATTCTATCTCTTGATTTGATACTTTAGTCTTATTTTTGCTTTTTATCATTTTTAGGTATTTAAAAAATACCTCAATTTTGTGTCTTTGGTCATAAGAAATCATCACACATCATATCTCTACAATATTGAATCACGAAAGAGTCAGGTATAGAAGAATTTTTTAATTACAATATTAATTTTTGTGTGAAACCATTATTATTCCCACTGTTTAATATCTTTGCAAGCTTACTGAAGTAAGGATACCATCTATTTATGTTTTCATATGATAACAGTAATGCACCTTATCATTTTGTTCTGGAATGCCTAGGAATGCATGTGTTTATGTTTTCCCACTGTTATGAACATTTACCCTTTTTCTCTTCTGTAAATAGATGCTTTTGTGGTCTGCCAACAAAGTATTTGAAGAGCTAACAGATATAGAACGACAGTTTCACAAAGCACTGTACACTATTCGAATGTACCTGAATTGTGAAAGATACTCCATTGGTCTGCTGGACATGACTAAAGAGAAGGTAACAACTATTTTGCCACCTTGCTAGAAATGTGCTACTCCTAACTTTAAGTCTCAAAGACACAAAGTTACCATCCTTTCTAACCCTTTGGGATAATTTATATAAAATTTAACCATGTTACAAAAATTACATGTGAAATACAAGCGTGGCAAAGGATACAACCATGATAAACATAAAGGCTAATTCTGAAATATTTTTTCCTGTTAATAATGCCATATGAGAAAGGGTAGAAAAGAGAAGTGCAGGTCTGAAATACCTGCCGTCTAAAACAATTAAGCTGTACAAGAGATAAGCTGTCTAGAGATAAGATTCAGATTAGGCTGCAATTTACTGGCAAACATTGCCTGGAATATAATGAACAATGTTTTCTTAATATTGTCTGAAATGTGAGCATAGTAAACTACGAAGAAACAAAAAACAAAACTGCAATCCACAGATGTGATGTTATCTATGAACACAGAACTGATTTGTTTTTTTTCTTTTGCTAAATGCTGTGTATCATTTTCTCAGGAGTTCTATGATGAGTGGCCAATCCGGCTTGGGGAGGCAGAGCCATACAAAGGCCCCAAGACACCTGATGGACGAGTGAGGATATTATTTTTTCTTTTTATGAATCTTAAGTTTGACACTGAGGTTGTACACGTCACCTACGTGTTTTTCTCCTTTCATTTAGGAAGTCAACTTTTATAAGATTATTGACTATCTTTTACATGGACAAGAAGAAATCAAAGTCATTCCGTGAGTATTCATTGGCACCCTGCAAAAGTGTGGGACTTAGATATATTGCTGGGATAGTATAATATGTCTCTATTGTGGAAATAATTTCATTTCACTGTGTCTCTAAAGGTCACCTCCAGCAGATCACTGGTGTCTTATCAGCGGATTGCCAACATATGTTGCTGAAAATGGACTTGTAAGTTGATAACAAAAGTAAAATCTGGAAGTGTTAGTTCATACAGTTGTTCTGATTGAACAAAAAATAAACCAACCCCAAACCTCCACATGACCAAAATCTTCTCCAAAAATACCACGCTGTTCCAGTGTCATTGGTTCCTAGTGAAAGCATGTGAATCAGTAGTCTGGATGGAGACAAGGCCTTAGCACAAACGGCCAAAACATTTGGAAAATTTCCCTCTGATTGTGGTGATATCAGAGGAATAATGTGCGCACCTGATGTCACGTTCCAGGTGTGCTAAATCTCACAACAAAATGTCAAAGTAAGAAAACCATCACATACAAAGTTTTAAAATTTTCTTTTTTTCTCTTATATCTTCTTGTGTAGACAATATAAGTAACTCAAAGTCATGATGTATGATAGCTATTAGTAACCCTACAGTATGTTTAAGAGAGCCCTTAGAACTCAATTATTTCATTCTAGAAACCACCATGTCATTTTAAATTGGAAGTAATTTTCTTAACCCTTATGCTTTTGCACTGTGAGACATCCTACATGAGGGACTTTGTTAAAAACACTCCAGAATGATGTCTGATAGAATATCCACATTTAATTTCACAGGAACAGTTTCAATTTCTCTAGCTAACTAGGATGTTTACTGCTCCTAGCTTAGAAAATTAATTGTGCCTTTTTAAAATATTAGGCTAAGTCTCAATGCACATTATATTCCATTTAAACAATGCCTCATTTTCTTTATGCTGCAGATTTGTAACATGATGAATGCGCCAGAAGATGAATACTTCTCATTTCAGGTAATTCCAGTAATTTTAATAATTATAAATATATAATTATTTATAACTATATGTTTACACATATATGTTTATTATAGAATATAATTAATTATATATATATTCTACAATATAGATATTGTATAAAAATATGCTAATATTTGCCACTAATTAGTTACACAGTTGATTATATAAATAATTTCTCCGTTGTGATGCATGGATCTTGTTGCTGCATTGCTTATATCAATAGCCGTGTTATTACTTTCAAAGAAATATACATTTCCTGGTTTTTGGCTTTCCTACAGAAAGGACCAGTGGATGATTCCGGATGGGTTGTCAAAAATGTCCTGTCATTGCCTATTGTCAACAAAAAGGAAGAAATTGTGGGAGTTGCAACATTTTACAATAGGAAAGATGGAAAACCTTTTGACGAGTATGATGAACAGATCATTGAAGTAAGCTTAATAGCATTAGAGGGTTTAAGGAGCCATGTAATGTTAATTAAAAATATTATAGTAAAAAGTAATTTTAAATGTCTGAAAATTTCCAAATAGGCTGTATTACCGTCAGACAAATGTCTTCCTTCTTCACAATACAATAGTTTCTTAAGAATCAGAGATTTTATTTCCTTTATAAAACCATAAAATTCTGAGTGATCATTTACATCCCAGTAATGAAAAGAAGTCACATAAAATTTTCTTTTTAATCATTTGACTATTTATTCATGGTCACCATGGCTGAGCAGGATGGATGGCATGCTTCTTGCCAATGGATATTGAGCCACAGCGATCATGGGAGTTCACAGAGCATCCATGATCACACGTACTCAGGCAAGATAAGATGCTACACAGTGTATCCAAGTCCACTCACCTGACTTAAGCTTCATAAGCCTCAAAGTCTGGTATATAAAGTAGGAATATGGGACCTTAATTACTAGGCTGAGACAAACAATGTCATTAAAAGCTGTGAGTACTTACGGAACCAGTTGATAGAAGATAAAGGCCTCTCAAAACTAGAGTGGCACACTGCTTTTCAAAGGGCGATACCAAAAAACTGGACCCTATGAAAAGTAAGTTCAGAATGTTCATTTTATTGTCATGGCATGACCTCTGCTTTGTTTGGCTTTGTTCCAGACTCTCACGCAGTTCCTGGGGTGGTCTGTTTTAAATACTGACACTTATGACAAAATGAACAAGCTGGAAAACAGGAAAGACATTGCTCAGGAAATGCTTATGTACCAGACAAAGGCCACTCCTGCTGAAGTTGAATCTATCCTGGTAAGTTTCTGTACACAACCACAAAATTAAAGTGGGAAATTTGCCACACAAAAACCTAATCTTCTTACCCTTTTTCATGTTTAGAAATACAAGGAGAAATTAAATGTAAATAGTTTGGAGGAATGTGATCAAAAGGATCTCATCAGGATTTTGGTAAGTCATTAAAATGAAAATTCTGGTCATGTATTTCTATCAGGCAGTAGCATGTCCTCATTGTAGAAGAAGTTGTGTATAGCCAAATCCTGATTAATACAACTGACATTAGCTATCAGTGCCACAGGCTGGGTGGAGTTGATTTAATAATACACGCTCAACCTCTACCGCCCCTGTATGTGTAGACCCCACCGTTACCTACAGGGAAACATTCTGTCCCAAATATCCATCAACAGACTTAGAGAGTCAAGGTCATATATCCAAGTGTTTATATGAATTAACATTTAAAGTGCTTAACTTTTTAAAATATCCATGGAGAAAATGCTATATCTATAATTGAATTTATTTAATTTTGAAAATAAAAGAAGGGATATTGAAGTGAGGCCACTTTCATTCTCAGTAAGAGTATGTAGGAGTAATGTAGGAGTGTCAGTGGAACAAACCTACTTTCAGATTAATTTTCCTGCATTTCCTTAGGCAGAGAAGTTCAAAGACAGCGATCTGTGACTTCACAGTGACAAAACAGATTTGACCTAATCAGGTCTCTGGTCTATTACTCTGGTACTACTCAACCAAAAATGAGTAGTTTCTTTTCCAGACTGTGCAGTCCTCTGGGTGCCTTAGTATTTCAACTTAAAAAAGAAGTGCCTTTTTGAAAGAAAACTCCTATTTTTTCCCATTTAGTGCACTTCTTTTCTTGTGCAGCAGTCCTGGAGCACATGCACGGGCCTATTTTATCTGAAAAAACCCTCAAAGATGTGCTCCAGGAAAACACTGAATGAACTTCCACTCTTAATAGATCAAAACTGAGCTAGGCTGATGAAAAAAGGTCAAATATACACAAATCTGTTGATTTGCTGTACCAACCACTTCACATATTTCCTCCTATTACACCACATTTGCTGATGTACACATAGCCATAGGGAAAAGACCTCTTGAAACTATTTTTAGCTATGTACATGTGCATGCTGGAATGCATTGGTGTTAATGTTTTACTGGCTTCCACGAAACAGATGCTCAGACAGCTTGCAAGGGGTGAAATAAAAAAAACATAAACAGACAATGTGTAGCTTCACATACCTGTTAAAGGAAATTTAATTTGGCTGCATGCAAAACTGCAAAAAATAATAGATAAACATTGTAAAATTTCAGGTAGAGCAAAACCTGAGTATTATGGTTAAGACTCCAAATGTGAAAACATAATACTGGCATGATTTTTAAATCTCCAAAAAGCAATTAAAGTGGGTTCTCTCAACATTGTGAAGTCACAAATTCAAAGGTCTCATATCATCTGCACTTCCAAGGCTACATGCTTTATCCTATTATAAGACCTGGAGCCCCAGATAGCTAATGGGATAAAGCAGGTGTTTCTAGATCTGATGATTCACAAAGTAATGGGTCTTAAAGCACCACTTGTCTACGTTTCTTTGTCCTTGATCTCTGATCTGCGTAGATACAAAGGAAAAACCCAGGGAAAAGGAAATGGATGTTTAGCCTTATCTGTTGAAATATATGCATACATTCAGTCATCTTTTTTTCCTTAGCCAAAAAGTGGAAATCATTTATAGATTGCTATGGAGGAAGGCAGTCAGTGTGATAATATAAGCTATTCTTTGTGTTGCATCAGACTTCCTTAATTCTTTAAAATATTATACTGCTCCTCCTAGGCTGTGGGATACACAGATGAAGAGTGTTATAGAAGAGTTCACAAGTGGTGCTGGGCTTCTTAGCTTTGCTATCTCCTGCATCTTAGAATTTAGTATATGTTTCATGGAGGTTCTTCAGTATAAACTGGACAAAGCTCTGTATCTGCCCTTCAGAGAGAGAAAAATCACAGAATGGCAACCAGACAACTTCTAATGAAATTTAGAACATGGGACAAAGGTTACGTACTTACACAGTCTACTACTTCTGGAATGATCCCTCATTTTCTTCAGAGGTCAGACTGTTTGGAATAGACTGCTGTAAACTACAGAAAGGGAGAATCACCAGCAACTACAGCACTAGAAAGTAAATGACTTGAAGGGATTTAAATAAGCCATAATAACCATACATACTATATGCTTGGTACATTTAAGAATTGTAACAATTTTTGCTTTGTGCATATACTGAGATCATTCAGTAGGGAAGCAGTCAAGGATTTACTTCACCAGACAAACAATAACATAAATAAGACTTGTGAGTTTTTTAATCTGATCTTGTAGGCTTTTCCAGTCCAGTTTCTCTGTGTCAAATCAACCTTACAGCTTTGTCTATTAAGTGTATATAGATTAGTACAAAGAGAGACTGTCACAGGAGAAAAGGTAGGACAGACCTATTTTGAGAGCGGGTTAAGGAGCAGAAACAAACAGCTAACACTCCAGAAGCCAAAAAATGTACAGGAACCTTTGCTTGCCTATAGTGTTTCCAAGACAAGACAAGGCTATGGATAGGCAGGCATGCAAGGAAACCCTCTGGTAAAAATAAAATGCTGTTGCTATGCTTTATTCAACTGTAATAGTAAAAAATGTTTTGGTCTAGACAGGTTGGTTTTGGTCACTATATGCTTCACTATTAATAAGATCCAAAAGGGAAGAACACTTAGTGAGAATATTTTTGGTTGTGAAAAATATGAACTGTAGCCTGGAGAACAGGCTAAAAGTGTGAGAATCATTGGATTCTATACCAGGAAGGAGAATTTCCAAGGCCCAAGGTTTCTAAACTAAGGAAATGTTGAGATGGTCACAACAAATTGTGTTGGAATTCATAGTAGGAAGAAACTGCCCAAGGCTTTTATTTATTGTCTTTGAGAAGAAAGCCAGCAGTATCACAACTGTGTTTCATGACTTAATACACATTAGTTTATACTGACACCTGAGGCCTTTGAAGACACAGTAAGCAAACTTTCCTTGAGCAATATTTCTACTGAAGAAAATGAAAAAAAGCATTTCCAATTTTGTTCTTGCCAGAAAACCCCTTGTTTTTGATTTTTCCTAACAGAAAGAAGAATTACCTGATCCAAAAGATTTAGAACTGTATGAATTTCGCTTCAGTGACTTTCCTGTTACAGAGCATGGCCTGATAACTTGTGGAATACGACTGTTCTTTGAGATAAATGTTGTTGAAAAGTTCAAAGTCCCAGCTGAGGTTTAGTTTATTTTTTCTTGTTTATATTTATTTTTAAATGGCTGATCTTAGTTACTTTATTCTAGAAGTAGCTAATACTAAAATATTAGCGGTATGGTTAGCAACCTTCCATTTTTAATGAAACATTTACATATTTGCCATAAAAATGTAAAACTAATCTTGAATTGTGTGAGCTATACAGGAGATTAAATCAACATGTATTTATATAAGAACAATTTGCTGTTTCAATGTTTATTCAATGAAAAGCATTTATTTTCAAAGAACTGGCACATTATTACAGTAAACTCATAGTATATTCCAGTAATTTTATAGGAATTCCATTGTTTTGTTTCAATTAACAGCACAGCCTTAATCACTTTTGCTCCTAACAGGTTCTTACAAGATGGATGTACACAGTCAGGAAGGGTTATCGAGATATCACTTACCATAACTGGAGACATGGATTCAACGTGGGACAAACAATGTTTACTCTGCTGATGGTAACCTTGCTAATATTAACCTTACATTAACTATTTAGCTTTCTTTCAGTTCCAAATGGAAAATTCAGGAAGACACACACTTGGAATTTTCTGTTTTCTTTTACAGACAGGCAAAATAAAGAAATACTATACTGATCTAGAAGCCTTTGCCATGGTTGCTGCTGCTTTCTGCCATGACATTGATCACAGAGGGACCAATAACTTGTATCAAATGAAGTAAGTACAAATGCTCAAAAACATGGTAATGTACTACTTTTAGTGCCAAATGAAAAACAAATGTCAAACCTTGCAAAAATATAAGGTATGCATTCCATATTCATCTGACATGAATAAATAATTATGCTACAGAAGCTTTCTGTTTCAGAGCACTTCAGACAGCTTGAAACTCAAAGGCAAAATGCAAAAGTAGAATCTTAGAAGGGTCTCCTGATGCTGCAATTCATTTTTAAGAGACACTAAACTCTAGCAATGTAGCAGACAGAACTTTGTGCACGAGGCCATAAGGAAATGAGAAAGGGCATTTTGACTTTTTCAAGACAAGGGCATAAGCGCTTCTCTGGAGAGGGATTCAGGATGTGACACAGACAAGGGCCAGTTTAGAGTGAGACAGGATTTTTTCCTCTCTTTTCCACTGCCTAATATGACTAGCTCAGTTGTTCCTTCTCACGCTCAGTTTCCTAACTGATGTAGGTCCTTTCCTGAGGTGTAACCTCTTCATGTTATACAGGATTCTGAGCTAACAAGCCTGAGTTTACCACTGAGTCCACACGGCCAGAAGTTACATATCATGAGGTTCAGCTTTGCAGTTCATGCTCCCTCTTGTCCTGAGAAAATACTCTAAAGGATTTCTTTGTGTTTTTTACCTTGTTTGTTAGGAAACAATATGAATTAGCAGATGCTTGTTATAAAAGAATATTAATTAATTTTAAACTTACCTTTGTATTACAAAAATACATATCATAGGGAGACTCACTCTTGTTCTGAAGAGTGAACAATCTACCATTTAGTCTCTTCCGTGATCTGTGAGGCCTTGTTTCCAAGTGCTAGCCAGAGAACACAGCTTTCTTAAAATGTCATGTGTACCAGAAGATTATACTTTTCTGACTACATTTTCCACCAGCTATATCTCCAGAGTGACTGATCCTCCCCCTCTGACCCTGAATACACTCCTCACAGGAGAGGCATTTCAGCCTGTGTGCTACAACAGTGACGCAGGGGGATTTTCTGATTATTCCCAGGGATTCTCCAGGTGACGTAGGACAGAGAGAATGACAGACATTGATTCTTATTCAGTGGACTGCCTCTCATCCAAACAAGTCTAAGGTGGGGTTTAAATCCTCCTACTGTGGTCTTCCCTAGTGGAAATCCCTCTATGTGAGGTCATATGCAGTATACGCAGTAAAGCTATTTATAAAACTCATTAGGCTTTACCACAACAATCTTAGTCACATCAGAAAATACAGGTACGATGTAGTCCGCCAGGCGTTATCTGAGGAACACAGCTATTAGCTGAGGGAAGAAAGGAGGAAAATACAGTTCTACACGCAGAACCACCTGGAACCCTTGTAGGCAGGATACTTCTCCCTTCATCCCATCACCACAGTCTGATGAAGAATTTCCTCTGCTTGAAGCTTCGTCCAATGTCGGGGGAATGCTTTCAGTTTTGTGATAAGACTGAACACACTCAAGCTGTCAGGACTTTTGTGGTCCATAAAACGGTGATTTTGGGGGATGGGAGAAGCTCAAGGGCATTAGAGGACTTAAACTCCATTATACTGGTATTTCAGATTTAATTTACAGTTAACTAGAATCCCAGGGAACATGACCCAATCATTACAGACATACAAGAGTTCAAAAGCCATGCCACAGAATAAACACTAAAGGATTGATAAAAGCTATTTTTAAGGCAAGCAGGAGTGGTGTAGATGATACAAACAGTGAAACTGAACATGTAAGATAAAATAGAGGCATATATTAAATAACACACTTTTGTGTTTTGAGGTATCTAACACCACCTTCAGTGGGCATTGAACACCCACTGCTCTCCAATTTCCATCATCATTCATTCACAAAAATGAAGGCAAGTTGGATTTTTCCTCCACATCATAACAATGGTTAATGTATACAGATTAAGCTATGGAACATGGAGACCAGAAGCATTTTAACCATATACATGAAACCTGAATAAAAACTATTGACTTCAGAATAATACAAATAATTGCTTATTTTTCAACAGGTCAGCTGCTCCACTGGCAAAACTTCACGGCTCTTCCATTTTAGAAAGGCATCATCTAGAGTACAGTAAAACCCTGCTGCAAGACGAGGTACGTCTCGGACATTCTGCTCACTGGGATCAACACAAAAGATCCACTTAGGTCACAGTGTTCCAAATTTCACTGGGTCTCATTCATTCCTCTATGTCCAGATTAAGAAACTATGCTAAAATTCAGAAGTTTAGGCCAAATTCTTACACATTTTCCACTTTTAGAGAAACATCAGTAATTTCACCAAAAAAAGACTCACTGCAGATAGAAAAGCTTTTCTTCTGGGCCTTACTCACATGCCCACAGGCCCTTCTCCAGTGGGCACTGGCCTTCCTGCCCTCCTCAGTGCCAGGCTCTGGCTGCAGCTAAGGAGACAATTTACACTCTTTCCTATGTATTTTCCACAGAAACAAGCGATTTAAAGCAAGCCATGCATGCATGCGCCCCTTCCATCCCTTGTTTACAGCAGCGTGGCAGGCACCCACTTCCACCCTGATTTTCCACCTCTAATCCCTGTGATGAGGCTGTTGCCTGACCTCATGAGGTCACGGAATAAATCCTTATGCTAAGCATTTGTTCATTGAAAATGAACAAACAAAACACCTTTACCTTTATTGATGTCGATGTACTTTTTCAAATGTGAGATGCTGGGGATCAACTCCTGCCCTTGGCCAAAGCAGTTGTCAGGACCTCTGTAGGCTCTCACCAGCAGCATCGCTGGTCCCTCTGCTCACACAGCCATTGCCTCTTCTGTTAAAGAAAGAAATAAAGCCAGGACACTCAGAAAACTGCTGAGTGTGATGGTCTCATTCCCTTTGCCTGAGGAAAAGTACATTGCACTTACCATGGTAGGCCCTTAACACCACTGCAGGCAATTGTGCCAGTCCAGCTTAGCAGGAGGAAAAGGTCTCTACTAGAAAGCTTTAAAAAAGCCTAGGACGATTAGATTTATGGAATGTAAATTTTTAATTTGTAACATTATTTTAATTTAGGGACTGTAGTTGGCCAGTTTTGTTATACTATGCTGTGAGAACCTGTATAGTACAAATCAAAGACAGTGTTATAAAAGGAATTGAATTCATAAACTTTCCACCTTGCAGAGTTTAAACATCTTCCAGAACCTAAATAAGCGCCAGTTTGAAACCGTCCTACACTTATTTGAAGTTGCAATAATAGCAACTGACTTGGCTTTGTATTTCAAGTAAGTACTAAATTCTGTGTAACTCTGTACTGAAAAGAAGTCAACCCTATAGAATGTATAACTGTAATTTTTAGTTGTTTATATGCAGAATACAAAGATGTTTATATGCAGAGCATAGACCTTTACTTAAAATTGTTATTAAGTCTAATTATCGTAAAAACCAAGACATTCTTAGATTCATTATAAGCTTACAAATTAGAGAATACATAAATGTATACAATATTTCATATAAATTCATTAGGTCATTCCAATATGCTTGAGTTACAACAAACACTGTATTCCTGAAGTGTGGATTTGGAAGCCTAATCATAAGGTTGTGTGCATATGTGATATTTAGCATACCATACAGTAAATACACTGAACACAAGTATGCTGAAAATGAATATGCTGGTTTGAAAAAGCCCTATGGACATCAAATGACCCCAGTGCTAAATATGCCAAAGACTCCAGCTATCAAATCATCCATTCTGTTCCTAAGTTAGTGACTTAATGTGCTTTTATAATGCTTATTTTCTTTAAAGATATATGGAGTCTTTTGTTTTATGACAAAAGGCTCTAGGACAATTTAAAGTCAGAAGACAGGCAAAAATTCAGTAAGTTGTTTAATAGCAGTTATTAAATAACAGTGCTTCCATTTTTTCATTGATTCTAAACAAAAATTAGAAGATTAATAAAGAATAGCAAGACACTTTTTATGTTTTTGAAATTTCTTCTTAGTCAGGTCTTAGTAATTCTTTGGATTTTTGACGGGAGGAAGTGAAAGAATATTTATTAGTATTTCCTTCACTTTTCCCAGCTCAGTATGGTACAGAAAGTAATGCACATATAATGCTAAAGAAATAAGAATGCAAAGCCCAGCTTAATATGAAGAGGTAGGAAACTGTCTATTTGTTTCTGTGTCAGAATTCTGACACATTGCATGTCAGCAGTATATAGCAAATTCTAAATGTCTAGGTTACCTGAAAAGTTTGAGTTCAATGGGAGGGTTTCACTTTGATACTACTACAACTAGGATGTTAGTTTGGAAAAGCATAAATATAGTAAATATGGTTTTCAATTTCATTTTTAATGCAGTAACTTATGTTCTCTAATATATGTTCTATTGGTATGTTTTAACAGGAAAAGAACTATGTTCCAAAAGATTGTGGATGCAATTGAAAAAATGGAAACAGAAGAACAGGCAATTAAGTACATATCTATTGACCCAACAAAAAAAGAAGTCATCATGTAGGTGGTCAATATTTTCCTCTTTATGCAAACAGTTATCTAGAACTAGATTTTGGGCTCCTAAACACGCAAATTAAGACTTGGTGTTATCGTCCAATGACAAGCATAGCCCTGATTTTAACATAGATGTTTAAAATTTTCTCAAAATGTGCATCCATCTGCATCTTGGATATTGAAATTAATTTTAAATTCTAGACTTTTTTTTTTTTTTTAAATAATCACCCTAACTATCACAGAATCACATAATTGTTAAGTTTGGAAGGAACACTTGCATTTAGTCCAACTCCTCTGCCACAGCAGGGTCACCTAAAGCACGTTACACAAGAACGTGTTAAGGTGGGGTTTGAATGTCTCCATAAAGGAAGAATCCATGACTTCCCTGAGCAGCCTGTTCCAATGCTCTGCCACTCTCAATGTATATTTGTTCTTCCTCATGTTCAGGTGGAACTTCTTGTGTTTTAGTTATTCGCCATTGCTTCTTGCCCTGTCACTGGGCAGCACTGAAAAGAGCCTGGCACCATCCTCTTGACACCCAAAACTACACTCATTTTGGTTTTTTGTTTTCGAAGGGCTATGATGATGACTGGATGTGACCTGTCTGCAATAACCAAGCCTTGGGAAGTGCAGAGTAAGGTAGGTACTTTTGAAATTGACAATACTGCATTTAATTTACTCTCCGTTTTACTGCCCATCTGGTGTACGATCAGTACAAAAAAAAATTTAACATATTTTGATACATACCCAAGTACCTGTTGCTTTCAGAAAAGAACCTCTACCTTTGTCACTGTGAGTGTAGGTGTTCCATGACATCTCTCCTCAACCACTCCACAGGCTGCCAACCCTTCTCTACTTGTCCTTCCTCTAAAACTGGCATCCCCAATTCTGGTAGCTGTTCTAGCTACGCTTAAATATCATTGAAGTTATTTTTGTGCTATACAACTTTTACTACTTTCCAGCTATTTTTAAGGTACAGCCTTAACAACGCCATGGTTTGAATTGTGTCTGTTCTGTAGATCTTGGTGCCATTGTGAAGCCATAGCTTAACCATGCTAAAATAATTCTGTAATACAGCATGGTACGTAAGTACTTCAAGTACTCCAGTAGTTACTGACCATCCTGCTGAAGCTCATCACTTACAGGAAGGAATATGTTTTAACAATGCATAATCAAAATACAGCTTTAGGATGCTTGTGAAGTCTTCTTAAGTCCTATATATTACAGTACTACAAGACTGATATGTTGCTAATATTGCCTTGTTTCCATTGACAATAATCTGTCACCTACTCAGCATGCATCAAAATATTGTTAATTTGCTGGGAAAAGCCTTAAGTACAGCAGAGAGTACTGCTGAAAAAAATTGACAGGTTTTTTTTCCCCTGTTTTCTGGAAAGCCTTGTTCTTTTATTTATTTAAATTTACTGCTTTCTGTTGATAATTCCACTGAACTGTGATTATTCAGGTTGCCCTCATGGTTGCAAATGAATTCTGGGAACAAGGTGACCTGGAACGAACTGTGCTCCAGCAACAACCTATTGTAAGTACTAAATAATTTAACTGCGTTAAGCAATATTAACTGTCATTAGAACATGTATGATGCTCACTAGATTGTTCTACCAAGAAGCATGATATCTACATATTCTAAATTACTGCTCTTCTGTTCTAGCCTATGATGGACAGAAACAAAGGAGATGAACTACCTAAGCTCCAAGTTGGTTTCATAGATTTTGTGTGTACATTTGTGTACAAGGTAAGAGTGACTGTTTTTTGTTTTCCTACTGCAGCAGTTCTGATGGAACAATTAGTGACAAGCTGTTGCAGCTAAAAAATTCTAGAGAGAAGCAGGACTCTTGGTCACAGCGTGAACAACCATCACAACTGTCATAATTTTTCAAAGATTTCAAATTTTCAAAGAATTGCTCCCATAGAGCAAATGCAAGAGATGTGAAGCAAATTCACATAAAGGGAAGATCCCAGTGAAACTTGAGGGTGCTGAGGTTTTGTTATTGCCCTGAACGACTGAGTTACAAAGTCCAGCTTGATTCTTCACAGTCCCATTTAATATAAGCAACAGTACAGAAAGCAGTTAATGGCACAGCAAAGGGAATAGAAAACTTGAAATACTCCAGACGAGTTGACATTCTGTACCTTCTGTAAGGCACTGAAATGTCAGCATTATTAATCCCTGTCTAGTTTTTTATATTATCCCGAAAAGTCATGCAGAAAAGTGACATGTAATATTTTAACATCTTCCAATATAGCCTCATCTGCTTGAAATATACTACAGGATAATAGACTTTTTAATTGTATCCTGATAACTATACAATAAAACATCATGTATGATATTTATAGTTGTATTATAAGAGTCAGACTATCGTATGTGGGATTGGGGAAGATACTAAAATGTGCAGTATACAATTACAGCGTTTTCCTAACAGACTATTTGCACAACAGGGCATTATTATCCCAATAGGGTATTTCCAACAATATGCCTTAGAATTATAGAAAAATTACATGCTTTCTCAGCAGTATTTCCACAATCTCGGGTTTTACAACTCTTCAGTGCTTTCAAATTTTTAACTTACTATTTTAAATTGTTTGCACAGGAATTCTCAAGGTTTCACAAGGAAATTACACCTATGTTTGACGGTCTTCAAAACAACAGGGTTGAATGGAAAACACGAGCTGATGAATATGACGAGAAGATGAAAGCTATTGAGGAACAAAAGAAAAAGGAAGAAGAAGCAGCAGCCCAAAAAGGTTAAGTAACTTCTTAGATTTTCATTTATATATATTTGTAAGGCAGTCAACGTATTCTCTCTCTCTCTCAAATTCACACACACAGTTCACTTGTGCAATATTCTACTAAACTTTATACTAATGGTATGCAAGTCCTCAATTTGCTAAATTAGCTCTACTTTTACTTGGAAGAGGAGTAAACTCTAAAGGTGACACAAATCCAGTATGTTGACCTCAATTTTCTAAACTGCATGATTATATAAAATATGACCATCAAAAAAGTGAAGGGAAAGTAAAATTTCTTTTGCCTAAAGACTTAAAATTGAATGTAATGAACTTGAAATACTAGAGATGTATTAAAATTCTGTGTGGCACCAGCCCCAAATGTATTCAAGTGCTTTGTTTAAGCTGAAAATGAAAAACATAAGGGAATGGAGGGTGTGCATTTGGGACATAAAAAAGCAGTGCAAATCCCCAATTCTCTTCCAAGTTTAAGATAAAGCTTTGGGCTCTAGTTCCCTACCACGAGTTTCTTGGCTGAGATACACTCTCTCATATTACAAATTTAACACTAATCTTCCAAAGACAGTCCAAGAAGTCCTAAAACTGAAAGCATGGTTCTGCTTATCCTAACCTAGAAGAGAATCTGATTTTACAGAAACTGAGAACCTATCACTCAAGTGTAAGAGCCAAATGAGTCAGTTATTTTTATTCTGTAATGCATGTGGAACAGCAGGTCAATAGCTCTGCCAATCAACTGAGATGACTGACAAGGTTGAGATTAAAACAAAACCATGTGTGATTAAGCCAGAGTGATTGCCAGCTAATTTGAAGAAGAAAAGTTAGTCTGTGTTTCACATTTTTAAAGCATAAACCAGTACTGAATAATTTATTTGTTTATCAGTGTCTGTGGGAAATAGGTGAGTATTCTTCACATTTCACACAAAAGAGAGGCTACTCAAGGCCACCCACCACTGTCAGTGTGTGAAGTGGAACCAGAATTATTGCCTCCTAAAAAAACAGATACCAGGTTAAAATAAAATTAAAAAAAAAAAAAGTTATTGCAAAGTGGTTTAAAAAGTACTGTAAATTACATGATTTAATCAAAGCAGATTTTTGGAAAAGTTTAATAAAATGAGTCAAGTATTTTGGCCTGCTCATGCCGATACCACTTACGCACACTTTCACAGCAATTACACCCTCCAAATTGTTTCCCAAATTTATTTTCCATGACACTTTTTTTTCCCTTGAACTTACTCATATAGTTTTATTTAAGATTAATTTATTGCTGAGAACCAGCTGGTTGTCAGTATGTAAAAAGTATTCTTTCCCTTACACTGGAATGTAAGCATCTGAACTTCACAGAAGTATCAGCAAGACAAAATAAAACAACCTGGGATCTCCTTATTCAACTTTGAACCTCCTTACATATTTGCTTTCTTGGCAAAGAGTATAGTTACTAAAGTCAGAGCCCATGCCCTTAAGCATAAGCTCCTTAAATAAAAATGAAATAATACTTCTAGGAAGATTTGGGTATTTCTACTCTCACTTGAAGTTAGGACCATCTTAGAACACTGGTATTTTGGAATCACTTAAGTCACTGACTTAGGAAGTATTTTCCCACAGGGAAAACAGCCAAGCTCTTTGCAGAAGCCAAAGATCTGGCCTTTGCATAGAATAACTGGCATCCCAAAAAGAAAGGGAATTATACTGCATCTTTTTAAACACACACTGGAATGAGGCCATGCACATTTGTGAAGAATAGATGTGACACTGTCAAATCAAGGCCAAGTAAATATATGGGTTTGCTAAGTTAGTTCATACAAATAAGAATTTGATACATGCTGAACCATGGTGGTTTCTCTAGATCACACTGACCAGGCTATTCTTAGACATTCAGTAGACAAAAAACAAAATAAACATGTTTGCTGAACCACTACAGTGGAAAGTTCAGAACAGAAAGCAGAACAGAGTATTAAACTGAGAAAATCAAATATATAGTTAGTAACATAGTGTTAATTATATCCACAAATTACAGAGGGTAGGACACTGATCATGTGACATGTTTCAATGCAGGTGGAAAGGGTCGAAAATGACCTAGTAACATGGTGATCCACAGCTTTCAAATGTAAGTTTTAATTCTAATATTGGTATCTTACCTTAAATGAACCTGGAAAAGCAATTTATTACATTGAAAGAATCTTAACTATGACCAATGAACATCTGTGGAATCATTTGAGAGAGATAGTAACAGAATCAGTAGCTACAGATAAAAATATAAAAACCATCTCTCTCTCTTAACCAGTAATTACAAAGGGATTCACGCAGGGTTGGATAAAGGTTTATGTAATTAGGTCAAATTAAAGTTTTTGTATCATCTGCTTCAAAAATAGATTCACAGATTATATTGATCCAAGAGTTCCTTTCTTTTGCATGGCTTGCATTCCTCAGTTTTGTATGTGTGGGACAGTCATATATACTTGACTGCTGAAACTTTCCAGTAAGAGTGGTTCAGTGTGTGTTTGGTCCTTTGCGAAATGTTGGTATCCACTCCTACACTATATGCACATATGTATATATAAAGTGTCATTGTTTCATATTTCTATTTCCCAGACAAGCAGTGAAATTTCAGAAGGTCAAACACACACAATATGCATAAAACAAAGGCAACACCTCTACAGCAAGAAATTAAAGCAGCTAAAATTAACAGAAAATACTCACTTTACTTTTCTTATCTGTTTTTTAGCAGAAAATCCAGCAGCCGAAGAACCAAAATCCAAAACATGTGTAGTTTTGTAATTCTTTGTCTCAGACACTGTTCCTGCTACAGAAAAGACATCTAGAAAGAACTTCAATGAACCGCAGTGGATTTCTGCTTTGCATAGAATAGTATATAGATTGATCTCTTAACAATCCTCTTAAAACATTTGCCATTTGTTGGAAATAATTTTTAATGAAGTAAAAAAATGGTTACAATTAAAAACTGAAAATAATAACAGTGTGAACTGTGCACTCTAGGTATTTCTCCATGTCACTCAATTTACATAAAGAATTTTTATTAAAATAGGTCATTCTGCACACTGTCCAGAAAAAATGCAATTTTTGGCAGATCTATGAAATTATGGAATGAAAGCTCATGTGTACAATTCAAACAAAAAATCCAACTTTTGCTACTTGTATATTTAGATTTTTATATTAGGTGTCTTTCCTTAATCTGGAATTCCATCTTTTTCCTTCATTCCCAATACCATATAAAGTTCTAGAGTAAACATCTCCTTCACTTTAGGAATGCTCAACACAATTCCCTGGCTCTATTTATAAAAAGGAGTGTGTTTTTTCAAAAACACTGTGTTTTTTCAAAATTACCAAGGATAAATCTGTAAATTGTAGCCATCACTCAGAAAAACCACTCTTGATTGTATGCAAATGGCTCTTCCACAGTTCCCCAACTTGCCACCTTTTATTGTAAAAATCTAAAATCTAAAATAGCAGACCATAAACATACTTTACATACAAGTGAGAGTTAACTAAGATACCAGCATGTCCACAGTAGAGTCTACATTCAAAAGCATTTTAAAAGGCTCTCATACTCCCAATGTACCCTTTTAAAAATGCAATAAATTAAAAGTATTTGATAACCAATTAGTTGGCAACAATTTAATAATGAAAAGGGAAAGAAAAGCAGAGGCAGAGCACATTAGAATTCATATTACCTTTCTCTCTGCTACCAAGAGACAGACTTCACACAAATTAGCTCCTCATAAAAAATTAAGAGCTACCAAAACCTGTTTTTGGACAATGACAGTCCACTCCATACATTCTACTCAGGTCTCACAAAGTCAGCTCCTCCTGCAGATGCAGGAGGGGAAACGGCTGGTGTATTATGCACAGATCTGAGTATTCACTGGAACTGGTTCCAAATCTAAGGAGATGGATGTCAAATGCAATTCCTGCAATAAGCAAATTCCACATGCAGACTCAATCCTGCCACTTTTCCTCTCCCATTAAACGAAGAACACCCATACTTTTTTTCCCCCTCTGAAGGGCCCTCAGTATTCACAGAGAAGGGAGAATGAGTGAATTGATCTATATAAACCTTTCTAAGCATGCTCTATAAACAGAGATATTATGTAAAATTATCACTCAAAATTAAAGGAATACACAAAAAAACTCCAAACACTTAAAACATTCTGACTTATAAATGAGCCAAATATTTTATGCAAACAGTTATGACATAAAACTGGGTATCATGTGTTATTTTCTGTATTAAATGCAGCTACTAAAGAAAACTATTTCAAGGTTGTTTGATAATGTAATTTTATTCAAACTGTATTAAATTATGTATTTACTATGTATACTGTAAATTTTTATAACTGTATTTTAAAGACTCAAAGAGGAGTTAGTTATCCAGAACACATACTTAATATGCAATACTTGAAGCAACAAATATAGCAATGCATTCGACCAAAGCCCCTTTGGGCAAGTTGCACATGTGTAAGCAGATTGCTGCAGATTGGATTTGACTCTCAACCAAGCTTGCAAGATGACAGAGAATTAACCTTTAAATCCACCTTCTTACCTAAAGAAGCCTTCATGCAAGGATACGTTTATTTCTTACTCAAGGACACCCTAAATACGTCCTTGTACTGTCATCTATTATGTAAGTACAAACTGTTTAAAGTGTAATTTTATTAAGTAATACCTTGTAAATAGAGTTCTCAACTTATTCATATGAGTGCATGTAAAATGTTCATAAATATACTGCAACCATCTCTGCTGTTCCATTTTCCACATTGAATGCTTACTATAAATACTTTCTATACATATATCTACAGTGAGAAGTACTTATCAAAAGATTTATTTTATACAACAGTAGTTTTCCTCAGAATAACAAGAAAATTTAATTTAAAAAAGTTTGTTCCTCATATCCAAAGTAATTTTCACTTGACAGAAAAAAATACCCACTGTACTTATTCATGTGCAGACTGTTTCTTGTGAAACAGAACCAAATGAATCTTTAAAGATATGCTGCACTTTGAAGAGGTAGAAGAATCCAGTAAGTTTCTCAAGCAATATACATGCTTTACTTGTATATTTAGGATTACACTTTAAAGAAGGATTAACATTCAATTAATGGAAAGGAGATCAGAAGCCACAGATAACATAAAAGTCACATGTACATCTCCGGTAGAAAGCCACACACATATGTTCTACATCAAAAATTTCACCAACAACCAAATTTTCAAAAACGGTATTATAAGACACATCACATTTTAGTTAAAATTTAAAACAAGGTCACAATAAAATGGGAGACATTTCACAAACAATTTACTTAATTCAAGCAGATTACATACTGGATAAAATTTGAACTTCTCCAATAGCACTTGAAAATACTTACAGAGACTAATACCTGAATATTAAAGTCTACATGACCAATAAATTTAAGGCCATTAACTCTTGCTAAATAAATAAAAAATACAAAAAAATTAAAGTGTATGACTTTAAACTACTCACAAAGACTTATAAATACTCCTTTATAAAAATCTGACAATAACTGAAGTTCGGGATAAAATAAAAAGCAGTGAAGTTCCGTGATGTAATGTCAATAAACCATATTGTTTGTTTAAGTCTGGGTGCCATATATCTTTTGCACTGAAAAAGTTATTTCTCTTGTTTCACGAGTACACAGCCTAACGTGAAATAAAGGTTTTAGATTTGAAGCCTTCCACAGAGATCATCTACCCAAATGGTTCATATGAGTGACTGCAGAAAAAGTATACTGGCAGAAAGAGGTCTCTGAGAAATTATGACTAGATTTCCAGACTTCCATCTTGACAATTCATGAAGAAAGTCAGCCTACATCAATTTCAAGGTTTAGAGAAACAAGTCTTGAAAATACTCATCAAACTCCTCCTCCCTGTAAGAACAACAACAACAACAAAAATGTCAAAGACAGTTCTGCTTTGGATCTTTACCTAGGACATAACCTTTGTATGAAAAATATTTAGCAAACTTCTTCCTATATATAATTTTGAATTATTCCAATACACTTCACAATTATTCAACTGACTGAGCTGATTGCTAGGATTTACTTCTAAAAGAATTAACGTTATAGTAGGAGGTAAGACAGCAGTGGTATCAGTGGCTTGAGAAAGGTTTTCCTCCAGAGTTGTGTATGACTCCTCCTTAAAAACACATTCTTAGGTTAGCATGGAAAGAGATTTGACATAACTTTAAATGTCAGACTGTTCATCGAAACACTCAAGAAAAATCTCTGCCTTTGCAGTTCTGAATGGACACTGTACATTTTATCAGCTACAAGTTCACAGGATCAAACTAACCGTGATTTTTCATCTGCACTTTGTAGAGGACCTTTCCAAATGTCAGCATCTGAAGGACCATCTTCTGCATCACTGTTATCAGAATCTGTTAAAAAATTTAGAGTGTATATGAAATAAATTTTAAAATAATTCATCCTTTTTTTTTTTTACTTAGATGGCATATTACTAGGAGCAATGTTTAATTGCAATTATGAGAATGAACACGAGACATTACCTTGCATAGAGTGAAAATAACAATGTAGCAACAAAAAGATTTTTAGATACCATGAACTACTGTTTTGACCAAACATAACAATCGTGTGAAAACACTGCTCTTGACACAACAGCAGCATAGTATTTTGTTCCTAAAATTAAACAATCACAAACCCAGAATTAGAATACAGTTTCAATTAATGACATTAAATGGATCAATTACCTTACTTCTACTTAAATGATTATTTCTACCCATTGTGACTTACCAGTGAAATTGTCAGAAAACACGGATTACTGCATAACTGTTTTGTGTAAGTATACAGGAGTGAAAACTCGTATCAGAAATACGCACTGACCTAGGAAAAAATGATCTTCCAATAAAGCTTTCCTGGCAAAACAGAAACTTTGGGCATGGTCCAAGTCATAAGAAAACTGCTTCAGGTCTTCCTGTATCTAACTGGGAAAATCTGAAGCCTCAAGACATCCTTAAAAACGTACAGCAGAGCAGAGCAATCAGTAGAAACACTCAATCCCTTCTAGACAGTCTGCAGCAAGAACTGGCATGACCAGGAGATGGGGCTTGTTTCTTCAAAAAGAAACTGGAGACTGGAATTACTGAGCTACAGAGACAACCAGTGCCTAAAGAGTTACTGAGACTGAGTGCTCGTGCAACAAGTAGGTCTCTGAGGTACTACTGGTGGCAGCTGGAAAAAGCTTTATTAAAGCCTAGAATTTATTTTAAATCTTTTTTTTTTTGAGTAGAGTCAGTATATCAGTATAATTCTATGAAGAAAAATGTAATAGTACTTTCCTTACACAGCACATATTTGCATACCTTGACCCATGCAATTAATAATGTACCTATTTTTGCATCCTCTACTCTTTTCTGGAACAGTCTGACCTCTCATTTTTCTGATCATTTCCATTCTGTTATCTGCCCACATTTTCATTCTTTGCTTAAACAATTTCCTTCTTAAAATTCCCTACAGTTTTTCTCCAAGACATGTAACTAATTCATTTGAACCTTCGTATTTGCTTGCACAAAGAATTTTTATTTTATAAAATATTAAAGGAGACAAATAACACTAAGATCAATGACAAATGTCTATGAAATAATACAACATATTACAAAAACATAAGAGATATTAAAATACTTTACCTTTATCAGAATTATCTGAATCTTCTGAAGAAACCTGATCTGTAAAGAAGCACCAAAATAGAAAAAAAAAAAAAAAAAGTGAGCTTACCTTGGTTATCTGTTATCTTAAATTGTTCACAAAGCTATTTCTATCACAATGTATTACACACAAACATGTACCACATGCATGCACACAACACACTCAAAGAAAGCAAGTAAACACTGAATAGAAGGACTTTTTTTTTTTTCATGAATGCAAAGGTCTCAGTTTTAGTTCAGTTATGTTATCACGAGATCTGTGGTGTAAAAAGGTTATCTAACATTTCCAAAAGGCTTTCAACCCCAAAGCTTCATGGAATGAAATACTTCACAACCCTTTCTTGTATGCAATGTCTAATTCTTGGACAAATTTTCCTTGTAATGCATATTCTTCAAAACGCTCTCCCTCTCTGCTACATGTAAGAAATTTCTCTCTTTTTTGCATCAAGGAAATTTTACCTCAGAAATTAGTCTTTTTGACTACCTGTGTTAGAATCAAGAAAGTTACATATCTCTATGTATAACTAAATGTATTTATCTATACATAATTATACATCTATATCTACACAGTTATAGCAGAACTAAGGTTCAACTAACACATTATCATATTTTAATAACTGAAGGTTTAAAGCTTAAATGTACCTTTATGGGTCTTTTTTTTGGACTTCTTTTTTGCTGAACGAGATAATTTTGTCTTCTTATTTTTTGGCTCTTCAGAGTTCTGTACAGCTGTGCCTCCTTTCTTGTGTGTTTTGACTTCTTTCCTCCTTCAAAAAAGATGAATGTATACCTTCTCTATTATATGTACTTCTTATGCAACAGGAAATCTGAAGCATTTATTTCAGTCAAACAGTTGTAATTTTTTCAGAAACCTACCAGTAGTTAAACTGAAAAAAATTAATTTGGTTAAAAGGAAAAGTGCCATAGAAACACAAGACCTCTATAGATGAAGGCAAAGGATAGAAGATGCTAAACTCACTAATATGACACTGATACAACAAAAACAATGAATTGGCAAACAAACATTAAATACAGAAAACAATTTTATAACATGCCAAATTCTTACTTGAGTTTTTTTCTTTTAGCAAACTACTTTGTATATATGTAATGAGAAAAACACAGTTAATACACATTTTAAAATATATTTTCATATTTGATAGCAACAAAACCTGAGGTAGAGGACTCTCAAGTGTAAGAAGCTGCTTCAAACAACCAAGCCATGTGTTTTATTTTTAGCATTACTTATACTGGCTTGTTGTAAGAACATAGGCTAACTTTTTCCTGCTTCTTTGTACAAAGAGTGAAATTGTTTCCAGGTAAGTATTACTCTGGAACAGTCAAAATGTGTGACCATGCCTATTCAGAACTCCAGTGGTTTTATGACTTTAGTTCCAAAAATCAAGACAGATCAAACTAATCTCAGTTAATTAATTATCCTTCCTAATATCTGTCTGCACAGTGCTCAAGTGAATTTCAGTATAAATTAACTTTCAAAATGGATTAACTACTAGATGCACATTTGATTTGTGTTACTTTAGAAAAGAAATCGTTGTTTCCTGGCTCAGAGGTTTGCCTTTCATATGCTTTGCAGATAGTTGTATGGGTTAATTACTGAGACATACAACTAAGTTAATGCCACATCAAAATTAAAAATTCATAAAACCTGAGTGTCAATGGTTGTTGAATTCAGTAAGATTACAGATAGTATATAAAAAACAAATTTAAAAAAAAAAATCTAATCTTAATGCACACATTTTTTAGGTTCAAAATACACTGTTTTTCTCTCCTATTAATAAGTGATTCTCAAAGAAGAACAAATATTCAAATTCAAACTTTCCAAGCACAGTCACTTGACTCACACACAAACCCACTATTTTCAGTAAAAAAAAAGCATTTCAGCTCTGAAACACAGCAAGTGGGAAAATTTTAAAAAGTGTTTCGCATGAATGTTCAGATAAGAAAAATAGTCACTGGGCTGAATTTAAGCAAATGAAACTTCTGTGGAGGTAGAGATTCTTCCAGTTTGAGGGGTTTTGCCCTTTCGTTAGCACAATCCCTGACTCTCAACAGGGTGAGTCACAAGTCAGTGACTTTATAAGAACTACAGAACATTTATGCTATTTCAGCATAAATGAAGTTCCTAACCATCTAGCTGAAGTCTTTCCCCTATCTGCTCTTCATCATAACTGTAACCTATCAATAATTCACCCCCCATATTTTCAAAATATTTCATTACCGGTGATGAAAGTTTAGTTTGTAGGAACATTCTGGACACAGTCCTGAAAAACAGAAAGCAAGAACATTGCAGCTGTTATTCTGATAAGCTTAATTAACAAAACTTAGAAGTAGATCTTTCAGTAGCTTTTCCTTTAAAACTGTAGTTACAATGTAATTGCAGCCAGGATTTAGAAAAATACCACAATGAGATTCTTCAGTACAAACCCAGATTTTACTAAACCTGGAGAAAGATCACAGGTTTAGCACTGGCAACTATTCATTAAAACAGTATCAGTGCTTATCATGTACAAACATCCCATTTTATGGATCTTTGTGGACAGATCAAATTGTTCTACACTAACATTGAAGACTCACAACTGTCTTAGAGCTTTGCCAGAGACCCAGTGCTCCAACATGGATTGTCTTGTGCACAAAAGAAAAAAAAACCACACCATTAGCTTGTTTTACACAAATTAATTGTGTAAACTGTGGTAAGTTTAATTATCTGATGAATGTATTAAAATGTACACAACACTGAATAAGAAAATCCCAGTCAAGGTGCAAGAATGGAAAAGAAATTATTTAACTGAAGAACTTTTGTAAGAAAACGTAAATATTAAAATCAGTAGAGCTGAAGGTGTGCAAGAAGTTGTCTGGTTCAAAATCCTAAGGACTCCTAATCCAAGTAACTAAATGAGCAATGACAATGCTGAAATCCTCCCTTCGTGTTGTATTGTCCATTAAAACTAGACATACCTATATACAAAAAACCTTATAATTGATTATTCTAATTTTATGACACCACCCAGTACAAAGTGGCCACTCTGCAACAACTTCATCATACATAATAATAACAGCTGTTCTTTCTAAATCAAGACCATCATACTACCACCCAGGATTAAGAAAATCATATCCTATTCAGCATTTTTCACTCTGCATGAAGGAATATCATTATCACTGAGTCTTGTTTGATGGCTTTTAAAGCACAAGATACTTGTCTTCTTCCAACTGTACATATCCTTGAAAGGTTCACTTACGCAACTTCACAAGTGCATTCCTCTTCTCACCATGTTCAATGTAACCAAAATTCACCTCCCAGCTCTTCAGGCCTTCTTGCTCATCACAGTGCTTATTTCCACAAGAAAACTGACCTGTAAAGAGGTCAAAACCAGCAAAGTGTGATTCAGTGATTAACATGCATAGGTTTAGGTTTGTTATTTTCAGTTTTCCTCAGTTTTTGCTTTTATGTTTCATTTCTTTCAAATAAAAAAGAGCACAAATCTAAAAATAACATCTGGTGTAAGGAAACAATAACAGAGAACAACAAAGCAATCAATCAATCAAACTTGCCTATATGCCTATCTAACCGGAACTGTTTTGGAATGTATGGATGAAGATATGCTAAGAAATAATAAGCCTAACAATGAACTCTGAAAAAACGAATGTTACTACAATACATTCTATACCCTAAATAATTACATACTTAGTAGAGGATGATGGATCAGGAAGTGTGATGCAGACATGCATCTTTAATAACACCAAACCACTGAAAGTATCATGTACATACCAAATGAAGATGTCCACATTCTTATTGCCTAGCTAATTTACCTGATATACTTGACGTACAATTTGTATTCTAATGACTTTCCATAAACACCTTTGTTTCAAGAAAAGGAAATCCAATTTTGTGAGAAATGATAAGTCAGCTTTAAAAGCTTCCTTCAGATCATTATGTGAAAGGCAACACTGATTTTAAAGCAATCTGTACATAATCAAAGTTGTTTACACCACTGACTTCCTAATATTGGAGAAATAAAGATACATATATTCCTTTTGCAGATTTGTATACAGGGCTGGTAGAAGGGATGTGAAGGATGTGTATTAATAGGCTCACAAGCAGGACTGCTGGTGAACGATTAACCTCAGAAAATTCTGCTTAAGCTGCTAACTAGTGGATTGGCAGTGTCCTCATATACTTCAGTTCTGCAATGAAACACCACTTGCAATGTGAACATTTGAAGGCACCAGCAGTGGTTCTCATCACCACTACTACTGACACAGCTAAAATAAGTACATACAATGCGAAGTATAAGAAAGGTAGTTAATAATGTTTTAATAGATTTGAGTAAATCAATTTATATTGCTGATTTATATTTAAAAATAGAATTAAAGACCCACGCCTTTATTAAAGGATCGTTTAGAACCGCACTCGGGAAGAGAGTCCGACACCCGTAAGCGCGCTGGGTTCTCACGCCCTCCAGTGGTGGAAGGGAGGATTTATCAATTCTTATATTCCATTGACGCTTTAAATCAGCATTCTATTAAAAAGCTTGAAACATGCAATTCTGCACTCCCTGCCACATTTTAAAATACGGAGTACCAGGTATTAAAATTACAATGCAGCTTTAAATTATTTTCCCTCATGAAGACATAAAAATAATTTATTTCTCATTTAATTTTAATTATCTTTTTAAAGCATTCAATAAAGCACCCACCAAATGTAACTATCTGGTAACTTAATCTGTAGTGCTGAATGCAACATATTACTACAACTACCTTTAGAAGTTCTAATCTTTATAGCTTAAAAATCCCACAATTAATGTTCACACTTCCTAACATGAAATATATATTTTTAAAAACATATTTTATTTTTAACTTTCTGTAGTATATTAATATATAATAATATATATAATAGAGCTGTTGACAGCAAACAGCTCTCTACAGAACTGTAACTGAGCGATACTGAGCAACAGCATCACCCCATATGATTTTTCTTGTGTGTGCATCCACAACTTCGGAAAACTGCACATGTATGAGGATCCACCCACAGGAAGAGCAATACATTCACCTCATTTTCTTGCTGGTTCAGCAACTTGAAAATGCCCAAGCACTTTGGCCATGGAATGGGAATCACTGTGCAAGGTCCCAGAATTCACACATAGAATTAACCTGCTGATTTAGAAACAGGATTGGCAGACATGATAACCTTTCCTACTATTCCCACTGAGGTTTTCAATTCCAATTTAGCCTCAAACAGACATCACAAAAGAAACTTTGATTAAAAAGTTAACCTTTTGCAGAACAGCACTGGAGAAACTATTAATAAATAATTTCCTGAGGAAAAGTACTGAGACACTTCAATTAAGAGTATTCTACAGTATCAAATGCATTATGGTGGTGTTCGTTACAAATCTGGCCTTGTGAAAATAAAACAAATGTTCTTTTAATGTTAATATATGCAGATCATGTCCACTCTAGACCTACGTGCACAAAACAGAGAAGTTGGAAGTTTAGTCAATTTATCGTCCATTATTATCTGATAAACTTACCAGTACTGTCAAATACTGTCTAACAGAATTACATCAAAAAGCAGCAAAAAAATCATCAAGAAATGTAATAAAAAAATGAAAGATAGCATTACCTTTTCCTGAAATTACTTCTTTCTCATGTCGCCATCTAAATCCAAACTGTTAAGAACCAAAATTAATTTGTAAATAGTCAATGTATTCAGTACTAGAAAGAATAATGTCAGTTGATTGATTTCCTGCATGTGGTTCATCCATTTAATTCCAGTCAGAAAATTTAACTTTTTCTCTTTTAATTAAAAATATCTCTCTGTCTCTGCTTGCCAGAATGCTACTTTATTTATAAAAATACTTTAAATATTTTTATTTTCACAGGAAAGCCTCCATACTGGAAAACAACCACAAAAGCAAAAATATTAACATTTCCAAGTGGAAGACAAGTTGGCCTAGAAATCTGGAAACAAAAACAAAAGAATAAAATGTATTCTATTTAATGACCACGTGTCAAACAGATTTCGTTTCTTGGCAATAGGAGACATTTCCAATCTGTTAAGCTACAAAACAAAGCAGAGACAGCAAATAAGAACTTTTCTAGAAAAAATAAGACAACAATGAGAAGAAAACATTTCAAGTCCAATGCATATCAAAGTAAAGCTTAGATGCAGAGCACTCTCCCTTGCTGCATTACAAAACTGACAATAGAACTAAACTATCTGACAATACTGACGGTCATTTATCAGCCTGAAAGCTTGCAGACAAGATGCACTGAAGGTTCAAAGACAACCTTGACCTAAAAAATTCTTATATAGGGAAAATGTAAGGAGTAACAGACCCATCACAACCAACAGCTGTCAGAACACTCTGTCTCTAAGTAGCCTCATACCAGAGGTTCACATTGACATTTCTGATTAAAAGGAAAAGATTGTATGTCCTAACCACACAATGAAAAGCGGGATCGTGGATCACAGGGTCCTCTTTGCCTGCAGTGCCAGCAACCAAGATGAGTGCAGGTGTGCAAGTGAGTGTGAGGGCAGCAGTGAAAACCAAGCCAGACCATCAGCAAGGTGAAGGGCCTGGGAGCAAGGAGGGTGAGCAGGTCTGTACGGGTCAGCTCTGGGTGTGAGAGCACCTCTGTATGTCTGGGGCTGACAGCACAGGGGGTGTGCTGTGAGACCAGAGGAGTCTCAGCCATCTCTGCGCGTGTGTGTGTGTGTGTGCATAACTATGTATGTGTGTCAGTGAAACAGTCGGAGCCAGCAACTGCAATGTGGCTACAGCCTTGGGGGGTTCATATGTCTTAGGGCTTCTCACTGTTTTCTTCTGAGATTCAGCCTTTGACAAGGTGCTCTGCTTATTTTTCAGACCTCAAGAGAGATGCTCCCATGAAACTGGCCACTATCATTGTCCAGTATTTGGGAAAACATTGTTTTTTCTTGGAAGAAAAGTTCCAAAAGAGATCTGAGCTCTGAGATACATTCTATATGCAGAGATCTTTAGAAAAATTCTCTGACTAAAAGATTTTGTTGGAGTAGAACAATTACAGCTGTGAAAAGCCAGATGAGCATGTATGTGCAAATCTCAATCTGTGCAATATATATGTTTAAAACACTACAGAAAACTGACCTCCAACTTTACTTTGACACCATCTAAGCAGGATATAGAACCAATAGAATCAAAGAACAGCCCAGGCTGGAAGGCACCTCAACAGACCACTCTGTTGAACCATTCATGGAAAAAGGGGCAGAGATGAGATTATCCAGCACCCTGTGCATCTGCATCTGCAAAACTTTCAGCCATGGGGATTGTAACATACCACTGGGGAGGCTGTTCCAGTGAATCAGTGTTCCCACTGTAAAAAATTTCTTTCTTATATCAATATGAAGCACCATAATATAAAGCATCAACAACTATCATACAAAACGTTGGCCAGCTAAGAAGCTTGTTATCTACCCTGAACCTCTCATAGCACCAGCACTGCAAAACAGAAGGCACGGGGGGCTAAAGATATCCAACAGTTTCTCAAAATGCAGAAAAAAAAAATCAAGACAGGAAAAATCTGAAAGCACAGACTGCATTCCATTGGTGCTAATGGGATCAGCAGCCTATTTCAGACCTCCAAGAAAGAAGTCTGCTTTGAAATCCTCCTTTACCAAACACAGGCATGGATAAATCAGCAATTGAAAAAAATCTCTTTTATTTCCCATATTTCTAAGAAAAGAGTTTCACATGATCAGAACATATTTGAGAACAGAAAGTATAAATATTTTACAAATTGCATGACACAGCAGTTATGCTGACACGGCAATTCCAAAAATACAGGTAATGACTTAGGTGTATAAATGGGAATTAAGAGTGACCTCAAAGTTAGGGCAGGCACACTTGAAGTCTGACAGGGAAATACTGTTCACATGACACACACACAAAAAAAATCTAGGGCAGAACAGTTTCCCACAAAAGATAACAAACACACAGAAACTTGGCACAGTGGTGAAAGAAACAAAATCTGTAAGCCTGCTCCAGGGAGATCAGCTAGGAGACAGAGCGGACACAGAGCGATATGAAACAGCTATAGGAAAATAAAATAAAATTTACTCGGAAAAAGGAGGGGAGATATCTTCAGCATTTTAATTTTTGTTAATTTTAATTAAATGTTCACATTTTACTGTTCCAATTGTCTTTAGATGACTATCATCTTTTCTGCCTCACAGAGTTAAGCCCAGTTCTTGCAAGTATATACCAATGAATGTAGTTTTCAATACTATAAATAGTCTAAAAGAACTATATAAACACTGTTTACAGCACTGGGTTACTGTGTGTTAACAACACCAAGACACATCTGAGTTTAGCAACACTCTTTTCAAAACCACAATAGAAAATTCCTGTATGCTCTCTGACTAAGAAGTTAGTCAGCCAAACACTTGGAGAAAATAAAGGCTGTTCCAGTTAAGAAGAAAACCTGGTGCTGGAATTGGGCTGTTTCTCTTAAGAAATTCTATTTATTTACAAGGCACATACAGATCCTGTTTCCACAAACAGAAGAAAAAAGAACAACCAGCAAAAGATGCTACTTTAGAATAGACTTTTTCAAAATTGTCTCTGCCAGCATTCAAGTACAAAACTCCTTTGAGACTTTTTTTTAACAGTAACATTCCAGGGTTTTTTAGGCTTCATCTATTGCTCCTCTCCAAGCAACCTCTCTAGCCTTCATTCTTTAACCCCTTTGCATTTTCTGCCTTTTTCACACACAATGTACCTCTTCATAAAACACCATCTGACAGAAATGCTCCTATTCCCACAGAAGCACATTTTTGGGGCAGTGACAATGCTTGGATTCAAATTGCTGCTGCTTATTAAGTAACTTGACAAATTCTCACAACTCTTTCTCTAGGGAAGGGGTACAACATTCTGGTTTCATAACATATCCACAATCATAAGGCAGTTTTTAAAAAGGACATACTTTAAAACCAGTGTGATTTATGATAATTAAAACATACCTTATTCTCTTTGTATCTGCTGAGATCTGCTATGCAGTATTCTTTGAACAATTTATCATAATACTTCTTTGCAAGCCTCTTCTCCCTATAACAAAAGGTATTTTTTTATTAAATGTAGAACATTACAAGTCACTTTATATTGTAATGACATTAGACGTTGTTTCATGCAAAGAACACAAATTGCAGAGAAATGAAACAGATACACACTCATTAAACTAAGGAGTAATTTCCATAAAATTGGAAAAATATACATGAAATAAACCTACAATACATCCTGAACTATGTTTTTCAAACTCTAATTTCTTCAGAGTTTTCAGAAGAGTCAATTGAATCTCAGAGAATGTACAATTATTTATTAGCTTTTCTGTCATCAGCTCATGTTGCTACTTGAGCAATAGTGCAATATGAAAGACTTCCTAATGATCTTTCATTTTCGAATGTATTAAAGATCAAAGAATGATCACTACATATGCACAGTAATTCTTAATTAGTAGGGGACACTACAAATTTAGTACAGGTGATCTAAAAATAACATGTTCTATACTATTTTCAGTACCAATTCATGTCTGCTTCATCTTCTTCATTCCACAGGAATCTATGGTTTTCTCTAATAACATCAAGATCCGTCTTGTCATTTGCTCTACAAAAGGACACACTTGTTTTTAGTACAATGTAAGTTAAAATGAAAAGTCCATCAAATAATAATTTGTAAGCATCAGATATATAAATCACAGTTGTGATTTCCACCCCACAGCACAAAGGAGTTTCGTTGCTATGAAATTTCATTGCTATGAAGTACAATTATCAAAAATGTATTCCTTGGCATACCTGTTCCCAAAAAAACTGAAGGTGGAAAATGGTCACTGAAATTGTGGATGACTTGATCCTATCTGAAAATACTTTTTATACTCTTTATTGAAGACAGTGATTTTAAAAGGCAGTTATATATATATCTCTAAAGAAGGTTATCATTATTCTGGACAATGGATAGTAATTCTGCACATTTCAGAAGTATTTCAGACTGTTATTTTGAAGGTACTGACAGATATTTCTCAATGTACCTTCAATTAATGCTCACCTGTCATCTTTCTTTTTGCAGAACAAAACAAGAATAATTCAGCTCATGGTAAGGTCTTATCTAAAAATATGCAACCAATATGAAACAGTGTAATTTTGATTTTTGGATTTACAATTTACAACTACTGTAGTTACCATTTTTGACCAAAATAATTAGTAATTTCACACACAGTCACATCCACTTCTGCCCCTAAAGCTGTAATACATATTTACCAGTTTGACATAACAAGGGAGCTTTAGGGGCATGAGGGGAAAATTTGCTAATGGTTCTCACCCAGTTCGTCGGAAGTCCTCTATTTTGCCACCATAGTATAAAATGTAGTCATGCACTAACTTTTTATGTCTTTCATACTGAATAAAGCAATTAAGGATTGTTCCAGAACTTATCTTCTTTTGTTTTACCATAGTTTAACACTAAAAAAAAAACCAATAAAAAACACAAAAAAACCACAAAACTACAAAACTTTTTATATACTCAAGAGAAAGACATTTTTGCCTCCCAAACAGTTCAGGAATTTCCAGAAATAACAGAATTAATTAGCAACTTTTACATAATAACCTCTCATAGAAGCTACTTTCCAAATACAGGAATTCAAGGCAATTCAATGTTTCAAACCTCATTTAGCTGCCAGGCCTTTATAAAACTGTCTTACTTTATCAAAGATGCTCTGTACACACATACACAGAAACTTGGTTTATTTCCTCAGCTTAGACAACAACAAATTTAGACAACAGCTTCTTAGTACTGCAGTTTTGGTTTAAAAAGGTTTGTATTTCTGTATTATAAAAATAGTCTGGCTACTAAAATGGAATAATTTATTACATTTTTACCATCAACATACAAATAAGAACTGTATGTTTTAGTTTGGAGATGAAAATCATGGAAAATTACGTAATGCTTTTTAGAACACATAGGCCTCAGAGACATAATTTGAAACACGTTTTGTACCACAATTTGAGCAAAATTTGTAATTATTTATTCAGAAAATAAGCCTGTTCACAAATAAAAACATTATATATGCCTTCTTTTCCAATTAACTTGTATCTCAACAACAAAAAGTAGCTCCTCTGAAGAAGGACTCAGTATCTGGTGCTGTACTGTCACCTGTTGTCATAACTGAGAAATCCCAGTATTTTACCATCATGGATAACCTGTGCCCCATCTTCAAACTTGAAAAAAAATGAAACAGAAGGATACAGCACTCATTGATATCAAGTGAAATCTTCTTTTTCTTGCTTCTTCCCTGTTAATAACAAACATGGTTCAGTGAAAGCTATCTTTTACTTAAGGCAAAAAATGTGTCACAAAACCAGTATATGAAAGATACCTATCGCATTCTTCAGCTGCGAATTGTCTGTGAACCACACCGCCTTGCTTTGCTTTTTGGAATGGCTTTACCAGAAGGCCATCATCCTCTTTTCTAAAGGTAGGTGGGAAAGGGGAAGAAATGTTAGTCAAGAACTTTCCATAAACAATAGAATTTCCATATGCCAAACCTTGCACTAACTTGATTAAGAAAAACTGTTATACTGCTAGTTTCTACATAAATAAAGTAAAACTTCAGAACCAATATCAGCTTGGATTTTACCTCATTTACAAAACAAAATCAGAATGGTAATCACAGGTAGCACATAAAGGAAAATGCTTAAAACAGCAATTTGTAACATTTATTTTATCAATATTATAGAACCACAATGAAAAATCTCCAAAGTTTCCTCAGTTTCACTCTATGTTCAAAGTCCTCTACAAATCTCAGCTGCAAATCTCAGCTACACAGCAAAGTAGGAACAGAAAGGACAGTGTGTTCACTGAATTAGAATGACTGCTAATAACCCTATCCCAACCTTCCATGCCAATGGCCCATCACCTCATTAAACAGCTCTGCCTCTTGTAGAGTAATGACAAGAATCACAAATTTAAAACTCAATTGCCATGTTGTGAACCATACTTGTCAGTAGGTAGCTAAAAATACCTTAAGAATTCAACAAAGTAATAAAAAGTTAACTATAAAGAGATGCATTTTAGCTAGTAAAAGGTATATTTAGTTAGTTTCATTCATGAGTAGAGGTGAAGAAAAGATTTTTCTGTAACTATTAGCTGGCAGAAAGAATAGAAGTAAGAAACCTGAAGAAAGCAAGCCAGAGAATTTGTATTCCAAGCTATGGAATAGAAGTCTAGAAACTAAGGGCATCATTTGCTCAAAAAGCACAACATTCCCATAAGGACACTCCATAAAACAGCAATTTGGAGAAAATTTAAGACTACTATTTTCCTTAAAGTGAAAATAAGTATCAATATAGAGCAAGAAGATATATACATAGAGAGTGAGTGAAATCACATAAAAGGCCTACTGGGAATCAGCATTAGTGTGCCAGAACAAGGATGATGACGGTATTTTTGAAAGGCTCCTGATGGTTAGTTAATATTCCACCTTGAAAGTAGAAGGGTAGAATTTATAATAGCCTTTTAAAGAAAACAAAATCTGAACAAAACCAGTCACTGTTCTAATGGAGAACAGCTATATTTATAAAATAAATGAAACACCACAATGCCTGCTCTTATTCCAATGATTAAAACATGATTTTCTTTCCCAGAATGCAGTCAGACACTACAAAATCCATTCTTTCAATTTTTCTACAAAGAAAAATATGCAAGAGACCCAGCAAAGTTCCCAGAAAGTCTTCTTAAATAAAGTCCAGTAAAAGATCAAGGGAGAGACAGGAAAAAGAAACGTATATGCATAACGTACACCAAATGTTCAGTACGGTGCAGAAAGTGTCAAAGGACTGCAGTGCCAAACCAAAATAAATACATAAATAAATAAAAACCTTTACAATATAATGAAATCAGACTACAAATTTCCAGGTCACTAATTGTGGGAACTACTGAAAGAATAAGCAAAAGTCATCTCAGATAAGAGATGTGCAATTACACTTCAAGGATTGAATACAACACAATTCACCAATTCCCAGGTCTCTTCACAAATTAAATAATAAAGAAGTAGCATTAGTTCTTCACTTTATATCTATATATGTTTTATATCTACAAAGCCTGCTACCACTTGGCCTTTCTTGCCTTGCTCTCCTACCAGTTCCATTTGTCCTGATGGATTCACAGTGAAGTGAACAGTGCTGCCAAATCCCAGCAGTGGATACTAATGCTTGGAAAAACGAAACACTGCTCCGAGAACTGAGGAGGATATAGACACCAGATGGAGATGGCAGAACAGATTCAATCAGCTGCCCCTAGGAGATGACAAGCTTTGGCAAGCTTGACATGAGGAGATCAAGAGAGACTGATTTTTTCAAAAACCATTTCAACACCAGACTTTACATACAACAGCATCATCTTCTAGGCACACTAAGAGGCCATTTGCACAAAATGTGTAATGCAAAGTGTTAATTCTGTACTACGTTACCTTTTAGTCTTTTGCAGAGACTTCTCTCCACTCTCCTCATCACTGAAATCAGAATCATAACCTCCATGGCCACGTGCCTGAAAATAATAGACCAGTCAATATATCTGCTAATGTAACACGGATATGGCATAATTACAAATCAGTACTGTCTATCATGTATAAATAAAAGACAAAGACAGAGAGTAAGCAAAAAAGTGCAAATTCTCACATATGTCTAAACTAAGCCAAATTCAACAGACAATGCAGAGTATATTCCAAACAACACAGGGTAAAGAAAGACACTGTCAGTCTGTCTAAAGATGCCTTTATAAATAATTTATATGCAGATGTCCCCACATTTAATCTTTGTACAGATGCAGAAAACCAGAAGTATGATATATACCTTTGGTTTTTAATTTCAACTAATGTTCCCTATATAAGAAAAAGACGAGTAATCTCCCCAGAAGCTATTCTTCCAAGGGGTTGGAGGACAGCAAACAATATGCCCACATTATAAACAAAGAAAGATGGGAACAAAAGTTTCTTGGGCTGTGGTACAGCATTTTAGATCATTAGATCTTATACTGGTAACCGGAAATCTGATTGAAACAATAACTAAAATACAAACCAACAATATGCCTGCAAAAACATACCACCTAATCAGCACAACATTCCTATCAGGAAATGTAGTCTTTTTTTTCCACACACTTTGGGACTACAATGTCAAATTAATGCCTTCAGCAACCAAGCACTGACTAAAGCCCAGATGTAACATCTCCGTCTTTCAAGGTACAGTTCTATGTTCAATTCCTTCGGCAGAAGTAATGGCTTAAGATCCCATCTCCTCTCCCTCACTCTTACTCTGGTACCTTCCTCCCAGTTGCTCAGTTACAGGTGTGAAACTACACCCACATTACAAAGGAACCTATCAAAAAAAGATTATTTTAACCCAGGTAAGTTTCCTGACAGTTCATCCAGAGCCCCTGCAACCAGCTACACTCGCCAGCTGAAGGGGTAGCACAAGGGAGAGTGCAGCCAGAGCTGGGAACTGCATAAACCAGCACAGACACCAAAAAAAAGCTTTTACACAACTGAGGTAAAAACAAGAGGGGTGGTTATTATATATCTGCATGTGGAAAAGCTCAAACACACACTACCTAAATATCTTGGTAATTCAGATTGTGGATGAGAAAAGGAATGTGTTTGATTCAGCTGAGTCTCACATTACGTACAATCCTCCTCCTCCTCACACAAAAAGCTGAGAAACAAAACTCTGCAAAAAAGACACATCTCTTCAGGATAATTTTGATGAGGTGCCTTCTCTTGATGCAAATGCCTCCCAAAAATGCCATGCTGAAGAGTGAACCATATCCTCTACTGACATCAACAACTGATTTGTATCATGCAGAGTCCGTAAAACACTATCTCCTCAAACTGACAGTTAAGGATTGGGTTTAAGATTTTTTTAAATTTTTTTCTTATTATTGCTAATAACAAACTAATACTGTAATGTTCCTTCCACTCTTGAACTCTTCTGAAGAACACATAGCTTGCATATAAATATATATGTGAATAAAAGCAAACCAGAACTTTTCATTTGCCTTTATGCTTTCTATTTCCCAAGAAACATAAAAATTATCAGTTACCAGACACAAACAAAAGTGTAGCAGATGTCTGGTGTAAGTAAGTGGTTGTCATGCACTGGCAAAAGAGCAGCAATGGTGCTAAGTTCCATAGCTGAGGTGGTTCTAATAGCTGGCCTATCACTATTTTTATTAATGAAGCTCATGTGGTCTTTAGCAAAGGCTGAATACTCTAAGAGTGTGCAGAAAATATATTTATATTTGGCCTCTAAATTAAAAAAATATCATGGTAAACCGGGAATGGTTTAAATAGCAAAAGTAATGCTTCCCAGATGAACACTGAGAGCTTCCTTCACACTCAAAAGGGAAGAAGGTCCCAGCCAACACAATGAGCATGAAAGTCAACATGAGACAGATGAAGTATAGAAACAGGCAAGAAGAGGAATGCTCAAATGAAAGGAGATTTTCACAAAGTAATTGACCTTGGACGATGCGCCCCAGGAAAGAAGCAGATATCCTCGGTAATCAGCTCTCAACTGACTCCAGGAATGATTCAAATAAAAAGAAAAAAAGATGCAAGAAAAGCTGCTCCGACAGAGTCATACTGTAGAGCTCTCAGCAGTTGATGACTGCCTTTTGAAAAGTTAACTGTGAATATAAGGGTAAGTATGGCTAAGGCAGGTATAGGCTGCTCTTCCAACAGGAAAACTCTCCACAGCTTCAGACATTCCTCTGAATCACTACAATAGCTCACAGATAAATTCCTCCTTCAAAGGCAACAGCAGATGGGCAGTACTGCACTGAAGCTGGGTTTGGCATCAGCAGCTCCAGCAGTGCCGGATGGCACTCCTGGAGACTGGGACTGAACAATTACTGACCTGGTGCCTTAGGATGATACCAAGATGACCTGACTTTTAGGTAAGACAAGAACTCCATCAAAGAATCTCATCCATAAATGAATTTTCCATTTTGGAAGGTCTATGTAAGCACACACCTGCTTCATATTGTAAAATTTAATCCAGATTTCTTCCCTTCTCCACAAAAAAAAAAAAAGACAGAGAAGAATCCCAGATAAAGCAAATGTTTTTAATATGTAACTATAGTAAAAAGGGGCAGATACCAAAGCTTTGTGCCCAAGCTAGCAGATGTAGATATGGGCATGCAAAATTGTCAATAATATTTAAAATGAGTATTTTCATTATTTAATGAACCCTTTAATACAAACTCTGCTTTGATGGAATTTGTCAGAGATTCAGAATGCTTTTAGTAATTTATTAATGTAAATACCAAATATTTTATCAAAATGCAAACCTGAAAGGTATACAACTTAAATGCTACAGTGTATTTTGTTTGTTGCATGAACTCTGAACTTTTTATTCCCAAACAACAAAACAAACCAAAACCACAAAATTAAAACAAATACCTTTATGCTTTGGGGTACATTTAGCTCACATTTAAGTAATCCCAACATCTTGGATTAATTAATAGTGAAACAACTAGAGACAGAACAGAGTCCACTTAACTTAAGAGTCCTAAACCCCAGCAATTTAAACACAGTAAACGTATGAATGCTGTACACAGCTGACAGCAGGCAGAGATATCAACTCTTGATTTCAAAACAGGACACTACAGATTCCCTAGCACTGCATTTACAGCAGGTATTTGCATCCAAAGAAGGCACCTCCCTTAAGCCTCTTCAATGAGGTAGATGCACACTAGTGAAATGGACACCTCATAGTTCATGTTGGCTCCTGACCACAACATACACCTGAACACAAAAAAGCAGTTAAAAAGAATAAAAAGTCAAAAACAATCCTAGACAAAAAATTCCCAACTCATGGTTCCTGACCTCGGCCCTAATCTTGCTACTCCTGTCATAAGCGTCACTCTCATCCTCCCCTTTATCTGCCCAGCACACAGGTCTGTGCTCGTGTCTGCTCACAGCCCAGATGTGGCCCAGAACAGGCCTGAGTGCGTTTTGGTACGAACTACTCTGGGAAGGACTGAAGGGATCTCTACGGGGGCTTGAGAAGCCATCCTATCTGGATAGAAGGTGCCATGTGGAAAGTCAGAACGCTTCCCTGCAACACTTTCTTCCCACACTGATGTCTATGAGGCTTTGTAATCCCTACTTGGAGAAAAAAAAAACCTGATAGTAAGTTCAATTACCTTTAAATCTACTCTTCCTTGTAAAATCAACTGCAAGGAGTGCTTGCATATACTGTACAGTGAACGGCCCCGACAAAGAAAAAAGGCACCCACAAGATACTGCCCCTCTATTAAAGCTATGATAGAAGAAGCAGGAGTAAAAGGTAGCCATCAGAAGACCATGACAGCGAGCATTAGAATTTTGTGGAGCTCCATGGAGAAAAGTCACGGCGAACACCACCAGCCCGTGGGGGTCCGACGCGGCTTTGAAGCCGTCCTCATGCTCCGCAAGCCGCCCAGCCCTGACCCGGCCCGCCTGACCCGTCCCCCCCCGCCGGAGCAGGGTAGGGGCGCAGACTGCCGGCAGTCCGCCCGGGGAGGGCGGCTTGGCCCTTCCCCGCCCGCCCGGCCCCGCCGCCATGGAGGCCGCGGCCTCTGCCGGGCCTGTCCCTGCCGGGTCCCCTCCGTTCCTCCCCTCCCTCCTGCCCCACTCACGGCCGCGGAGAGGCGCAGCTGGTTGGGCTCCATGGCGGCGGCGGCGCGGCCAGGGCCGCCTGCGCCGCCCAGCCCTGCTCCCGGAGCCGGCGCTGCTTCGCGGGCCGCTCCCGGAAAGCGGGGCAGAGGCGGAGCGCGCCCACGCCGGGAGCTCCCGTCCCTTCCCTCCTCCCTCCCTCTCTCTCTCCGCGGCGGCGGGCGGCGCGGGGCAGCGGGGCGCGGGGGAGGGCGAGGGCGAGCCGGCACGGGAGGGGAGGGGAAAGCCGCTCATCATGTTTAGGGGCGAGGGGAGTCTCTCTGCCCGGGAACCCGGTGCGCGGCCCCGGCTGCCGCGGTCTCCGCCTCTGGGAAGGTAGGACTCAGCCGCGGGGGCTCGGAGAGGCCTCGGCGCGCCCCTCTCCTCCCCGCCCCGGTTCGCCTCCGCACCACCCCCAGCTCTTTCGGGTAGATCACTCCCCACTACGGGGGGCTCCGGCTCAGATCCCGCTGCGGGCACCGGGGCCCGGCGGAAAGGGTCGCTCGGGAAGGGTCGCTCGGGGGGGGTCGGCGTTCTGGAAGGGACCCCTGAGGGAGAAAGGGCCCCCCGGGGCGGAGGGGCCCGGGAGGCGCTCGGGGCGGGCAGCATTGCCAGGCGTGCCCGTGTCGTGCGGGAGGTGCGCGCTGCCCCCGGCGCGGCTCAGCCTGGGCACGGCCATCGGTAACTCCGAATTCTGCTTTTCGACCCCATCTCGCAGTTAGGAGGACGAAATGTGACCCAGAACGTACATGACCCAGTTTCTCTGTGAGGACCGACGGCAACTGGGCAATAGAGTTTTAGAGCCTGTGGGTTGTATCAGAGAAGAGCTTTATAAACTAACAGTGTTTTCTGATAAGGTAGCTGGGAAGTACCAACCTTCAGCATTAAGTCATAAGATACAGCAAGTAGCTGTCTAAGAATGGTTAGTTTCCCATCAAACACAATACCTGAACCAGCATTTTGACTGCTGAGCTCTGAAATGCTTTAATCAATCCATCACGGATACTTTCTTCTGGACGTATCAAAGTTTCCATTTGTGTTATTGATTCCTGGATTCTTAAACCACAGATACACTTAATACAGGGAAATATTTAAAATACTACTGCTGTCCTTGCAATATGCAGGGTGTACCAAATCTCCTTTTTAAAAACAGAAGTATTTTTGCTACTGACCTAGTGTTTGTTACTCATTATGTTATTGCTGCGAAGGTATGTAAAGGTGATACTGAAGTGTCCCACAGAAAGGAACTGAGTGAGACTATGCTTATCTGTGTGTATGCAGTATTCTGCTGAAGTCCTACTGAATGTGGCCCGTTTCCTCTAAATGGCAGAGACTCTGTTGCAAAAATGGAATTATCCTAATTAATAATTTAAATATCTCAGAATAAATAATGTATACCCTCAAAGCTGTAATAGCAGGCATCTTTTTGTTGTTCTTCTGTTATGGAAATGACAGACTGCTTTAGTGTGAATGAATACTGACATGATTCTGGAAACTGGGCCAACATATCATTGATTATGCACTTTGAAGAAGAGTGGGAAAGGTAGAGGAAAGATTTACAATTCTTGAATCTCTTGGCATTATGTTGTGGCCACAAAAGCCTGCATATAGAAAAAATAAAGTTTCTGGGACAGGAAAATTCTGCAGTGAGTCCAACTACAGCAACTGCTGTAGATGCTGAAGTTATTTTCTAAACAGCTTTTCTCAGAATAGCGGCTAGATAATTTCATCTATGCTTTTCTGATGTCTGACTGTGTTGCTTTCAAATATCACCTGATTGCTTTTTATATATGAGCTACAGTAAGCTACAGCTGAGGAACTCAATCAGAAATGGCCTCCTAAATAAATTGGAAGTTGGAACTGAACCTGTTCTTAGCCCCTGGTGTATGCACCATAGTTTGTTCCTATGGGAGTATCTCCACAGTTTAAATCCAGTAAAATCCATGCTTTGACACCAAAAAGGCACTTCTCTCATATGAGTCCCACCAGACTGGAAGATATGGGAAAAAGAAGAAAGGGACATAACTCTTTGCAGGCAGGAGGTGCTATGGTTTTAAGTTGGATTTCAGTGATTGAACAACCAAACCTTAGGAGCACAGCTTTCCTTTACAGATAAATCAATCTATAGGTTAGCTGCTGCTGAAGAGAGCATTCCTCTTCTTGAAATGGCCCTGGTGCTCATCTGACCACTTCTGCTGAACTGCAGTATTTAATTTTCTGCCAGCCTAGCTCCTGTGACTATCCTGCTGTGGTGTCTTGTGAGTAATAGTGGTGGGGCAAAAAGTCTTAGGGATGGAGGGATGGTATAGGAGTGAAGGAGGAGGTGAGAAAAGAGTTGTCCTTTCAGCAGCAGCTCTCTCTTAGATCACTTAGCAGTAGTGTGAAACAATCGCCTTAAATTACAGGAGCCCTGAACTTCATGGTTCACAAAGGAGACATCACTGTAGTTTTTACTTTAGTCCTGCCCTAAATCTAGAATGGGCGAAATGTGAGACCTAGTGTATCCAAAAAGCTTAAGTCAGACATGGTGCATACATGACAGAGATGCAGAATTCAAAGAATATCAACATTCTGAGCTGTTCCTGAAAGCTTCCAGTACAGGCAAGTTCACAGCATAAATAGCTTAACCTGTTAACCTCTTAGGTATAAAGGATTTTTTTCTACTATCTAAGAAAAATCATCTTTGTTGCTACTTGAGATAATTTCTTAATGTTCTTCATTAGTTGATACAGGAAGCAAGAATTGATCATCATTTGAATAACATCTTTAAAAGTTTGAAGACACATATGCCCTCTTCCCTCTTTGCAGCCTAAGAAAGTACTTTAACCTTTCTATATTGGTTACATTTTAGAGAACTCTTATGTTTTATTACTCTTCTTCAGACTCAGATTTCTCCATATATTTTTAAGAAACACAAAGCATAGCTGTTTAGTCCTTAACAGTATTTAGCCAGGAAGAAACACATCAGCCTTCCTGTAGAAGATCTTCTGATAAAGTCGTTTGAACTCAACAGCCTCTGATTTGTTGAATTAGTTTGGTTAGCCAATTAAAACATCAGTCCAATTTTTAATAAAATAAATCAGGAGGTTTTGCCAGCAGGCCTGAAGAGGCAACTACCACTGGTATGGAGAACAAAGGCAAGGCAGTCAACCACATCCATTCTAAGAGCTGTTTGCAGGGGACATACCTGTCTACATTTGAGTTTGATTATGAGATAGTAATGTGGAACGATCAGGAAGGGTGGTAAAATTGAGATCTGTCCTGTCTAATCTTTCCTTTTTTCTCCATTAAGTCAGTTATTTTGTTGACAAGTGAGGAAATTAGACTTTCTAAAATTATTTGATATTGGCACCTTCCTATCTTCTACATGTCTATGAAGTAAGTTGCCAAATCATTTATTTTCGTGTCTTCATAGTACAAACAGTACCTTAGCATCTGTCATGTTCTTGATTTTTTATCTTCTCCTATCTGAAGCCCCCTAGTCCCCCTAGTAATTTGTTGAAAAGCAAGTGAAACTAAAAATGGGTGTTCACATATGCCAGTTATGTGCCATCACATTCAGTAAGGGCAGTTCTTCATTTAGATGTACCCGTGCACAAGCTGAGGGCTGCACTGTGCCTCCCGACGAGCCCCGAGGAAGGCACACACTTCAGGCAGGCAGCTGACTCCCAAGCTTAAGACTTCCTGACAGCCAGGGAAAACCAGTGGGGCTGTACAGGAGGGACAATGGCTCACACTTACCAGTTCCCATCACTGGTACCGGTCACTCCAAACTAGTCATTAAAAGGCTAGTCATTTTGTAATCATCTGGAGGTTATGTGGAGAGAACAGGCTGTTGCAATGCATGTTTATTTTGTCAAATTCAGTAAATGGCATGTTCCACAATTTTTTGTCATACAAAGAATATCAAACATGAAGCTTAACTAGCCACTAGATGTCAATGTTGCTGTGCTTAAAGGCAAATGCAGTTTTATTTGTTTGGCTGATAACATAGTTTATTCAAGAAAAGCACTTCTGTGTTTAAAGTTATTTCCAATATAGAATCAGACACAAAAAATAATCAGAGGCAAACCCATGCTGTGTCCATTATTTCAAGATCAGCTGTGCAGCTTTATGCTATTTTGAAGTTGCAATTACCATTTCATTGTGTAATCATTGTTAGAAAAGTGCCTTTGAAAATGCAGCATCTGATTTATCTTCAGTTTCCTTCCTAGTTCCAAAATCCCAGACCTTTGTATAAGTAATAACAATCATGGTATTGCATTTTAGTTGTTACTAAGATAAAATAGAGAGAGTAATGTATCTAATCCTATTATAAGAATATAAAATTTCCTAAATTCCAGTTAATGGTGGATGTTTTCCTCTTAATTATTCCTGTTAAACACCATTGGATATCAATGTCAGATACACTGATGGGGACAGAATTTCTAGAACACTAGGACTTCCAATATGATAAAAAATTTGGAAAACTCAGATCTTTTGAAAATAGAGCCAACAGATGATGACATTTTACAAAGCCATATGAGGTAGAATTTGACACGTGGAACTTTGTTACTCCTGGCTCCTTTACTTCTGGGGTGAACAAATCACTGCCACTCTCCACGACCATTTACTGCCTTATGCACTGAAGGTGCTGGTTGTGTTGTCTGTCTAGATAGGATTTTTTTTGAGACTAGAGTTTGGAAATTAGTATTATAAACATTATTGAAAAGCTCAAAAAGAGAATCGTGCACATCTCAAATTCCAGATTAAGCTCATTCTGCTGTTTGGATAAAAACAAGTATCAAAGGATTTTATTAAAAATGAAGTTGAATCTTTCTGTTAATCTGAAAATCTCCCAAGAAGGTAAATATGAGGAAATCGCACCCTTACGCTCAGCTGATCAGTTTGGTAAATAAAATCACAGTTTAGGCCACAATGTTATAAAATACAACCTAACCTGATTTATTCCATTCGCTCCACCTCCTACGATACAGATAAGGCCTTTCAACTTACACACAATTCACAAAAAGGTTTTTTGTTATTGTTGGCAGAGGAGCAGCCTTAATCTTCATTATTATGGACTGCAGTAGTTTAAGTCCTTCTTAACAGTTTATTTGATGGTAGCATCAATTCCACTCTTAACGTGCTAAAGAATCAAAGATACATTACAGAAGAAATATAACTGTTTTGACTTCTAACATCTATTTTGATTTTCTTGACTGTGACTACAGAGTTATATAAGAGTCTTATAGTAATATCTTGAAAACTAGATTGTTTTATTCATTTTGTTGCAATTAAGGGAACATTTAGAGCATCAAGCTTGATCCTAAAACTTCTGTGTACTTCAAAAATATCATTAAAATAAAGTCATCTTCAAGCCCTTATTAAGATGTGTAGTGTAAATAATACTAGTATGATCCTGTGAAGACTGATTCAGTTATGGAAGTAATAAATCAGACTTTCATAAACAAATGGTTCTTGGAAGCAGCCTCCCATATTATCTCTAAAGTTTGGTATTATTTTTGCAAAATGGAAAGACTTTTACTTGATATATCCCCTAGAGATACATTATGTAGACTTCTGTCTAGTGTCCTTTAATTGTCAGTGCTAGTGCCACGTTTGTTGTATGGCAAGTAATTTTGGTCTCCAGAGCTTACAGTCTGGCAGCTGTGCTGAGAACAAAGCTCACTAAAAGATTATTATGTAGGCATGCATAAACAAGGGTAGTGACTTCAGCCTGTTAGGAATTTAATTAAAAAGTAATTACCAAAATGTAGAAAATACTACTTCTTAGTTTTATCAACCTGCATTGAAATAAGTGGAATACAGAAACTAACTCCTCCACCATGTTCCAGTTTTCCTTTGAGGAGATTTTAGAATTTCATTATGCTTAAATTCCCTGAAGTATGAACAATTTCCTAAGTGAGCAAAGAATGCTTAATCTTACTTTTATGTCTAGATCTTCTATGGTGGAAAGTGACTGATGGCATTCAATTACATAAATACAAGAAAAAGGGAAATCTGCTTTTCCAGTTTGATATAAGAGTTATTATATAAGATGAAAAATGATAGACAATAGTTAGCAAGAGAAGGAAAATACAGTAATGTGGAAATAAAAAACCCCAAGCAACTGACAAACAAGCAGTGTACTTGTTTTCTTTAAATTATATTGTTTCCCCCTGGATTTTTTCGTGGGAATAAAACAATACGTGAGCAAAATTACAATCCATTGCACATTTAAACCATAGTGGAAATGATACAAATTCTCTTATTTCCTGACATGTTTTTTTGTGCTTCATGTCTACCATATATGTATATTCATAATATTCACTTATGGGAATTGAGGAAAGGTATAAATCATTGACAGTGAATGTTTGGAATCTAAAGTCTTCTATACCAAAAGGTGACCCACAAGTCATGATCTTCTGAATCATGGGAGCAGTTAAGCACAATTTATGTACCTAGTATTCAGCATAACCTGGAAAAGAAAGGTGCTTCAAAGTCTGAGTCTAACATACAGTATAATAGAGAAATAAGGTCTCATTCCTACATACATGTTCCAGAAAACACCTATTTTCTTGGAGATGTGTTTCATCTTAACTTAGAAATTGAGATCTTCATACAGGAATCAAGAAGGCCAGTCCTACAAACTGTACTATGCACCTGGTCAGACATATTCATCACAATGTTTTCCACTAGTTGACCTAAAGCTAAGAAAATATGTCAGAGATTATTTCTAGTATACAGTGGTGTAGTCAATTGTTTGGAATCTCACAGTCAAATTTTAAAAAATAAGGTATAGGAGCATAATATGATGTAATGATGACAGAATCAACCCTCACTTCATCTTACTATATCAGCAGGATTATTTACATAGTAAAGTAGTACAGTAGCTGCAAGCTGATAGTATCTGTGTTGAGGTGATTGGTAGCTGATCCTTCAGTGGAAACTCAAGGATAAAGGGATATAAAGAGGCTGGTCTGAGCAGTGGAGTAGGATGAATCAGTTAAAAATTCCTATTTCACAGTTTTTAATGAACATGCTTATAGAGTACTGCTGTGAGACCTCATTTAATTAATAATACCATTAGCCATTCTGCTAGAACTGACCTTTTATTAGTAAAAGTATACTACTGATTGCCAGGTTTTGGAAATAATAGGGATTATATTTCAAATTAAATACGATTTTGTGTTATTTAATCAGCAATATCATTCAGACATAAAGTACTGAAATACTATCAACCTTTCTACTGAAAGTATTACCAGGATACTATTCATTCCGCAGCACCTAAGTGGAATGGGAGAGATAACTATCTTAAATGGGAATACTTAGTCTAACTTAGTTACAAATATCAAGTTTTGTTATATAGCCAGCAACACTGAGCTGTGCAATACCCACAACTCCAGAAGTGAAAATGGCAGACTAAAAAAAACACTGAGGAAAGTATCTATGGCAAGTAAAAAGAAATATTCCAGCTTGTACCCTGGGGGAGATCATGCTGCTTGCTAAAGCCACATTCAATTTGCAAGTCAAAACATTAACAGTTACATATCTAGATGACTGCCTTTCTTGAATGGAAATAAAACATAACCACATGGAAGATAAGGGTCAGGATGTGAAGTGGGATTTGAGTGAAAAAACATTTCCTTTAGCGTTTCATTAAATCTTCTCGCAAGTTTGCATTACATTGGCCTCAAATACACAGTTCTTAAAAGTGGATTGAATTATTTAGAGTTATGTTAGGATCTGGTTTAATATAGTTTAACAATCTTTAGTAAATCCATAACACTCTTTCCCTGCACAACTTTTATTTGAACCTCAGCCTTAACAGGGTCAGTATTTGGCAGGTTTCTATGAGTCTGTTAACAAAAGGAAAATACTATTCTAACTACTTCATTTATCTCAGATGTGTTCATAATCCAACCACAAGTTTTAAGAACTAGAAAAAATGGTCTTTGAGATGAAACATTAAATTCAGTTTCTAATACAGATCTCCTGAAGCATAATCTTTGTCATATGTGGTTTTTTTGTTGAGTTTCAACTTTTCATTGTAATTTTCTTAAAATCACTACATTTTTTAAAAAAAATTTAATGTAGCTGAGGAAGTTTAGGATATTCTATATATAGACATGAACCTGTTTTATTACATGTTTGGGAGCTAATGTATACTGTGGAATGAAACTCCCATGTTTCTATGCAGGAGTTACTTGAATGGCAAATATTTTGCCATCCATTATTTCTTGAAACTTACCCTTTATTTCATGTATCTTGCCTTCACATTCAAGATCAGATTGTTATACCTTGAAAGGATTTTACTACATTATGAAAGAAAAGTAAGTTTTATTCAGACACTTGCTTATTTCCATTTATCCAGTCTTCACTATCTTGAAAGGATGCAACCAGTGATATTCTCCTAATGTAGAAAAATTATTTCTAAAAGCTGGAAAACATTTTAGTTGCAGAATATAGAGATAAATATGGTCTGGAAAGAGTCCTCAAAACTTGTACTTGTCCAAACTTGATAAAATAAAATCTTTCCTATTATTCCAAACTTTTTCTTTGACAAATTTTGTAAATGAAGGTTTAATAATTTTAAGCCAAATGACTCTTAACTATAGCAGACTTCACTGTTTTATGCGGTAAATGAGTTGGAAGGTTAGGTACAAGCATTTTTTCACTTGCACTATCCATTAAATTGTAGATAGGAAGGTACCTTCCAAAATTAACACTAGCTATGTCAGTATTGTCAGAGGACACACCGCCAGAAGTTCAAAACAACAGTAGTTGTTGTAGTACAATTTTTAATGTAATTTCATTGCTTTCTTGAAAGTAATCAAGTAGATGATGAATTGTCATCCTTTCCACTCTGTAGTAAGAAGACTAGTGAAGCATTTTGATATTTTCTTACTTGAAGACAGCAATGCCTGCAGAAAAATATGCCCATACAACAGACTATTAAATTGTTTTCCTAGTCAAAAAGAAGGTAATGTGCCATTAATATATGAAGGTATTTTACTCTGATCTAACACTACAGTATGAAAAACAAAGCCTTAAACTTGCGATGACATCCGAGATTTGTATTGATTTGCAGTTCAGTGCAGTCTTAAAAACAACACAAATACCCCAATCTAAGAGCCCGAGGGTCTTTGTGAAAGGGCATCACAGCCCTGGTCACAGCTGCCCACCAGCTGCATCCACACGGATCCTGCATGTCCTCAGCAAAGAGGGATTTAGCTGTCTTTGGAACATCACTTATTCAGAATCTATAGCAACCCTCCTCTAATATGCGAAGCTATTTTTAGCATCAGGGCAGCCTTGAAAACAGCAGGTAAAGCATGAAAAGAATGAATAAGTGGTTGTGGTGCTCGCCTGTGAATAAAAGCTATATATAGCTCTTGAGAGAGATCTTAATATATATAATGTGTATATGAAGGGGCATCTGCCTCCCTCAGGGGAGCAGGAACATCAGAATATACAGAGTAAAGCATTATTACTACTCCTGACCTGATCAGTTATCTAAAAAGTTACTACTTCCGATTGTTCTATTCAGGAAAATAAATTGTTAATGTAATCAGGTATCTTTGATTCAGTCTTTACTTGCAAAGAATGTAAAGCCTTCATTTCCCTGAATGAAGAGCAAATTGAACAGCAGGAGACTATTTGCAGCTCCAAGCTCTTTTCAGCCAATACTTGCTCCGAGAAGTTCTCTAGAGATGTTTCTCAAGACCCCCTTTCCATGTCTGGGGGCCAAAATCTGTGACGTCTCAACTGTTCTCTTGAGTTCCCACTCCTGTTTTTTTGCTCTTCTCTTTTTCTCTTATATATTTATCCATTTGCTTCTAAAAAAAATCTTAGGAAAAAATGCCACATGTGCCTTTGTTTAATCAGTAGTATGTGCCATTTATTTAGCTGGGGAGCTATATGGCTTCATTGAGGAGTTTATTACTTCTTACTAATGCATTATATTGAGGATGGGAATTGAGCCCTCCAGTTTTAATGACTCTCGCCTAAATCACAAGGGCAGCAACAGTGGAAACTTACAGATGCCTACAAGTGGTGTCTAAAAAAAGTCAGATGTGTGGTATTTGGATTGTTTTTTAGAAAAGTGATAATTAGGAAGCATTTTGAAACTCAAAATGGGAATGTTCCTATACTCAAGGTAGGGAAAATCCTTTAGCTTCTGAGCAGTCATAACTAAAACATGTATTTCTCTGTTGCCATGAAAACTATATTTAAAGCTACAGACAGGTCTTGGATAAATATGCTGTATTGGTTTTGTTCTCCCACCGCAGAGGGAGAGGGCCAGCAGCCAAAAGAGCATCTTTTCTTAAAGCTATACTGAGTAAATAGCATGTTGGCATATGGGCAAACAGATGTGATGGACTTCTTCAGCCCTCCAGAGTCTCCTCTGCTGGGGGATGTGGTTCATAAGAAAAAGGGACATTCAGTGTGGTGCGGTATCTTATTTGATGGAGAATCTGCCTTGGCCTGTGCAGTGGCAGCGTGCCTGCCGTGGTGTAGGGTGGGGTGTCAGGCAGATCTGGCATTTGCTTGAGGTAACAAGGATTAGCTCTTAGTGAAATGAGGCATTTTTTCAAATTTCTTGCATTGTTAAGAACAATAAAAACATCAGTAAAATACAACAACCCCTGAAAATGTTTCAGCGCTGATCCAAATCCCTGCTTTGTAAAGCATTTTGATTAGTAATGATGAAACTATAATATGTGTTTGATGAGGCATGTCCTTCTTATTGTGCAATTTATTATGTCAGTGGCACTCCAGCAAGGCTTTTACTTGAACTATTTTGGTGACTTCAGTGGCACTAAGATTTCTTCCATTTTGAATTATTCGCTATGTAAAAACCTTCTGTTTTTAACAAGTAAAGACTCTCCTCAAATGCCTGTTGTTTCTGCCATGTTACAAATAAATTTCCTATCTACATTTAAATAAATAATACTGTTACTTTTTTTCTGTCTGCAAAATGACAAGGAAAACTAAAGACAAGTTTATAAAAATTAGATCAATTCTTCAGGGAGCTAATGCCATGAAAAAAGTACAGAAGGGCATGTAAGATAGCACAGGTCAAGGAAAGGATTTTGTAACATGCCGTCTGTTTTTAATTAGCATCTCTACAAACTGGAAGAGTTCAAACATTTTTCCATGAAGAAATGTATTACAGACTTTTCTAGCTGCCAATTAAATGGCATTTAGCTACAGTGACAATAGTATGTTGTTTTGGGTCTGTAGAAAGCACTTGCTCATGATAGAAAATCTGGGACATTTTGTTTTGGATGCAGGGTTCCTACTGGACTGGATTTTCTATCCCTGTTACGCCTCCTTCTGTAGGCATGAAGGATACCTTCTATGAATAATCTATGAATAACTAAAAAACTAAGAAATAGTACAAGGAGCTGGCAGAGTGGAGATCATAATTATCAAGTGTCAGTTTGTATACACGTGTTAAAAGTCTGTCCTCCAATTAGGTAATCACTTTTAAACTCTGCTAGGTCAATACTGGGGCATTTTATGAGGTTCCTCTTTTGTCCATTTTTGGTACAGACTGAGGTACTTTGTCACCAGTTCTGTTTTAAGGTTCATTTAAATTTTTGTGAGTATTTGTAACATGAAACTGCCCCTCAAGAGTGTGGCTCCTATACATTTTCTCTAACTATGAAACCAATGCTCTTTGTCCACTTCAGCTGCTTATTCTGGCTCTAGCAATTTTTTTTTTTTTGGGGGGGGGGGGAGGGAAGAACGTGGGTTTGTTTAGGGTTTTGTTTTCTTGTTCTTCTATCAAATAATTTATTTAATCCAGTTTAAAGAACATCATTGGAGTCAGAAACACCAGTAGTGAGCTGTGGAAGAGAGTGGAACCAAGAGTACTTGGAAGAGTGGGTAAGAGAAACCATCCCATTAAGGAAAGCATTGCACAGAAGTACATCTTAAAATCACCACGCCAGTTCCTTCAAAAGTCGTGAGACCTTTTCCAATTATAAACCAAGCATAGATTCTCTCAGTAGTACCATGCTTTTAACGTCTCATCTAGCTATGTAGGGGAAGAAAAAGCAAAAAAGTAACTTACATATTTGAATAAGACTTTTCCTCCCTGAGGGGTTCATATAGAGGGCACTTGATCTTACAGTAGGATGTATGCTATGTGATGAGTGTGATGCTGATTCCACTGAAGTGGATGGGCATGTTTTCTGTCTCAAAAGTGTCCCCGTTTCCAACATGTGAGAAGTTGATCTTCCCTGAGTATAAATCAACTACAGGCAAATCTTCTTGAAAGTTTTTTTGGAAGATTGAAAAAAATGCCGATTTCTGCAGCAAGTGAAAACGTAGTGTTCTTTTATATTGTTTCCTTTCTTATACTTCCCCCTATATTAGGTGTGGTCTCAGTTCCTGCTGTGAACCATGAAGTAGCACAGCTTCACACATCTTTGAATTGGGCTCTGCTTTGCTCTTGAGCTTGTATGTTTGGTCTTTCATTTCCCCCCCCAACTCTAAATATCCATTGTTAGGATTTTCAAGGCAAAACAGAGACAACAGAAGCAAAGCAAGAACTATTTGTTTAGATCTGGAGAAAAGTGGCTGGTAATCAGGACAGCAATGCTACTGGACTGTGTGCTGCAAAGCACACTGCTTTGTAACAGACCTTAGGAGCCTTTCCAAAACCTGAGAAAGTAACTGGTCCCAGTCTGCTGGAAAACAGAATGCAGGATCTAGGGAAGAGCTGAGAAATCCCAGCTCTGGGTTTTATATATTGTTCCAGTTTTATTTTGGAGAGCAGGAATAGAGAGCCCCAGGAGAAACTGGGTGTTAATACATTACCAGATCAATAGGATTATTTGTTCTCATGGTGAAGGGCCAGTCCAGTAAAGATTATGTCCATGTCTGACCTGAAAGACAGTTAATGGGATTTTCTGTTTGATAGTTTTGTTCTTTACTTACATAAGTTAAAGCTACCAAGTTGTGGCACTGATTTTCCTGCATTGGAAGACAGACCAGCATGAACAGGCATCCCACAGAATGTGTAAACACACTTAACATTAGCAGTGTTGTCAACATCAGCTGTTCTAAGACGATGGATTAGGTCTTTAAAATTTTGTGATACTGGTTTAAAAGCCATGTGATATCAAAATATAGTACATTTTGGATACTTCTTATTTAGCCTCTTAGCCTTTATCCCTCTTGGTTATCCAGGAGGTTGGATGAGGTGTTCTCCCAGGGTCCCTCTCAGCCTGAGAGAGCCTTTCAAAATTTGCAAAGGGTAGAAATCCTATATCTTTAAAGTGTCTTCTGAGGCAATTTCTAATATTTTCTACTATTTAAAAGCCTGCAATTGAAAATGAAGCATCAAGATTTGTAAAGATGTTGAAGGTCCTTGGTTGCACCAAAATAAAACCTGAACATAGAATAATTTTACCTGGCTTCTCTTTGAATGAAATACATTGTGCATCTGCTTTTCTTAAAGAGAGATCATTCAGATACCACTACATCTTGTCTGACATACTTTTTGTCATCAAATTACGGTGTACCTAAGCCAGCAAGCAGTTCTGGAGACCCCTGCACACCCACCAGGATATGTTCAGTGGAGTAGATGTTCTACATCACTATGCAGTTTTGGCCATGACTAAGACCTGACTCAGATCAGAGGTGATCACTTCTAACTCCAGGGTGAACTGTGAACTGACTACTTTATGCAAGGGAAAGGAGACCACCCTCCAAGTTTTTCTTTCCTCCAAAGTTGGCAGCAACTAAGTAGCCATTTCCTCGGCTTTTTGACACAGGGAATGGCCTGGTTGTCCTGCTTTTAAGGAAACTCTGGTGGTATAATAAAGAAGGATACCCATAATACAAACCTGTGTAAACAGGATAGGGCAAAGTCAGCAGAATTTTCCAAATAAAAAGTTTCGGGCAGCCCTACGATCACTCCCATAGCTCATCTATGCTATGAGCTGTTGTAAAGGCATCTCGAGTTTTATGCCTAACCTGCAGAAGGCCTCTTCCTGGCAATGGCTCTTGGTGGCAGATCCACCAGGAAGCACAGTCTTTTCAGAACTGTTTAGGATTCACAAGACTTAGTTTTGTTTATTGAAAGTACAGCCTCATTCTCAGCTGCTTCAAATTTGCCATTTGCTACAGAATTTGTTAAAAGGGTGGCACTGAGAGAGCAAAAAGCTGAGACTCATGTTTGTATGAGTCTTTGATCTCAAAATCCTTCTGCTTCAAACACAGTGGTAACATAGCAATGACAATGTTTTGCTCTTTAGGAGATCCATGAACACTAGGCATGGACTATTGCCCATCTGTGTGGTGTAATATTATGGGCTGAACACCAAGGACAATAAGGTTCACTAAAGTCTCATCATCATCATCATCACTGGGTTTTGGATTAGGCTACATATGTGCAGGCAGCTCATCCTGAGCAGAAAAAAGGCAACACAGTTTTCTAAAAACAGGATGAAATTAAGAACAACTCCAACAGTATATATATCTGCAAAGAGAAATGTACTGAGCATGAAACCACAGGAAGCTTATTCAAATTTTGTCGTATGTTGGTAATAAGAACATATTGGTCTAATGCAAATATGCAAATACAGTCATGGAGCAGAGTCAATCCCTCAAAAATATTAAATATTTTTTAAAATAATTTTTGGTTCTATGTTCTGAACATTTGCGTTTGCTTTCCTCAAATACTGTAGCAAACAGGTTTACTTGCGGAAGTATTCACATTTTAAACACATATTGGAGAAAATTTGCTAAAAATGTATGCTTAGTAAATATTAATAATAATAAGTGCATATTTTTGCTGTAGAAACCAAGCCACAGAAGTTGTGGTAAGTCTGGAACACAGGCAGTGGTGGGTGGTAAATACCCCTAGTGACAGCAGGCAAAAGTAGCTTTAATTTTTGCTGTCATATACCTGCACCTCGCTTGTTACTAGATGGTTGGTTATCATCAAAAAATGTTGTTATCAAACCATTTGGAAAAAACAAGCTGTTCGATACCGCGTAGAGAGCCACCGCGTGGGGAAGGATGGGTGACTAGGGCGTAGTTGGCTCAGCGCCGAAGAGGTGCAATGTATCGGCAGAGTCGCGCAGAAGCACCGGGGCCGCCCGGCTTGGGGCCGGGAGAGCCCTTCGTGGTTGCAGCGAGGGCTGACATGGCTGGGGTCCCGGGGGCGAGGGCGGCCGGGGCGCTCCCTCAGGCCCTTCGGCCGAGGCCGCAGCTCGGCGGGCACCGCCCGGGCCCCGGGTTGCCGGGATACGGGGCGGCGGCGGAGCAGCGCCCGGGCCGGGCCTCAGCCCGCGGCCCCCCGGCCATCCCGGAGCATGTCCGTCCGTCCGTCCGCCCACCGGCCCCCTCCGCCGCACCGCACGGTGCGGCTTTTTCGGCCAGAACGTCAAGTGATGGGAAGCAGACCGAGGAACGCATCCACAACTCCCTAATCCCCCCTGCTGGAACCTTGCTGAAAGAAAAAAAATAAATTAATTTTGAATCCCATTGTGCCTACTCAGTACCTGAAACACCCGGGAAAACAAGCAGGGAGCGAGAGGCAGGCGCCGGTCCGTGGGCACAGCTTGCCACTGCCTGCTCCGCTGGCCAGCAAACAAACAGCGATGGCATCGCAAAGGGTGAGCCAAGTGTCGCTGGGGCTGGGGAGAAGCTGGGCCACTGGAAATCCACGAACCGATGTGGTTTTAAACTACCACATGGCAAGAAATGAGATGCTGAGCTTGTCAGAAAAGGCCCCTAGAAAATTATGCCTCTCTTTTGATGGAGCTGTTATTCATAATGTTTGCAATTTTGGAAAAAGCGGTTGTTTTGGCATGTAGTTTGGAACAGAAAACTAACTTCCAGGCCGCTCTCGGCATGGACAAAACTGGAGTCAGGTTACTGCTCTCTGCAGAATGTGCTTTTGTTATTGAAAAAAAGGCTACACTGCAAAGTTTTCAGGAGGTTCACAATGTGGTCAGAGTATTAACTAAAGAGAAATGCCTAGGTAATTGATGGTGGATTTCAGTGAATGAGCCAAAGGAAATGAAACACGGGGTTTCACCATCAATGGCAAAATATTGCCATGGCAATGGGTAGCTTTGCCAGGAATAAACAAACAAACAACAACAGGCCTCTTCTCTTTCAGAAAAAAAAGAGAGTTTTCTGTTCTCACCTCACCAAGTCTGTGCCATTGGCCATCTTGGAGGGGAGAAGATGGTGTACCCTACTTATACAAGTCCCACAAATCCAGCTCCCTTCTCGGTTATACAGTTACATCATTTCCAGAGCAAGAAGTAACCTCCATATGAAGGGGAAGGCATTGACATTTGCTTAATAATTATTTCAGTGCTTTGTTTACTGTAATTCTGTACCATTTTATTACAGACGGTGGAAAGGCTCAGAAATAACACAGGTTTCTGTCATTCTTAGATGAAGTCAATTCTGCTTCAGGAGAATTGCTGACTGCTGACAGGGAAGATTTTCTTAAGAGCAAAAACATGGGCCCTCGCTTAAATTAATAAAGAGCTTTACAGAAACACAACACAGCGAGCGAGGAAGCTGAGAAAGCATGAGCTGCCCTTTCCTGCACAGGCACTGGTGCCTGGTGGGAAGCCACGCACAGGCACTGCAGTCCTCTCACAGCAGGGCCTTTGGAGGTGGCTGTCTGCTTCTGAAAGCTTTCTGGACATTTCTGGCTGCACTCAGTCCCTCAGAGGATGAAGCCCCACCAACCGGTGTGAGCTCTGTGCATCTCCTCTCATCCCAGGCAGACAGACATCAGCCACTGCCCAGTCAAGGATTCAGCAATGTTGGGGTCCTGCCTTGTATCCATACACTGAGTTTCTTACAGTTTTGTAGGCTGTTGATCCCCTTTGTGATATGTTCACCCATAGCATATCAAATTCCTGCTGGGCACCCATATCTGAATATGCACTAGGGCCTTGCTGGCATTGTTCCTGAGCAAGACAGACATGGCCCAGTGTTGATCTTGAGATTTCATGGCCTGTAGAGCAGGAGCAATGGGCCAGAGCCAGGCGGTCCTGTGGAATCAAGGGAGAGGCAACCAGAAGTTGAGAAAGATCTCATCAGGAGATCAAGCATCTTCTGGTGAGGAGACAACATCTATGTGAAGGAGCCAATAGTGAGCCTGACTGTGTTAAATGTCTGTACCATTGGGTTGACCCTAGTAGGCTTTGTGAGCTGTGTAATGTAAACAGTGCTGTGGGGAAGTGTTAAGACCTGTTGAAGTTTGCAAAACTCTTCTAATAGCAATCCTATATTGAAAACAAAAAATCATCCCATATGGCTTTCCAGCCATTTGGCATTCATTAGTTTTCTCTTACCATTCTTAATATAATAACACTTAGGTGCTGCTTAAGTTCCCTATGAAATATTTATTGTAGTTTACTGTAAAGTCTTCAGACTAAGAACTGTATCTTACAGGGTACTCATACCACACCTTGCACTCATTTCAATTGCAGCCTTCAGGCAGTATTGTAAAGATTCATCATTATCAACAAGATCCATCCCTATCCTGTCACTTTTCAAAGAAGGTCCATTCTTACCTACGCATTTAGCATAGCTGGTGTTTAAATAACAATTTTCCTTTTTTCCATCTAAAATGATCAAAACGGTTTCCAAGCAAATAAATATTTTAAATTGAACTTCAAATTAATGTTGTCCATATCGAGCTGTGCTTGATCCACTTTATTTAACCAGTGCAGGAAATATGTAAAAAATAAGAAGGGTTCTTTTTTAAAAAAAAAAAAAAAGAAAAAAAAAAGAAAAAAAAAGCTGCAGTTACTTGGGGTCTTATTTTGCATGAGAAAATATTTTGTTTAGGAATAAGAGTCATAGGCATTCTCTCATACATTGTAATATTTTCCATGTGTGGCAGCTTGTTTTTCAGTGGTATAAATATGTGCAATAAGGGCTGAGGATAAAAATTAATCTAACAGCTTCTGCAGCAATGCTTTTGATGGTTTCACTTGATTTCATTTTCCTGTGGATACTGCCGTTAGTTCTGCTGCTTGAAATATGTGAAGCATAATTCTGAAAGGTTCACGAGGTTGTAGGGATCCAGTAAGAGATGACTGATTTCTCCCCCACACACATACACTCCACCCCACACCCACTCACCCACCCACCAGCAAAACATAATGCTGTACTATTTTTGGTAACAGGGAAAGGGCCTCCCTGTGAAAACAGAAAGCAGTGTATTTCTCAGTTACATCACTTTGCAATCTAATGCTGTGTTGTGCTCAGTGTTTTTGTGGTGATGCAAGTCTTTTTTTTTTTTTCCTTCCTTTTTTTTTTTTTCCCTTCAGCCGGTTGGATTTTCCCCATCTTACAGCACCTCGCAGGTCTCTTCTCTGAGCAGTACGTTGCCTGAGTGAGTGGAAACATACAGATCAGCTGCAGGTTTCTGTCTACAAAAACAGAGTGAAAGAGAAAGAAAAGGGTTGGGAAAGCAGAGACAAATATTGACCTGGACTTATAGAAAGACATCCAATGGCTGAATAAAGAACCCTGTTCATGTTTTGGGATATTCTTTCAACTGGCTGGAACGAGAGCGGATCAAAAGAATGGGAAATGCCAGCAGACCCTTTAGAAGAATTGCTTATTTCTTATGCCTTTTATCTGTGCTTTTGCTGACTGAAGGGAAGAAACCAGTGAAGCCAAAATGTCCTGCCTGGTGTACTTGTACCAAAGATAATGCTTTATGTGAAAATGCCAGATCTATTCCTCGCAGCGTTCCGCCTGATGTTATCTCACTGTAAGGGCTGTAAGCATTTGGTTATTTAATTTATGATTTAAAATGAACTAGGATGTGTGGTGTTTTCAGTGCATACAGAAGGATGCTTGCTGCAGGGAGTACCTCCAGCATTCAGAATCATCAGCTAATGTGTTAAAATTGTGCTGCATCCTTGAATTCTGATTTTTATATCTCTTTCATCTGTCTGTCTTTCTGTGTATGTGCACACATCTCATTTTATACCTTCTTCTGTACTACATGAAATCTGCAACATTATTTTTTTGAGGGGGGGTATTTTTTTAACTTATGTAAATAAATTTCTCTGTGATGACTAGATCAGTATTATAATCATGGATATATGATGCTACATTAATATATGGTTGTTTTTTATTTCTTTACAGATCCTTTGTGAGATCTGCTTTTACTAAAATCCCGGAAGGGAGTTTTTTGCTCACACCGTCCCTGCAGCTTCTGTGAGAAATATTTATATGATACAATTTTTGTTATGAAATATGTATTCATAAATATTTTAGAAAGGGTCTCGGTATTAATTTTATAGGAAATATCAGCAGAAGATTTATTAGATGATAACATACAAGACTTTTAGCAATTTGAAAGACAGTGCATGTTTAATTTTTTGAAGTGTTTCTACTTAGTATTTTGCAAGGCTATCTGTTGTCAGTGCTACTTGGAATGATTACATACTGAAGCTGTTGGTGACAGAATGTTTGTTATCTTCATTACACTTTAATTAACACTGTAGTAGGGACTTGAGCATTGCAACAACTACTTGTTTCTTTTCTGCAGTCCTGGGACCTGCTCCCAGTATAAAGGTCTCTATTTGTAACTCCCATAGACTGTGAGCTCAGGCCCCTTATTGCAGTGGGACAGGTCCTAAAGTCCTTTTCCTTGTAAAATTGCCACTGACTTCTGTGGAACTTTAGTCACTTCAGTGGGAGTTTTGCCTTCATAGCACCTGCATTTGACCCTGTTTGTTATTTCATGCCTAAAAGTAATGATTTTCTTCCAATTAAAAAAAAATAAAGCAGTTATTTCAAAATCAAATACTGCAATGAGGTATACACAGAAGAAGAATATTTTGGGATGTTTAACTATTAGCTGCATTTCAACATGGGATTTTTACAGGCTCACAAGCTTTCCTAGAAATGTGGGCATATGATTATATAATTGTGAGCTATACAGAGGTAGAGGGGGTGTAACCTGAACTGTTTATAGTGGATGCGCTGCCAGGCTGACACACACCCAGATTTGTCTCAGAAATCCGGCAAGACAGACTCCCCGATGTGATCAAAATCAAAATCGGATGTCTGTCCCACACTGACTTCCCGTGCACTCTGGATGTGGTCAGAGGTGTAATGTTGATGTATTGGAGCCCTATGACTGTTAAATTAAACTGCTGGTGTACCGATAGCTGAAGCCCTGACCCTGGCTGTACTCTGCTACCTCAAGTGGAGCTGATAAGGAGGTGCAGACATACTGTACAATTTTGGATACAGGGTAAATAGGTAAATGCAGTTACTATGGAAACCTAAATGCTTTTCCATGGTGCTTTATTCCAGAGAATCTTTTCCCAGTTGGTCACAGATCACAAAAGGGACACATTTCACATAATTCCTGCAATGGGCCTTTCAAAGGAGAGGAAAAAAAAAGCAGCAGCATTGGTGGAGCCTGTTTCTGAAGAGAGTGAGTAGGACATCATCTCTCTTGGCTACGATACACCACCTACACTTAGCGATCCCACTGCCAGGCAGGCAGAAGTGGGTAGGGTGGAGTAGGACAGACACAGTCATCTTATTTTGAGTTATTATAGTGCCTGGCACAGTGGGTCTGGCAACAGCTTTATGGCCTTTTGGTAATAATAATGATTTCCATTTCTGCCGTACACTGAAATGCACGTTCTACACTGCTGTCCAGAAGTGCGGCAACAAAACCTATGACCCCAGTAAATCAGTTTTTGTTCCACTATGGGCTCTGATGAGCAATTTGGTTTCCAGATATATTTCTAACATGGTAGTCAAGCTGCTTGCCATCTTTGGAATGTCAGGCTGCTGATCTAAGGCAAATGACTCCTTAACACAGACCATTGGAGCAGGATTGTATCTGTGGGGACAATACTCCAGTTTGTATATGGGAAAGAAAAATTTTCATCTTTGGCAGAAAATAGTAAGGCAAATAAGAATATGGAAAACTCAGGTTAATTAAAAATTACAGTAAGTGTTAGCTTTGCATGATTATAGCTGTTTTGGTAGGTTTAATTTAGCCAACAGCAAGATTTAGAAGCCTGTATATATTACTATATTAACAGAAATACATATAGAAATAGTACTAGTCTCAAGCACTACATTTTTGAAGTCCAAATGTAATTTGGTATCTCCAGTGCACCAGTCTAAATATGGAATATGTCTGCTGCTATTATTATTTACTACTATTTTTAATGTAGTAGCAGCAATGGTCTCTGAAAAAATCGTGGTCCCATGCTAAACACTACTTGTAACTCTCAGTCCAGGAGAGCATTTCTCCTTGTGTAGTATGGATGGTATGCTCCGTGATCTTCACGTGACAACAAAAATATAAAGAACCTACACAGCTACAGTGAAGTGCCAGCAGGAGCATTTCCTAAATACAGAGACAATCTCCCTGCTCTCATCTCCAGCACTTGTATCTCTGTGTATCAGCAACGTGCTGAGAGTGCCCTTATAAACTGATGACATGAAAGCCCATAGAAAGAAGGGAGGGAATCATGGCACCAGGATTCATACCTGCTAGCACTGTACAGTTCCTGCTAAGCTATATAATCCCTGGTTACAGTGCAGTATCTTCAGTCTCTCTCCCCAGAAGTATTTGTCTGGTGGGTCTCAGATCAAGCAAATCTGGTGTTTGAGGTCAGAGAGTGGGAGAAAAACCACTTTGCCACTTTGTGCATCAAATATGTGTGACACAGCCACTGAGGAGAGGTATGAGGCAGGAGGCAAATGAGCTCACCAAGTGCAAGGCCATGCTATAAGCCTGGCACTCTTTACAGTACCTATACTATTTAAAGAGATACCACTCCGTTCTTTAAATTATACACTAGAGTACATAAAAGGAAAAATTTTCCAGTGAAATCACATCAGAAAAGCAAAATTACTTGCAGGATTTACTAAACTTGTCTTTTGGTTTAGAGATTTTACAAAAATACTTATTTTCTCTAAAATGGAAGTATTTCTTATTTCTGACAATAAGAAAGAATTTCCTGCTTATATTTTTTAATGCAATTCATAAAGGAACATACTTGAAGTGGAAAAAGAATAGTCTGTATTAGTCAAGTGGGAAAATAAATCAACTGCAATTTCATCTTAATGAAAACTTCAAAATAAGAGATGAACTCATTAAGTGGATTAATTTGTACTTGGAAATCTTGCATTCCTGAGTGTCTAAGAATGTCATAGTATGGATCTGTTTATCCATCAGGTCCAACTGATTAAAATATAGATGTGCATCAAGAATTCCACTGGGGTAAAGTTGATGATGTCTCACCATATTAAGGCTGTGGCAGTCCAGAGCTGAATTAAAATGGACAAATGCAAACATGGCTGATAAGTGTAGATAACACTGGAAAAATCAATGCTAGTGCACTTCTAATGTTTACAGAATTACATAAAATTAAATGTGTTGCTAATATTTTTACTGTTAGATGCACTAAGAGCTATCTCCAGAAGGTACAACGTGGTTTTGAAAACAATTCTGATTTGAACACTGCCTAAATGAAGAGATTTTTCTTTTTTTTTTTTTTTCTCAGTAACTTCTCAGTACCCTCAGATTAAATAAGTTTACAAAGCTAACCTATAACTGAAGGGATTTTCCTGCTTGCCAGTGGTGCAAATTCAGCCTGATGTCTGGATAACCAGCAGTTTAAACCAAGAGAATGTAAACCTCTGTTGAACTTGAAGATCTCATTGTTGTCCTAGTGTATCTCCAGAAGCACTTGTACAATCCCATTGTTTTACTGGCATGATAAACCCACGTTTACATTCCACAGAAGTCAATGGAATTTTATCTGATAGCCCTGGTAGACAATTGCTGGGTCCTTCCCTCTACACCAGACTATGGTGCAGCATATCAGCCTTACAGTCCTATAGTGCATAGAAAAAAACCATGAAACCAGATGGTGGAAATTTGGCATACTATGGCTTGCTGAACCATTTTCTAAAGCTGGTCTTTTGTTTTGCCCTTCTTTATGCAGGTTGTTTACTTCCAACACTTTTGATGTTATTAGTGATGATGCTTTCATGGGCCTTCCTCATCTAGAATATTTGTGAGTGGACAAAAGTATATTTCCTGGCATTGTTGAATAGAGTGGGTGGGCTTCCAAGTTCCAGGCATTACTTTGACCAGAATGACTTTACAACCCATTACAGGTTCATAGAGAACAACAACATTAAGTCCATTTCAAGAAATACTTTCAGAGGACTGAAATCTTTAATTCACCTGTAAGTAAAGTGTTTGGATATATTACTTGATATATTTAATACGGTAACTGAACGACTGTGTTGTTGAATTTCTCATTTTGATATATATCTGTTCATATTTGTTTAAGTGGTATTAATAGCAATTTGATTAGAATGTTAATCTTTGTGTTTCCACCAAAGACTTCCAAACTGTGGTATGTCTAGAAGGCAATGACCCAAACAGCTTCCAAGCAGTACATGTTTGGCAGTAGCTCCCTGACTTTCTCTGCTCAGAGCACTGGGGATTTCCAACTGAGCACGTGGGAGCAGAGAGAAAAAAGTATGGGTTGAGAATCTTGGCACTGATGAGTTCAGTCCCAGTTTGGGACATGGGGAGGAGTAAAGTGGGAGCTGTGGTTAGGAATGTGAGAGGCTGAGGCATGAACACACAGCGCTTCCCAGGCACCCCAGTCTGTCATGGATCCAGAAGAGTATTTACAGCCATTCCTGGAACAGGCCATCACTGCCTGTACCCATGTCCACTTCAGCCACTAACGGTATCCAAAAGAATTTGACTAAATCAAATTTGAAAATTCCCACCCAGAACAATTTTAAATCAAAGATTTGCAACCAGATGCATTTATTATGTCTTACTGATCCACTTGTTCCACTTCACTGTAAAGCAGAGCAGCCAGACTCCAGCAGGACTGGCTTCAAAGCCCTGCTCTGCGCCCTGTCCTCTTCTGCACGCAAGCAAGAGCATCCCACAGTCAGGATCTGACACACACTGACACTGGGGTCTGCATAACATTCCTTGTGTTACTGCTCAGTCCTTTGGCTATCTTGGCCACCCCTTGCTCTCTGACGTGCTGCAGCCCCTTGCTGCATTAGCCAAGAGGGGAAATTAGTCCAAGGCACTCTGGATGCCGGTGTGGCTGTTGGGATCCATTCACCCTATGCCCACCCCAGTGGGGGCATTTCTCACACTCTGCTCAGCAGGTGAAACACACCCTGGCAACAAATACCTACAACATGTCGCTGCAAACACAAGAATGGCATCCTCGTGCTCTGAGCTGGTGAAACAGTTTCTAGACAGGCTTTTGTCTCTTACCTTACAGCAAGTTTATCTTTTAGCAATAATTTTATTTCAGCAAGGAATAAATTTATTGAAAACACAATACACACTATAAGAAGACAGAAAAAAAAATACAAAAATACTGGAAGAAAGGGAGACTGAAGCATGTGTAGTGTGCCTGACATGGGTTTCTACCCAGTTCTAAGCATCTGCTTTCTGAAGCATCTCTGTTGGGATGTGTGTCATAGATAGAGGAATGGATTCTGACCTTTTGGCCTTAACTTGATAACCTTCAAGAGGGTTTTGAAACAGGGTCATTTAACTTTTTCTTTCATATATTTTGACAGAGGAGAGAAAGCAAAGGTTACATTTAAAATAGTTAATGGATAAATATAATAGTGGAATTGCAATTCACCACATTCTTTACCACACAGTAAATGTACCATAAAATACTTTACTCTTTCCTTTTTGGTCAGAACAAGACTTACAGCTGGCTGAAACCAAGCCTACTGTAGATAAAGTTACTTGTGGAATGGCTCTAGGCCTGAGGAAGAGGAAAGAGAGAGGAGAGGGACAAAGGTACATAAAAAGGCTGTGCACATCCCATAACAACCCATATTAGAGGGACAGGCAGAATTATACTGTTGTTAAAAAAGGCAGATAGTTGGATAAGGCTGGTAACTGGGACCCTATCTTCAAAATATTTATGCACATGAATAGCTTTATATTCAGAAATGGGTCCAGTACATTATTTATCATATTCATTTACTTATTTAGTAGCTGCTGCTGCCAGTGAAAAAATTGCTTTTCTAACACAGAGGGAGGCACAGTTTCTTCTCCACAGAGCATACAGTCCAAGAGTAACATCTTGTCTTGCCTGCTACATTGGTTTCTGGGGAGGCTTCAGGAGTCTTACAAGAGAGAACACATGCAAAAGACAGAACCACATTTGAGGAGCCACTGCCATTTGCACGCATATTTTTGGGACATAGACTTGTGCATCATGCTGCTATTGTCCATGGAGTGCTATTCACAGACAGTGAGAAATTTGTGGAAAATAACTGCAAAGGCACCACAGAATGTGACTAGTTTAATCTGCTTGCAGAACCACTCCTCCATCCTTTGGGGAAAATTGCACATACATATTAAGAATAATCATTTGGCACCCTGAGGCATTTTTCATTTTAAAAACAAGAGACTACTTGTGTACATAAAATATATTAAAAAGAATCTTAGCAAATAAGCATACAAATGAGTTCTATGAAGTTAGATAAGATGAACTTTGTTCTGTCTAATCTGTTCACTTCCTTTTCACAACATTAATTTTGCAATGTGGTAAACTATCCAAACATTTGTATTTTTATAATGCCATTAACTTTGATAATTACAGTGTGTCCTTATTGCAAAAGAGAGCCATCTAATATTTATTGTTATGCAACAGCATTTATTTCCTGGTCAGAGTAGATTTAAGAACAGAAAAAATAAAGAAAAATAATTTTTTTACTAATTTACTAATTTGATATCAAAATCTTACTGTTAGCAATTCCTTGCAATAATATTTCTATGCCCAATATATAATTTTGATTGCATTTCTTTCAGAACTGTGACCATAAGTTTAACTGCATGTTTGAGTCAACCTTTACTCTCTTATTATAAAGCCAATCCCAGCACCAAACACCAACACCATCTAGACAAGCCAGTGGTTTCTAATAAATGCTTTTAACAGGGAAATATACAATACATAATTTTCATTCAAAAATTGACAAATGCATAAACTTATTTAAATTTTTCTGTCAGTCATATTCCCATGGCAATGGTGAACCACTGCTACTTCCAAGTACATCATCCCTTTCAGTTTGCTATATAATAACATATAAAAACTATACAGGGCATTAAACTTGCCTCAGCTTGCAAGTCCACGCAGCTTTCTCCATGTGAGTCACCTGACTTTTAAGAATTGCTCTTGAGCATAAAATTACGCATAAGTGAAGCACGTGATACAATCACACACAGTATTACAATCAGATGTACTTTGATAGTGGTGAAGTCAGAATGGACTAATGGAATCATCTCATAGTTACTATTCCTGATAAGGCAAACACGTAATTTTAAATGAGGCAGCAGATATAGTACATCTGGGCCTGTTCTTGAATTTAAGTTTATGCCTGACTGTCTTTGCTTGGCTAAAGAAATTGTGGTTAATAAATAACTGTTATGTTTACAAACTGAAACAGAAGAGATTCTAAGTCTTATAACTGGGATCTTAAATTGGAATGATTTCTCTCCATTTTTGTTTCTTCCCCTAAGTAATAAATAATTTTGTTACTTGAAAGAGTTGAAATTTGTTAATTTTCTTAATTGAAATACCCTACAACATCATTCTTTCTCTGTCATGCCCTCCATGACATCTCCAAGACCTTTGGTGGACTCACACAGATATGTCTGACTGAAATGTTATGTATTATTTGTTTAAAGCCTGCTTGCATTTCCTCGTCACTTTTACTAGCTAAAATACTCACTGAACTGAAATGAGTTCTCCCAATATTAAAAACTGGGAATAAGTGGCAGTTTTTTGCTGGTCCTATACACACATACACACACATGCACATTCCAAGAAAGAAATTCATGCTAATCAGCAATTTATTATCTATTACTGCATATTTCCAAAAACTATGAGCTAAATTTAAACCCATCAAAATGTAACATAGTACCAAGATTTTCCTTCCAGAAAAGATACAAGGAAGTGGGGAAAGTGCAGTAACATGAACACCATGTATTGGGATCTCATAAGGAAAACATCAGTAGATCCAATCATGACTAATTGTTTTAAATTTTTAAATGGTGTTGGCAAAACACCAAAGGGGATTGCACTTTTTACTCTGCTAAGTGAGGTATTGGAAATGCTGCAAGGCTGCGGAAGAGTGTGAAAGTAGAAGGAGGCTTGGCAGTTTAGTGGAAGGAAAAGTCACAAAGTAAATGAGCTAGCCTTAAAAGCAATCTTTTACAACTAAGTACTGGAGAATACCAGTGTTCTTTACCACAAGACCCACCCCCCCCAGTATATTACACCTTGAAAAATGTGTAGTTTCATGAACTAGCACTAATACTGAAGTGTCTTCTTTTACAGGAGTCTTGCAAATAATAATCTCCAGTCCCTTCCAAAAGACATATTCAAAGGCTTGGATTCTTTAACAAATGTGTAAGAAAACAATTAATTAATCTATTAATTATACTAAAAGTATAAGGGGTTTATTTTAGAGGACATTCTGAGTAACCATTCAAAACAGTAGCAAGTAATGAGATTTTATTACTGGATAGAGACTGCACAGAATGGGTAGGATTCTCTTCTTGTCTACTGTTGTTGAGAATTTATGTTTCTTCTGAATATTCCACCAGTTATGAAGATAAGTAATATTGTTAGTAGTTATGTAATGAAGCTGTATGTTCATTAATACTTTGTGAATAAGAAGGAAGTATCCTTAGGGATGCATGAGAGAGCAAGGCATGAGGGGAACGTATTTAATGGAGGAACATTTTAATGTGCAAGTAATTTCTGGGAAAGCTATCTTGTATCACAAAAGCATGTGTCTTAGTAAGGACCATGTCCCATACTAAATCTAATTGCAACCAAACCAAAACATCAACTTGTTTAAATATAACCAAATACCAGTAAAAATACAAAATATAGATAAACAGATAAATCTTACAGTTGTTTCGCTTATACTATACCAAATCCTAGTTCACTTGATTTGGGATAATAAGCACAGAAAAAGCCTGTTCCCTGTATTCACAAGGTAGGCTGAATTCCTAGTGTAGAGCTGCAGTAGTGAGATGTGGGGATGGTCAGTGTATCTGGTAGCATTACTTGGCATGACTGATCTGGGCCAGGTGGTTACACAGTCTGGTCCTGGCGTTCCTGTACATACGATCGGAAATCCAACTCAAGACAGCTGTAAAAGACTTGAACAGAACACCTTTGCTTTTATCTCCTAAAGCCCTAAATGAGTATATCTAAAGGGGACAGCGAATACCGACTGGCTGACCATAAAGTTATGTTAACTCCTATTTTGTTATCTAGAATGCTCTTATAGAGAAAGGGTAGTCCAAAAGAAACAGGGGTCAGTAGTTTGGTAGGCTTTTCAGTAACTGTAAACTTAGGGAAATCAACAAAAATTTTCAGCTGATCATCAAGTTAAGGTCTCCTTGTTTACCGTAATATAATTAAGTCTGTGTGGGTTCTGGTATGTAGATTTAACTATGGGTCAAGACAAATTAGGCCAGGAAGATATCATGTGAGAATAAGCAAGAGGGTACACATTTAACACGAGCCTGTTTTGTTGTCCTGCAAGGAGGAATACATCAGCTGACTACTTATTTTCAATGCATGATTGATTTGTTGTAGAGATCTTAGAGGCAATGCATTTAATTGTGACTGCAAACTGAAGTGGTTAGTGGAATGGCTGGGCAGCACCAATGCAACAGTTGAAGACATTTACTGTGAAAGCCCAGCAGAATATAAGAAGCGCAAAATCAATAGCCTCTCTCCAAAAGAATTTGATTGCATTATTACAGGTAATGTGCTTCAAATTATTTAATCTTGTTAAATTGAAGTCAAAGCTATAGTTCTCATTCTAGAGCCCATTTTAGCAGGAAGTCTGCATACTGGATGGAACTTCCACTAAAATCAATATGGATTCTGTGCAGGTGTAAGTCTGACATGGAATCATTTGCAAGCGGAATTGCAGACTTTAATATGTTACATAAGGATTTGGAGAACTGGGACATAAAACAGCACCTCTTTTGATTAAGAAAGGTTGAAAACCAAATTGCAGTGCTCCTTTATCATCAGGAAAATTGGACTAGTGACGAAATACTGTAATTTGTAAAAAATTGCTATCTGATAAGCAGAATTTTTTTCTGTACAGTATGTAAAATATCTCTATAATTATCATCTATTGTGTGCACTTTTGCAGAATTTGAAGTTTATCAGTCCCTGCCCTACCAATCTCTGTCAGTAGATACTTTCTCATATATGAATGATGAACATGTGGTTATTGCTCAGCCTTTTACTGGAAAATGCATCTTTCTTGAATGGGACCATGTGGAAGTGATGTTCAGGAATTATGACAACATTACAGGTATGAATATAGCTTGACAAATAACACTCCAAAAGCTGATCCAAAAAGTGGTGCTAACCCTGTCTTTTACTTTTCTTTTTATAGGTACTTCGACTGTTGTGTGTAAACCTATAGTTATTGAGAGTCAGCTGTATGTCATTGTCGCACAGCTGTTTGGAGGCTCCCACATATATAAAAGAGATATTTTTGCTAATAAGTTTATAAAAATTCAAGATATTGAAATCCTTAAAATCCGAAAACCCAATGACATTGAAACTTTCAGGATTGCTGAAGACTGGTATTTTGTTGTTGCAGACAGCTCAAAGGCTGGTTTCACCACGGTTTACAAGTGGAATGGGAATGGATTTTATTCCCATCAGTCTCTGCATGCCTGGTACAGAGATACTGATGTGGAGTATCTTGAAATATCTGGCAAACCACATTTAATTCTGTCAAGTAGTTCCCAAAGACCCGTAATATATCAATGGAACAAAGGAACAAATGAATTTGTTAAGCGGTTTGATATCCAAGATATGGAAGATGCATATGCAGTGAAACATTTCAAAGTGAAAGAGGATGTATACATTTGCTTAACAAGATTTATTGGGGACTCTAAAGTAATGAAATGGGGTGGTTCAGCATTTCTGGATTTACAAAGGATGCCATCCCGAGGGTCAATGGTATTCCAACCACTTCAGATAAATAATTATCAATATGCCATTCTTGGAAGTGATTATTCTTTTACTCAAGTCTATTATTGGGATGCGGAAAAGGCAAAATTTGTGAAGTTTCAAGAATTAAACGTGCAGGCACCAAGATCTTTCATACATGTCTCCATCGATAAACGAGATTTTCTCTTTGCTTCAAGTTTTAAGGGAACTACATTGATTTATAAACATGTCATAGTTGACTTAAGCGCATGACACTCATAATTCTGAGATTACATCAGACTTTCTACTGTAAGCGGACAAAATGAACTAAATGCATGATGACTCTCTTATCTTACTTCCAAATGAATGCCTTTAAAAGTTGAGATTGCTAGAACAAAGTATTACTAGTATCTTCATCTTTAATTGTCAAGTCTAGTGGTGTTGGAAGTTGCATTTTTTAACAAGAGGAAATGAAATTAACTGTTCTTTGCATCCACAATATGTAAATATGTGTGCAACTGCATCTGTTGCTATAAAGAATATTAAGATGTACTTTTCCATTTATTTATTCACCTGTTTGAAAAAACTGCCAAATAAAATGTTTACATTTTGTGTCTTTCACATTCTAAATATTATTTGCAGGTGATACTTTTTATTTGTGTATATATTATACACATATAAAATAAGCCCAAGAAGGCATATTGCCCAACGCAGTGTTGTACTGCATAGAAGATGCCCAGTATTGAAGATCAGGTGGGTTTTACATATCAGAAGAAGTTCTTGATAAAAATACTGCATTGTAACACAAGCCTATAAATTATCACCTGGACATATCCTTGCAGTTATGTGAAGCTTCACTGATTTAAACAGAACTCCACCCAGGAAAAAGTATTTAGTTGTGTAGATCTGGCTATAGGATGAAGGGTTCAGTTATACACATCTAATTATAGGATGGGGCTTTGTACTGTGTACAGGTGGAAGCACCCAATTCTCTAAAATTTACAAAGAAATCAGCAGAATAAAAGACAAGGTAAAGGTCTGTCTTTCTCCACCTGATGATGAAGCAGCACAAAACAAATCTCTTGTATAACACCGAGGCTGTTACTGTGCTGAAAGCTAGAAGCACAGTTTATTTTTCAGCTAGCAATATTTCTATAGCTGAACTGTCACACATCACTTCCATGAATTCTGTGTGTCCCTGTCAAATCTTTTCAACGTAATTGCAATTATTTAGTCTTCAATGAATTTGTTCCTTATTCTGAATGAAGCTAGTGAATGTGAAGTAATTTTTTTCTACTATCCTGCAATGAAATTTAGTAAAAGATACTTCTGAAATTCAGGGAATTTTGAATTTGGCAGGATAAATTCAGTTTGTATAGCATATGCAACTCCAGGAAGGATACCTATATCTGTTAAACTGTGCCAAATCTGAATTTGGCATCAAAATCTATTACAAACTCAAAGTTAAAATAGCCTTTTGTTTACATACATCTTGTGAGAAACCTACACTGCTACTGAAGATGGTTTGGTAGAGCTCAGGAAGAGAGCTCAAGTTTATTTTAGAAACCTTTGCACTTCACTTGAAGTTATCAATCATTGTGGCTCCAATGCCATCTTTAAAATAAGTACAGGAATACCATGTGTATTTATACATATTTCTAGCACAGATGTTGATTGGCAAATAAGACTAATCATATGCCTGTCAGCTAATCACGAGCTGATTAATGTGCATTTTAAGAAACCAATCCTAAATAGTATGCTTCTATGATAAAGAATGGGGGGGTATATTAAATGTTATTTGAAACTAAAAAAAAATCCCACTTGAACAATACTACTCCAATATGGTAATTTTTTGGATGCCTTTTTATTCATAACTGCCTGGGTTCTGTCAGTAATTGGATTAATAACTACCTATTCCATAAGTATTTACAGAAAGATTTTAAACTATGTTTCACAGCTGAAACATCCAAATTTGTTCTTAATAAATATACTTTCAAAAATCATCTCAGTAAATCATCTCTTGTTTGACAGGTTTCTTTTATATGTCAAACCTTATTTTCTTTATATATTTTTAGCTTTTATATGAACATGATTTCAAACCCCAGATGAACCCAAATAATCTTTTTTAATATTTCTCAGTGTTGGCTGCACATCTGTGATTGCCAACTCAGTTTGTCCATTTCTTCTTCAGTGCTTGCATGGCAAAGAAATGAAATGCAAAATCATGAACCTATCTCCAATCTACCAGCAAATCATGAAGTGTTTTCTGCTTCATCTTGTCTTTTGTTTCAGTCTTTTACTTAAGGTCCTATTGAATTACGTGCGCTGATTTTGATCTGATTTTTCCCATTATACTTGCCTACATGCACTCTCTATCAAATTATAGAGGTAATAGCTATGTATCCCTCTCATTATGGACATATTATGAATTTAAATGGAGTCGGAGAACCTTGCTAATCTGCTACCAACATTTATTTACAAACACTATTCCCCAATATATTGTCTCACAATTCTACCTTGAGAAAGTTGTTTCATGGAATCGTATTTCAGAGCCAGCCAGCCATGCTGGCTGTGCTTTATGCTACGATAGTGCTGTGATTGTTTTCCTGAAATAACATGACAGACTTATGGGAATTCACTGTTACTCCTGGGTTTAAAAGAAGAGTTTAAAAGCCTGCAAGGGTGTGAGTCACTAGAATTTTAAATTCACGATGCCTGTAAAGCTAACAGCAGTAACAGTGGAGGGTAGCAAGGGATTAATCTGCTGGAGTACGCAACTGCGTTATCAATTTGGTTGTTCCTGCAGAAAATTTGACCTATAGTCAAGCACTGATTTTTTTGGGAAGTTCTTAATGCTTATGTCCTTTTTGGAAGGTCAACTAATTGCTATAAAATGCTGAATATAAATCTGTTCTCTTTTGAAAATCCCTTTCTCTGGTCAGTTTATGTCAGGTGGATACTCACAGGGACTACAGGCAGTTTCTTATTGTGCAAGTATGGCATTTCTTTGCACCACATGAGGAACCGGGTTATTTTTAGAACAGAACACATAATCCTTAACGTAGAAGAGCGTAAAGGCTCATTAGGTGGTTCCCTATGCTGTTTCTTTCTAATTTCAGAGACTGGGCATTTTAACAGCTCATCTGAGCATGAGGCCATATTCCATCCTGGATCTTGGCTCAGTATTCCCTCTGGTATCAGTGGAAGACTCAGACAGTAACTAGAATGGAACCTTTTATCATATATACATTGATACTTTTAAAAAATGTCGTTTAAAAAAACCCTTTTCTTTCAGCAAAGTCTATGTTACTTGTGGCTGACTGGTTGTCTTCTGTAGTTGTAATGGATTTTCTAAACTCCATAATTGTTTTGTGTATGACTGACAGAGTATGTAAAGTACTAAATGTATTACAGAAGAGAATAGTGAAGGTTATTAATGAGTACTGCTGATTCTTGATGCTGCTTAGTCGTGTTAACATCTAAGACACACAAAAAAAAGGTTAATGGAATCATATTATATTCCTACAACTACTTCATTATATTTTTAATAGAGCACAAATATAAAAGAATATACACCTCTATACTCTGGAAGAGATATATAAAATACATTCAGAATACCTGACACTACACCATGTGTAACTTTTTTTATTTTGTCTATTGTAATGTCTAAGACTTGTGGGGTTTTTGCTTCTGCTTATTTTCCATTGAAAAAATATCCCAAAAAGCACTCTTCCTACTAAGGAGAAAATTCAGAAAGGAAAAATCTTATTGCGTAAGGTAACAAAACAAGCAGAAATGTATTACTGGTTTGTATTTAATTTTAACTATAACTTCTCTTTATTATCTTCATTTAATATTTTTAACTTTATTTGAAGGGGTTGTAACAGCCACTCAGAGTCCACTTGAGGATGGGAAACAATTATTGGCATAATTAATAAGATGTGTGATATGCTTTGATATGTTTTAATGGGAAGCTCACTGTCTAAAAGCTGTATTTATGTATACGAGCATAACAATATATTGTGTTAGCATTCAATGGAAAATAAAAAATATTTAAACCACAGAAGTAACAAACGGTCCTCAGACTGACAATAGCACCGAGAGAAAGCAGAGAAGTCATCATGCCCAAAATGTTACAAGGGACAGATTATCAGCCCACAGCAAGTCTCCGGATTCTGGAAGTTTTCCCTTGCAAGGAAGAATTTTCCTTACCATAAAAACAGAATGTGTTCCTCCTCTGTGGGGACCCCTGAAAATCCAGACAGTCACCCAGCTCTTGCAGAATGTAGTAAGAGGCTTACAAACCTAATGCACTACATCCACGATCCTAACATGGTCTCAGCCGTGGTGACACATATGGAGTGGTAAGCACGCCACCGCCCACTGCAAGGGCCAGGACCCTGCCAGGGCCGCACAGAAGTTAAGCCAGGTTCAGCAGATGGAAAAATGCAAACCCAAACACTCAATTCGCTCAGCTGTTAATGCCTCCCCCACTGCCTAGCAGGCTTTCTCTCTGGTTTGTTATACATATTGCCAACACTTGCTACCTTTCATATGCCTGCAGCCTTCTCCTGGCTTACTCGCTGAGCTGGAGACCCGAGCGTGGTAGTAAAGCTGTGAGTTAGACTGCTATTGATTAGAATGGCTGAATGTGTTTTTGTGGCCACGAACTGACCGATAAATGTCGAGGTCTTGGGGAGTTCAATTCCTCAAGACAGAGCTGCGGTACACTGCCTGACTTACTGCTAATGGCAACTTTTCTTCGTTACTGATGACTCTGAATTCTAATGGCTGGTGTTACAGGCATGTCTCTGTTTATAGTTCACTTAAACAAAGTGCTCAGAGGCAAACCTAACCCTATTTCTATTCAGGAATTTTCCTGAAATGAACTATAACTACAAAGACCTCCAGTGTGCTATACAGAAGTGGTGTTGTATTTGTGCTTTGAGACTTTGAATCTCTCCAATTAGTTATGGCAGTGTAATACTTCTGTCTTCAAATTTGTTACAGTAGAAAGCAATTTGCCCTAAATATGCATATTTATAATCATATAATTGTTTATTTATACTCCAAATAAACTGAAGTGGATGATGGCAATAATTATGTTACTGTTCCCAATCTCCCATTCATCAAATCAGTTTCTGAATTCTCAAAAGTTGTTTTCAACTCAGCCTTACTTTATGCCTCCTACTGAATTATTTCAATTGAAAAAGGACTTTCTGACCCATTCTCACTTCCTGTTCGAAGGCCTGGATAGTGACAGCAGTATGTTAGCAAGTTGTCAACCTGCCCAGATGGTGAGCATCCAAAAATGCTGAAAGAGCTTCAGAATAAACAGGCTGATCTGCTAAGAATACACAGTCCTTCATTAAAAACCATTTATGTGCAAAAGAACTGGAAGTAACAAATATAAAGTCTATTTTTTAAGAAATTCATTGGATAACCAGTGGAGTTTCAGTTCAGTAAGATCCACATTTATCTGAAATTATAAATGAAAATGGAAGTGTAAAATTTCAGGAGAAATTAGGTACCTCAGCATGTGGGACAACCTGACTAGTGAAGTTGAGGGTCCAGAAATGCAAAATATTATACACAGGAAAGAAATGCTTGCAAAGTTTAAAATTAGCAATACAGAAAGTCAACTTGATATTGTCCTGAGCAACTCAGCAAGACACTGATCTCAACATATAACAGTGGGAAAGAATAAATAATGTTACCAAATGTGCAGGGTGATGGGGAGAATACAATACTACTTGTCATGGCAAATCAATGCTGTTGCCTTATCTGAGATACTGCATGCAATACTAATGGAGCCATCTGAAAAAAACACACTGCAGGGTGATTAGGGACTCAGAGAGATGTGGAAAACCTCACTGACGATGTGGAATAAGATGACACTTGACGCTGCTAAACACCAAGCCATAAACTGAAATACCTTTCCCCCCTAAAATAAACTGTGGCATTCGTTGTAATAGGCAGTTGTTATAATATACATTGTATATATATACAGTAACATAGCATTCAGAAGGTCAAACATGGACAAATTACATAAAAAATTTAATTCTATTTTTTAGTACATAAAAAGAAACATAATTGCTATTTATTAGGGAAGAGGAGGTTCTTTGCACTTCTATCAGAAGCATCTGGCTGTGGCCATTTTGGCTGAAAAGCCAAGCAGCAGGATAATGAATATGTTCCAGTGCAGTATTTCCTATCTCTATCTTCATTTCTTGAGGCACAGTGCTCAATTTCTTTGCTGAGGTCCACAAAATAAAATGTAGAAGTTGTACATACGAATTATCTGTTCAGAAGCGTTTATAATACTGAAAAAATCTGGAAGATACAGACAACATAATTCCTTAAAATTACGTCAACAATTAAAAAAATTTGGCAAACTATTTGCAAGCCCTTGAGAATGTAATTGCACAACTTGGGCCGTATTCAGCTATTTTAGTCCTGACCAAAGTAGACTCCCGTGGGAAGAACAGAACTTGGTCTTTTTATAAGCTTATTATTAAGATTTGAACACTAGAGCTGCAGGAATATCAGCTGCAAAGCACCTTATGATTAACCAGGTAATAGTATTATCCTGGGAGGGAGTAATTTCTAAATCACAGGAACAGATCACCAAGTTTGGAAAAACAAACAAACAAACAAACAACCTCAATGCCCACAATTTCCAAATAACTGAAATTTGAAACCCCTATCCTGCTCCCTTTTGTCCCCCATATACAATACCATAAAGATACTGCCCACTCAGGAAAAATACCGGTGAATATGTTGCTCCAGAGTGGGAAACAAAGGAAGGAAAAGGACAAATCTGGAACAGAAAGTTTAATTGCACCTGTGAATGTCTAAATTTTCTGAGATACAGATTATTCCTAAAAAGAGAACATCCTTTTAATGTTTACATTTGAAGGCATTAGCTACCTGGATTATAGATTGAAAACATAAATAAAAATTCACTGCTTTAAAATAATTCATATTTCACTGGCATTAGTCCAGTCTTAAATCCCATCTCTAACTTTTCCTTAGCACTATTTAAAATAACAATAACTCCTTCAAACTAAACTCATTTTAAGTCTGGGGTTAAGAAAAAATATCTGGTACAGCAGCTGCTAGGAAAGCTCTCCCTTTCTATACAGGGTTCTGGAGTACATCAAACTGCAACAGCAGTATGATAATCATATTTTATTATCTTGAACCAAATGCGAAATGAATGTTTGTTCCATAATTACAACTAAGTTCAGAATTTCCATAAAATTATTTTGAAAGCAGTGACAATATCAGAGGATTTCAGAATAAGAAAAATGGAAGATAATTTCAACTGTTTCTAAAAAAATTCTATGGTTCTGACTGTTGTCTAAAAGTTGCATTAATGTAACTAAGTACAGTTGCAAAATAATCAGTTAATTCAATGACATAAAAATTGTAAATTGTACCTGGCAAGACTATTACATATAGACTACACTAGAGCAACGTCACTGTATACAACTAGAGTTCTCTTAAGCCAGTAAATTGCAAAGCTGTTTCCTTCTTTGAGAGCACTTTGTAGTGCTCCTTGTGCCTGTGCAAGGAGCAGGCGGCCCAGAAGCTGCCCTTGGAAGAAGGAAACAAGCCCCGTGCAAGCCTAGACAGCGACAATTTCCTGGAAGTACATCCCCAGACCAGAGGCATTCCTCCCAGTGACAAGGACAACTCAGCAAGGTCTTGAGGGCACCAGTTCTTGCATGTCAGAACATGCCCAGTTTTGCTGGCATTTCAGAGGGAGTAATCAGCTTGTGCGTGTCATCAAACCCGAGCTCACTTAGCGTCCACTTGCTGGGGAGCCAGGAACAGATTGCAGAGATCAGCACACTCTGCAAAAGCTTGGTCAGCTCATTCCTGAGGGGATGCCACTCTGGTACTGCTCACAAGACCTAAGCTAGCTGAGGTTACAGGGACCAAAATAACCACTGGAGTTAGACCTGGGTTCATGTGCTCTAATGTCTTGCCTACTTGGAAGTGATGCTTAAAAAAAAGCTCCATCAGTATGGGAATTACAGCAGAATGATTTCCCAGGATACCCTCTCTGCCTCCAGTAAGGAAGGAAAAGAAACCATGCTTCTTGCCTTAAGGGGGTATTCTTGTGGACAGCAAAATGCCTGGAATAGATACATTCCACATGCATGGCAGCAGCAGGGTTTTTTGCTATAGCAAGGAATGCTCTTCTGCACTGCGGCTCTTGGAAGTAATGAAGGAGCACTGACTCAATTAAAAAATGGTAAAAAAAAAGCACACCCCCACTTATGTCTGTGACAAAGGGAAAGGGTTTTAAACCTGTGTTGCGAGGTTTTCTTTCCATAAAAACAGTTGGAGTTGAGTTGAGTTTCAGATTACTCCCCTTTCAACATACTAATACAAGCAAACTGAGAGGAGTAAGCATTGCACTAGCTTGTCGGAACAAGCTGAGAGGTGCACAGGCTGAATCATGTTAGTGTTTTATATAATACATAGTGGTTTATATATTTTTATATATGTTGTATAATGTTTTATATGCTTAGAGTTCCAATACAGTAACACTGACCCATCACCTGGGACAAGGTTAGGTACGTTGTCTGTAATTTTTGTTCTGGGGAAAAGTAGAGGCTAAGGAACAATAATTTCCTTCAAGTAAGGCATGTAAACAAATGCTTAATAATTCATAGGAGTTGCAAGTAAGGAAGTTTCCCCCTTCCTGACCTGCAGAGCAACCCCAGGCAGATAGCTTACAGAATAGGAAACATACTGTGCAAGTGCCAAGAAATGCAGCTGATTGAAATAGTTCTCTCCCTTTCCGCGAAGAGAAACTATACATTCAGCCATCTCTACTGCTGTAAAAATTCAGTTAAAGTGACAGTGAAAAAATATAATTTAACAAATTATCTTCTTTCAAGAGTCACAAAGGCCATTATAGAACAGATCAAAACAAGACAAGTGAAAATAGCAACTTTGAGCAACTCCCACTTTCCTCTGTTCTTTCTTGGGAGCTCTGATACTCAATGGCACTCAAGTTGTACTTCTGCTCTCTGAGTTTTGTACTGCACTGCCTGACAGAAATCTCTGGAAAGTCACCGTGAAGTTCCATGATTTTTTATTTTTCTTTCTCTTCTCTCCACAGTGCTGAGTGCCATGAAGAAGGAAGAAAATTATTACAATGATCCACCCCATCTCCTGTTTAATAGCACTATTCAGTACAACCACAAGCTCAGGGAAAAGAAAACTGTGATACTCTGAACATACTGTGGCACAAGATTAAACGTTTGTGCAACAGTTCTATACATGTAGAAACAATTTGTGGTGATGGCAAAACTGAGAATCATACACCATCCACTTTAACAGGGAAGCTGAAAAATATGGGTCTCTTCTAATACATAGGATGGAAATAAAGCCCACTAAGACAGGCACTGGAAATTTGATGGAGAGGCAGGAGCTCATATGGACCACATTTTCACTGGGCTGAAAGACTACAAGTGTTCATTCATTTTACACATAACTTTTTTTTTTTTTTTAATGTGAGACTGAACACAGGAGCGTGTCACACAGGGAGGTGGTGCAGTCTCCATCCTTTGAGATATTCAAATACCCAAGAGAAAGACTCTTGAACTCTAGCTGAACCTGCCTTTAGCAGGCGGGGTTGGGCTAGATGACCTTTCAAGGCCACCACGTGACCATCAACCTCAGCTATTCTATGATTCCCAAACAACTCTGGGTTGGCCAGAAGTTTGAATGAATACTCAGGACTATGAAACTCATCTGTTTTATGGCACTCAAGTGCAGAGGTAAATGGGTAAATGGGTATTACAATGCACTTAAAAGTTGGATGCATTTCAGAAGCTGATAAAGTAATTCTTATCTTTTTGTTCAACCTTTTCAGAAGGAAATAAAAAAATGCAAGTTCACTATTTATTGTTACTTCCTTTTCATTAGTCTATGATAGTTTTAATAAATGTATTGCTAGACAACTTAAATCCCAAATTAAGATCTTAAAAGTGGTTTTACAAAATTAGCATTTTTACAGAATAAAAGCCATCAATACAGACTGCTGTTTTGATTTAAATCTTCCACTGCTTTTATAGCTTAAGCAGTACATGACTGTGCTGACACAGCTATGTTCAGATCAAACTGGGATAGATGTCACCAGGGTGTTCCACGTGCAGTACCAGGAATCCATCCTGCCGTCTTTTTCACTGGAGCTCTGCAAAGCCCTTAGTGCTGCCCTTAAGTGAGGTGAATAAGGGCTAGGTCAGTTCCAGGGCTCCCTCAGTTTATATTATTTAGTTCTCACTAAACCTCCAAGAGCAGCAGTGGTTCAAAAAGCTTATTAGGGTATCTCTCCGGTGGATAAAAGAAGTGATGGATAGTGGATAAAGTTCTTATAATCTCACAGAAAACTCCCACGGTTCTCCACAAAACTCACTTAATTGCTTTGTCATTTGTGCTTGGTAAAGTTTCTGAAAAGCCACTCTGAGGAGTCAGAAACAGCACTTGCAGGCAGGGAGATGAAAACAGAACACTGAAAGAGTCCCTCACCAGACACACAGACTCAGACCAGTGACTCGCACAGTAAAGTACCTGTCAGGTTTGTATCTCAACATGCAGTGAAGTAATGGCTTGTTCCTGGCAAAAACTGTCTGCCTAAAGTTTGGGTGAGATGGTAATATTCTTCCTTTGAAAAAGAATAACCCAAGAAAGCTCCCTTTGGGGAGAGTGGTGACTATGCAGGAGGTATCTCCCTTTCTGCACTTACGGTATTTTAGAAACCAAATAAATGCCATTTAGCTTGGTGGTATATTTTAACTTTCAATGATCAAATTGTCCAAGTGTAATAAAGCTTTTTCTTATAGACTTTGCACTCAGGGAAGAGACTATAGGAGGTCCTTACTCTTTTACTCTGGCAAGCTGGTGATGTGCTGGAGAACAGCTAGTTCTGGGCACAGTATTACACAGACAAGGCTTAATCTGTACTTGAAAGGGCTACATAAAACATTGACCTGTCACATTTATACACCTACTTAATTTTCCAATCTAGGGCATCATGACTGCAAATTACATTTGCCTGCTGGTTAGTCTGGGCAGCTGCAACTGCTCTGACTCCTTGCTCAGAGAAGAGGGCTGTACTTTACGAGGAGAACTTGGAAGCTCTCAAGCTGAGACAGGCCTGGCAGTTTGACCAGGAGCAAACAGAACACTTTATGTATCTTGGCATAAACAAAGAGTGCCCTTAGAAGGTCCCTTTCAAACCCAGACGTGGAGGGGTACGGAGGGGGTTGTTGCAGTCTCTTTGAAACTCCCTACAGCTCAGTACTTGGCACTGGGGCATTAAAAAATATTACCTTGGATTTCATAGTGGCAGTATTATAAAATAAATACATAATCTGCATATTTTAACAAAGTTTATAGACAAACGGCCAGAAATTGTAAGTACTCACTATATTTTGTTCTGTGTCTGTACTGTGGACTATGTTTTGGCTCTGGTTTTCTTCACTGAAGACTCAAGTTAGCCAGCTGCTCCTGCTGTTGCTGCCTACAGAGGTAACTCACCTACTGACTGTGGTGATAGGCCACAAAAATCTGTGTGATGTGCTCTGCCAGCCTGTTTCACTCTTGCTGGGCAGGGGATGTGCCAGGTCTTCCTCTGAGAGACCTGTGGGATTGCCACCCTGGGATGGCTGCTGAGAAACAGAATCTCCACTGCTCTTTCACCAAAACTTGTCTGGGCAAGGCCAGCTCTAACTTTGCGTTTACAATTCATGGAATACTGACATGTAAAAGCTGCCTTGGAATACAGAGAAGTTTAAGTTTCTTGAGAAAGCAGCAGGCTGCCAGGTTTATTTGCACCTCCCTCTCTAAATTAAACCAAGCTCCGAAGGATAGGGAAGTGCATTAAGAGAAAATAACTTCATAATTAAGGCTGTTTGGAAAATTTTGCTGGCCTGCTTGTCCCCTCTGTGGGACAAGCACCTCCCATTGCATCTCCAGAGGAAAGATTTAGTAAAGCTTTCAATATAGACTTTGTAGAAGGCTATGCTGATAAGAGCTTTAATAAAAGTTATAAATTTATAACTAATGTACCATATAGTTACTTATTTTTTTGGTTTATAGCACTAAGAGATCAGACAATGTAAATATTTAGAAATATTTTTTATTTCAATACAACCTTATTAATTGATTTATCTTATTTTAATAATTGATATAGCACATCTAATTTTTAGCTAAGAGTAATTTGTGAAATAATACTGGTCATATTAATCAAATGCTAGCTCCAAGATAATGAAATACTTATGGCTTATAATGAAATACTTATGGTGGATTAGCATGGACTATAAAAAGTGCTAAATTAGTGGAAAGGAAATCTTGAAATAGCTTTTATGAGATAGCTGGAGGGAAAACTTAAAATAGATTTTGTGAAATAGTTTGTATTTACCATTTAGTATTGATTTTGCTAAAGCTATATATTACATTTCACATTGTTAAGAATAAAGAAATAAACACAGATTAATTTATGCAGTTAAGAGATTAGTGTGAACATAAATCTCTTCTTTGAATAGAAATTTAATTATTGATAACAGCTCGACTTGCTCGAAAGGGAAATATTTCAGCCTTTGAAATTTATTCTGCTTCTTTTACTCCGCACGTTTTGATCAGTAAGGAAAAATGGCTATTCTGTGTTTCTTTGCATCCTTTTCGATTCTCCCACCCAAATACATAGGCGGCATTGTTTCCTTAAGGAGAATACAGCACGGGAAGGTGGTTAAACGATTTCTGTACGCCACCAACAATCCCGACCGGGTCGCGCTCCAGGTTCCCATCTCCACGTAGACCCCTGAGCGTAGCCGGTGCAGGCAGCAAGTGTGCCAGGGAGCGATGGAGTGATGCTCCGCTCCTGCTCACTGACACGGCAGCGCCGACGGGCCTACCGAGGCTCAGCCCGGCTATTCCCATGGGGGTGGAAGGTGGTCCGGCGGGATCACACCGTGACACCCGCAGAGGCCGTGGCAGGTGCTCCCTGTGCTGATGATCCCCTGCGGGCTGAGGAGCTCCCGCTGCGAGGGGTCAGTCCCTCACAAGGGACACCTTCAAGAGCAGCGAGACACTCTCATTTCGGGCGCGCACACGACGCGACAACGCCCCTAAAACAACTTCGCGCCGCCGTTTTCCACTGTTTTGCCTCCTCTGCTCGCGACAGCCACGGCCTGTGCCGCCCCTCGGCTCTGCGGCGGGGTCAGAGCTCCCCCTCCCGAGGCACCGCAGCCTCTCTCCTCCCCGGCACAGCCCCCGCTGCCCGCGCCGGGTCCCTCTCTCGGGGCCGCCGGAGAGGAAGCGGCGGGGCACTGCCTTCTGCCCCGGGAGGGGCGCTCGGCGGCCGCCGGGCTGCCAAGCAGGTACGCCCGCAGGAGACCACAGCCGCCCGGCTGCCTCCAGGCGGGGCCTCGGGGAGCGGCAGAGCCGGGACCCGGTCGCGGCCGCCCCGCCCCGCGGGTGCCCAGCGCTGCGGGCGGGCCGAGGGAGGGCGGCGGGCGGCGCTGGGCGGCCACGCCGCATGCGCAGCAGGGCAGGTGCCGCCGGCAGCCGAGCAGCGCCGGCAGCATCGCGGCAGCCCCGCGTCCTCATGGTGCCGGGTCAGGGCGACGAGGGTGCCGCTGCTCCCGCGGCGGGCGGGCAGCAGCCGGAGGTGCAGCCGGGCCGGGAGGACGGGGCGAGTGCGGGGCAGCAGTGCCTGTGCCCGGCGCCCGGCATCGAGGCGGCGGGCGCCGAGGAGCGCCGCGCTTGTGACTGCAGCTCGGGCTTGCCCTGGCCGCGCTGCTGCGAGGCAGCTGGTGAGGAGGGGGAGTGGGTCAGGGAGGGCAGCGTCCTGCCCGCTGTCGGGGTGACATTGCCGGCGCGGGGGCCGGGGAGCGGCCCGAGGGCAGCGGGCTGTCCGCACGTGGCGGCGGGAGCGGAGCGGAGCGGGGCCGGGCGGCCGCAGAGGGCGCCCCGAACCTGCGCCCGCCCCGCCGCTGCCGAGCCGGGTCACACCTGGTGCCCGCCGGGTCACCCGGGGCCGGCTCGGCCTCGCCCGCTCCTTCCCGCTCCTCTTCCCCGGGCACGCCGGCCCCGGCGGAGGAGTGCATAGGAACGGCAGGCAGGACTTCTTCCGTGCCCCTCGCCCTCCATGGCCCCGGGAGCGGGCAGAGCGCTGGGGCCGCTCATCTCCAGGGGTGGGCGGCTCCTCTGTCGCCTCTTGAGAGCGCTTCGGGAGCGATTATCCCTCGGGAAACAGTACTTCCTGTTGTCAAAGTTTTGAAGAAAGACCTGACAGTTTTGGGTAGATAGAGGCACCTTCTGGCATTGTGAATTTCTGGCAGCGTGAACTTCTGGCACTGTTAAATACGTTTGAGCAGGGGCACGAGTGCAGTTCACCAAGTCCACGGACTTGTGGCTGTGATTCCCTGGGCAATTCTTACCATGCTTTAGTGTGAGTGTAGTCTTTGTTTTGTCTTAATCCGTGCTTCACTTCTTGGTCACTTTCAATTGTTAAAGCCACAAACTTCCTGTGAAATACCCAACATACATAAGTTTTACATGGAGTTCTTTTAAAACATATATGCCATCTTAAAATAACTTCTGAAGTTGTTATCTAAAGTACTTCAGCATGTGTAGTTTTTAAACAATATCACTGAAAATGTATTTGTCATTAAATTGACTGTAATTGACTTTCTAGTGGAATATAGATTTGATAGTGTGCTGTGGAGAAGTCAGAAGAGAAGAGGGTACTTGACCAGTGAAATTCACATTAGTGTCACTTTTGAGGCAAAGCTGAGGGAGTGGAAAGCAACCAGCGTTTGAACTTCTGAGAAACTTGCATTAACTCACCAAGAAGAGTACTTTGGTTTTGAGTAGTCTATCTAGCAAAATTTTTGACAGAGTCTATGACTGAAGTTTATGAATCACCCCGAGATCCTGTTTGCATGACCATGATTAGTTCATATGCAGGCTGTTGTGCTCCTGGCACTTAATAGAAGACTGTAGGAGAGCTGTTCTGCTTTTTATAATGTGAAGAATGGATCACAGTCATCTGCCTTTCCTGAAGGTCTGGGAGAATCATCTTCCTGCTGACCACCTTTGCAGTAGCCAGTACTCTTCTGTCTCTGCTACTATTCCTAAGATGCATGTATGTGAGAAATGTGATTTTCTTCACTGTATGCATTTTGCTGGTATAAAAACTTTTTAGAACAAAGCATGGCATTAAAACAACAAAATTTACACATGGAAAGGCATGCAGTGGGAGTCGTTTGCCTAGGACTTAAAACAGGAGTGGAAAATTGTTTGAAAGGTTGGAGTTGGCCAGGGAATAAAATTGGAAAACCGAATCTGTAGCCACTCAAAAAAGAGGACTTGGGTACTGCTTGAAACTTTTTTATTTCCAGGCTCCTACAGTCTTAAAAAAACATGAGTACTTGAGTGTTTTGATGGCATTGGGCTAGTATTTAGAGGCTTAAGATTTTGTGGGGTGGGAATGTTATCTTAATCTAACTTCTCCTTGCAACATACTTTGAAATAAGTACTCTTCAGAACTGCAGTTCTTGTTTTTGGTGGAAGAACTTGTACCATTTTATTTTTAAAAGGAAATAAAACACTTTCTCATTGCACTGAGTACGTGCCTTGGCAATGCAAGATGTTGATGGTTTAAATTCTAGTATTAAAAGATCCTGTTTCTGGTAGGCTTGGTATATTGGGTAGCTTAAAGAAATGAGTTCCTTCTGCTTTTTCTTTGTTCCTGCCAGTGCAAAGCTTAGTTCTGGGTATAAGATCCTTTCAGCATATTTTGTTTTAATTGGATTGGTTTTCCATTTCAACACTTCCATTATTTAGATTGGCTTTGTTCTGTAGTAATCAGACAAGCTATCATGCCTGAAATAAAAGTTAATAGTTCTGTTTGTGCTGTGTTCATCCATAAGCCACCATGGGTTTGAATTTCCCATTTCAGTTACAGGCTAGTTTGATTCCTCTTGCTTTAATATTGAGACGTTGTTGATTTTGTAGTTCTGTTGCGTGACTATGTGGATTAGGACATTACATAATTCATGAACATTTTTGAAATCCACTGTTTCATAGTTGGTAGATGTCCCGGTCCAGTGTTGGTTGGTGGCAGTTTTTATAGTCCCTTTTATGTAAGTGGTTGTTGCTAAATAGAAATATTTCTAGTAGAAGCTGTAACTCAGTTGCAGCGTGGCAGGATCCCTTGAGAAGCAGGCCTTTTGCCTACTTTGGATCTGTTTTAATGCCTGAGCCTCTAGAACTGTGTCAGCCCACAGTCTCAGCTCTTAGGTAGTAAGATGCAGTTTCTCAGCCTTGAGTACTGATCTTGAGGAGGATCAAAATGGTTTGTAACAAGTTTTGTTAATTTAGAAAAAAACAACAACCACACACCCAAAACAAAGCAAAAAAAAGCCTCTCAAAACCATATTTAGTTGCTAAGCAACTCACAGCAGTACCCTGCTGGTTATGTTTTAGAGGATCCATAAGGCTTACAGGCTGCCACACTAATGTGAGATGAGGCACCCTTTTATCAAAACACTGTCTCTGGGACATGGAGTTCTCGCTCCTATCTTTAGAGAGTGTTGTAGAAGAAAAGGTAACTCCTAATGTTTTATGCAGACAGAGAAAAAGAGACAGTGAGGTAACATCCCACTCAAATTTTTAGATGGGTTCTCTTTTTTTTTGCGGTGTTCACCTCTAGGTTCAGTGGAAAGGCTGTTACTTTTATGAAACAAAGCAATTAACAAAAAAGGCTAATTTCTTTGGAGATAGTGTTGAGAGCAGCAGCAGCAGTTCTCCTGTGTTTGCTTTTTTTTTTTTTTTTTTTAATAGTCAAAGGTGGAGAAAATGAGTGGAACGAGGAAGAATATGTTGCTGAAGAGAGCCTGAGGCAATGAGGAAGCTTGAATAGAACCATTGGACTTGGGACACTATTTCAGGAAAGAGAAGTCTGATAAATAAGCATAAACTACGGTCTTCATGGAATTATGATAGACATCAGGCTTTACCATTAGTCACTTGAATTTATTCTGTTTAAAAATGTATATTTGATGCCTATTTGAAAAACATATTTGAGTTTTTATAGCAAGATAAAGATGTTGTATGAAAATTCTGTAGGTCTAGGTCATATTTAGGGTGATTTAGCTACAAAGTAAACATGAGGTATAACAAAAGTGATGTTCTTTACACAGATTTTATATGTGTGGATTGGTGAGAAAAGGAAATTAAATACTTGCTTGTGAACCTTAGTTAACCAAGGTTCATAAGCAGATGATTCCCAAGGTAATAAGTTTCAGAATCTGACCATGGGCCATTTCGTAGTCAGTTATATTTACTGGTCCTTGGGCAGAATCATAACTAATCACTATAGTAAATCACCCTTACTAGTCCGATAGCCACAAGAAGTAAAGCTAACTTGTGTAGAACTGTGAGAACTTTTGTATCTCAGGTGTTAGAGTACATCTCTTATGCCCTGTTTTAAGAAAAAAAAGAGACCAATGGTGGTCAGTGAAAAATGTTTTCAGGGTTGCTCTGGTAAACACATGTAATATTTGCATTTGTCTCTTTGATTCCCCTGTCTCCTCTACCACAAGAATCGCTCCAGATGTATGGAGCACTGCAGTGGAGAACTACCTGATCAGAGAAATCTTCTAAGAAATCCTTTTTAACTGTAGAAATATCTGTTGCAGGAACAAAGAAGAAAGCTGCATGTCCAGGACTCGGCCTGTTTTATACTGTACTGTCTGCCTTCCTTTTCTCAGTGGCCTCTTTATTTCTTAAAAAAATAGAAGATCTACATTCAGTGGAAGTGAGTGCGTTTCGATGTGTTTTCCAAATGGCATTCGTTCTTCCTGGTTTAATATACTACAAGTAAGTATAGTAAACGTTTAAATTTAAACTTATTTCTTAAAAGTAGATCTACAATTATCACTTAAATCAGATTGCAATATTATTTTAATTTGAACTTCAGCTGCATAACTGCATTGTTTTGGATTAGTTGGTAGTTTCTTAATATGATTCAGAAAACTGAAAATCTTTGACTCCCTGAATTGTATAGGTTTCTACAAAGATTATCTTGTCAAATGCTTTGATCTTCCATGAAGTGGTGATCTTAAAAAACCAGAGGGTAGTTTGTAGATATTCTTGGCTTACTTTGCATGTGAAACATTAATAGCATGAACAGGTTCTGAACTCTGAATGTGATTGGGGATCATGATGAAAATAAATTGTTCTGTGATTAAACAGTTAAAAATATTTGGATATTGAAGTCCCTCATCTAGAAAGGTGTGTGCCATCTAGATGGGTGTGTACATCTAAATGTGTTTGAATGTTAGTCATGAAATAAACAATTAATGTGACATTTCTGTTTTTCAGAACAGGGTTTTTGGGACCAAAAGGTAAAAGAATTTTTCTTTTCTTCCGAGGATTCCTTGGCTCTACTGCAATGGTTCTTCTCTACTACGCTTACCAAGTCATGCCACTGGCTGATGCCACTGTTATAACTTTTAGCAGTCCTGTTTTTACGTCACTGCTGGCATGGATCTTTCTCAAAGAGAAATACAGTCTTTGGGATCTTCTGTTTACCCTCTTTGCAATCACTGGAGTGATTCTTATTGCTAGACCACCATTTCTGTTTGGGTCACGTGATATGGGGATTGAAGGAAGTTACACAAATCACCTTAAAGGAACTATAGCAGCAATTGCAAGCACAGCATCTGCGGCTTCGACTATTGTTATACTAAGGAAGGTGGGAAAATCTGTGCATTATTTTTTGTCAATTTGGTACTATGCAGTCATTGGTTTAATTGGATGTGTTATAGCATTGTTTGTTTTGAATGAATGGCGTTTACCACAGTGTGGTAAAGACAGGGTTTTTCTAGTATTAATAGGCTTGTTAGGTTTAGGGGGTCAGGTATTTCTCACAAAAGCATTACAGATAGAGAAAGCTGGACCTGTATCCATAATGAGAACAATGGATGTGGTTTTTGCTTTTATTTTGCAAATCCTTTTTCTCAATCATCTGCCAACTTGGTGGACTGTGGGTGGTGCCCTGTGTGTACTAGCCAGTAGTACTGGAACTGCCATTCGCAAGTGGCGACAAAGCGTGAAAAAAGCTAAACAAAGTGAAATCTAAGAGTATAGAAACTAATTCATTGCAGAAACAAGGAATCTTGAGATATATATATATATATATATACACACAATATTTATTTTTATTTATTTTAAATATCCCATTTACCAAATTGTAGTACCAAATTATATTCAGTAAAATAAATTGTGTTTTTTTTTTATTTTAAACCAAAATTGAAGATGTTTTAGTAATTGATTAGGTATATGCTTTTCTTTTTCATATTTAGACCTGAAAATATGAGCAGTGGAAAGATACTTTAAAGTTGTTGCTTTCTGTCAGAAGTGGACAATGCTCTCAGGCACCTGGTGTGATTCTTAGGGTGTCCTGTGCAGGGCCAGGAGTTGGACATGATGGTCCTGATGGGCCCCTTCCAACTCTGCATATTCTGTGATTCTATGAATATTTATTTTCCTAAAGTTCTTGACTCTCTACTTCTTAGACCCTTTCTTTATTCTTCAGAGCAGTGAAAACAGTCTCCCGGGCTTATTTAATACTATTCCATGCTTGATTACCAGAGGGATTGCAGTACAAAAGTTAGAAGGGAATGAAGAGTTAGTAATCTTTAAACAACCAACTTTTATAGAACACGTAAAGCTTGCACATTTACAAGCTTTGTATTTTTTTCTTTTTGCACAAAACCGATGCCAAATGACGATTTGTTTTTAATTTGGATTGTAAAAGAACAAAAGCTATTTCATCTTTTCAAATAATATAAAGAGAAAATTAACTTATGAAAATTATCAGCTTTGCTTTCTTTTAAAAAGAATGTTAAGTGTGTGCATTTGCTTTGCAGACACAGTGAAACAACCTAATGCCCTTTCTTTTCCCCGAATGCAATTTTCTCAATAAACATGTCTTTAGTTGCTGAACTCTCAGTGATGAAAGACAATGTCTAATTGTATACCACTCTTAAATTAGCAATTTCTTGTGGTATGGAATGTTACTCTGTAGCTGCACTTTTCTTTGTTCTATGCAAAAGATTATATTTTTTAGGTATTTAATATAGGTTATTTTTAATGCTGCTTACGACCCTTTTGTTTAGATTCTTTTGTACTAAAGTTCTTTGTGAGACCAAGTTTAAGTCTCCTTGGCCTTCATAAAGTTAGGAGCATTTACAATAAAGCTTTTGCCTACTTCCTAAGAATGTACAAGAGTGCGGGTAGTTGCAGTTTCACAGAAAATGCAGGTTGGCCAAGGCCATAGAGATTCTACAAGAGAGGTTTGAGGAGAGCTTGGTGGAAGGGTAGAGCTGTGCATACACATCACATTTAAGCATCCACACTACATCAGGCAGTACTAGTGGGCAACTTCAGCCTCTTTTCTGCAGCCGGCGCTTTTAAATCTACATTTGTCACTTTTCTCGCACATCTCACTTTTATAGGCTTTATCTTGATAGCAACATATACTAAGAAAAAAAAATTGTGTTACTGATCTTGGTGTCCTTCCTGTTTGAGGAGGACCAAACGTTTAGTATCAGGAAGTGGGATTTTCCCAAATTGAGGCTTATGTACTTTCAGGTCTTGTCTCAGTAGAGTTTAAAGAAAATTTTAAGTCGATCTTTATTTGGTCATTTGTATCATGAGGAATTTTTCAGTTTTTTACTCACTCTAGTGTTTTTCTAAAGGAAAATGCAGTGTTCTATACACTTGATATACATTTGTTTTAAAATCACTGAAAGTGGTGGATATTTCCTTATTTTGATTTGTAGATGTCTAGTCACATGTCTTTTCCTTTGTCAGTAAGCATTGAATCCTGTCAGGGCAGAACTAGGGACTTCAGTCCCGAAGGACTGGAATGCATGTAGTACTTTGGGATGTATCTGGATGTGAGGGGCCTCTTTCTGCAAGTTTCTGTACGTAAACCAGCACCCCGAATCCATATGTGTTTATGGGTATGAGCAGATTCCACTTGAGTGAAAGAGTCAGTTCCTGCTCATAGCTCTGTGTTTTCTGCTTCTCCTCAAGGCTGAAGTTCAGCTACTCCTAAAGGGGTCAGGAGTAGCATGAAACTGCTTTCCTATCTCTTTAAAGCCTCGTGTAGTAATAAAATTCCAGTTTGGCACCTACTTTGCTTAATACTTGGAACTGTGAACTGGGATTGTTTTTCTGCTGCTCAGCCATCGCTGCCATTGAGCAATAGCTTTCAGGAGAGGGAAGGAGAACAGGCTGCATTTTTTACTGCTTCACTTCATGTTTAATATGCATGTGTTTGAATTGCCACTTATAAAGGTGTGGTTCCAGAGCAGTTCAGATTGATGTAAACGTGGATTGTCAGCTAGCCCTGCTCCCCCCTTTTGGCTCAGTGCTTGTGCTTATGAGGTTACGTGATGAGCTAGACCTGGGAGCTACTCCAGCTGCGTATCTTTTTAGTAAGGTTGTTGGAAAGAGCAAGATCAGGGTAGCCTGAACTCGATGACAGTATAAAAACAGTAGGAAGGGGAATTAGATAATACTTCAAATTACAGCATATGAATGCTGCTATGTCAGTACAGAATAACAGTAATGTGGAAGCTTACATCAAAAACTCTTTTGCTCATACGATTTCAATGAATCTTTTTTACATTTGGTAGAAAAGAACAGGCTATTGAAGAAAGGATTGTTTTCTTGCCCTTAGCATATAAATAAATCTAGAAAATAAGCTGATCTGAAATCAGCATCCAGATATAGTGGCTGGTAATTTTTATCTCAAGATTTTTTCTTGAGATAAATTTTTCTTGCAGAAACTCTCTTGATATATTTTCATACCTGTAGTGCCAAAAAACCCAGATGACTGTTTGGTTTTTTTTCTTTGTTCAAACCTATAGGATCTCCTTATGGCTCCATCTGCTTATTTCGTCTTGCTTTTCCCAAACCTTCTTAAATATTTAAGTTGTTAAAATAATTATCTAAACAAGATCCTCTGTTGGAGAACATTGTATGTGGTGGAACATTATTTTGATTTTGATCCATCTTTTAGAGAATTCTTTAACTAGTATGAGAATGAAGGACTTGACTAGGGCTTCTCTAGTCTTAAAGCATGACAAGCTAGATCCTGTGACTAGCTTTTCTAGATGATATTGAGCATGGAAGACATTTAAGCTTTAAGTTTTTCAACTGCCTCAATTTTAAATTGTTTCTTTCTCTCAAATGTACGTTTAAAACCTAAATATTAGCTGTAACCCTTGAAGATAAAGGAACTGCAAAATTAGGGGTACTATGAAATGATGAGGGTTTTTTAATGGAAAATACTTCTTAAAATTTCTGTTAAGATGGTAAAACTTTTCTTCAAATCTTAACAGTTTGAGAATCTGAAATGTAACTGGCTGAGCCTTGATTCTTTCAGATTCTGATCTTTTTTAGCTTTTAAAGTTTTAATACAACAAGTTTCTCAGGGTCAAAAGTTATTTTTCTGAGCTTTGAGTCAGAAATATATTCATGTTCGTCATCAGTAGTGTCCTGTTGTGATCTTTGCTTTAAAGTTTGATAAACATACTTTTCTAATAGAAACTTCTTCCTTTGTAATACAATGGAATATTGTTGCGTTGCAGTTGCTGTGTTACAAAGTTAAGTTTCTCTTGAATTTCAACATATTCATTCAATGTACTGATTTCAGTGGATTCTGAGTAGAAAGAGTAATAATTAATTATTGATTGTTTTGCACATAAACATAGGGTCAACAGATTTAGTTGTTACTGATGCATCACATGCATGGTTCTTATGTTCTTTACTATGCAAGACACTGTAGTTGTCTGTGGTCTTCAGTGGGACTTTATAGCCTTAAAGCCTTATGTACCCAACTCTTCTGTAGAAAGCTGTTGGCAAAAAAGCTATGTACTGTCACTGTGCAGCAGCCGGTTTCTTTCGGGTTAAGTTGTTTGTCAAAATATGATCTAAAAGCCCTTTGAATACACCAAGAATTTGACGAGCTCATTGTGTAGACAAGGGCAGTCTGCATAATTAAAATGGATTTCCTGCGTTTGCCTAACACCAGGCATGAAGTAGCCTCACCTTATCAGCATTGGTAAAATAACTAGTTTAATGTGTCATTTTTTATTCTGAAACTTGAAACTATTCTCTTTCCCAATTCCAAAACACCACGATGGTGCCTCCTGTGATTAGCAATGACAAGGTGGATACTACTACCCTTGATCATCGTTTAGAATAAACACCCCCACGGTATTTTCTCTTCATTGAGATTTTGTTCAAGCTGTCTGTTGGAAGAAGGTTTATTTCTAGAGAGGTAGCCTCTTTAGAAGTTATTTTCTTGCTAACTAGCAGCAGTTAACCAGGAAGAGTCTGTTTCCTATCTAGCCGTGGGAGGCTCATCTGTGGCATCAGTCCCACAAAGGCAGTGGGAACATGATCTCTGCCCCTGTGTGGGTTCAGGGTTGGCAGTACTGACAGCAGATGTGCAACACTGACTTCAGCAGGACATTACAGCTACCAGCAGAATGTTTTTGTGGTCCTAACTGCCTGTCCATCCAAAGAAAAGTTTGGCTTTATATTCCTGCGGATGCAGGTGACTTCAGGGTGGAACATACATAGACTTCTATGGTGATAACACTTCTGTATATCAGAATGAGTAATATCCTATGTTATATGAGTTACTGTATGACAAAAAGGGGGTAAAAATACCCTCAGCATTAATTAAAGCATTTTTACTATGTCGTATATATTGTTAAATATATGTTGAATTATATGTTTTGTAGAAGTTACTGGCTTTGTTATGTAGTAGTATATTTTTATAGACAATTCTTATATATTGAAATGTTAAGAATATTTTCGTAAGAGATTTATATTCATCATTGCTAATAAAAAGATCCTGAAGAATTAGTCTCTGGTTTTGCATTGATTAGTGGAACATAACTGAATGCAGTGATTGTAAAAGCTTTATGAAAGAAATGTTAATCAAACAGTCCCTGTTAAACATGAGCATATGCCTCAAATTCTGCTAATACTATCATGCTATGTCACTTTTTATGCCTTGCAACTACTTAGAGGCAAAAAGAAGCTCCATCAGCTTCCATACAGCAGTTTCTTGACTGGAAACACTGTGACATTGACAGATCAGTAAAGTTAAATTTTCCTGTGTGCAAGTGGTGATTTGTTTCTGTGTATTTTTTTGTTTTGTTTTGTTTCTGTATATCATGGTTTGAATTCAAGTCTTATCTCTATTGTCACAAGGTGATACTTAATTCATCCTGGTGCTTCCCATTATTTAGTGTGTCAATAATTAACTTTTCACTAAGGAGGAAAAAGCAGGGGAAAATAAATCTTATGTGTAAAACCGTCATCATTGCTAAATGTTACAAAAATATTGGAATATTTTTTTTTATTATCCTGGTAAGTGCTTCTTCCTACAGTCTCAGTGGATTTCTGAAGCTCACACTTGAGAGCTTTATGCATGTAACACATTTTATTTCTGGATGTGACTTAACATTAGAGAGGGAAAAATAGACGGGAAATGAAGAGTTACATAGTGGGGAATAACTAGCAGTGTTAGCCTATCTATCCAGCACCTCCTTCTTCACTTAGTAGGCTCAAAAATTAACTCATTGTAGGACAACTTGACACCATCTGTTTCACAGGCTCTAAAGTAAAGGAAAAAGCAAGGTACTTCAAGAGAACTTGCTGTGCCAGGCATAGGCAGGGGAAGAGTAATTGTCAAAGAAGCTTTGCCACGTTCTCGTGGCAGCTTTGTGGGTTCTCCAAACAACTATATGTAATAGATAGAAATGTAAGCTTTAAGGGAAGGGGGAAAAGATTTTTGGATAGGTAATATTGAAATCTTCCTTATTTACAAATGGTAGGTGACATAGCATGAGAGATGAGAGCTATTATCTTTTGCTAGATAATAAAACTGTTGAAACAAAATTCTAGAATTAGGTCTATTCACAAAAAAACCACACACACGCAAAACAAAAACAAACCAAAACAAACAAAAAACCCCACAAACACAAAAGAAAAAGAGCACTTTGTGTTATCCCCTTATTGATTCGGTAAAGTGTTCTCCCAGTCCTGAGCAGAGGAAGTAGAACATGAGATATGACGTGCAGATGAACTGTTCAAATAGGTTTCAGTTGGTACTTTTTACTCTTCAATTAGCTTTTATGGAACTGAATGAAGTTCGTATGTTATCCTGTGGAGGAGCAGTGGATTCTGGAAAGGATAATGAGAAACTAATTAGTCATCTGAATTTACATACTGAGCAGTGGGAAAGGGAGATTTGAGTTCTTGCTCTGCTAAATGAGGTGATTCTGGGTCTTTGTGGAAGAGGTGGAAAGAAGACCCGTGTTTCTGTTCGGGGAGTATGAAGTTCTTCAACTTTCACTCTGTACTGTGACTGTTCTGTCGGCAGGTGGGGCTGTTTTTCTTATTTATTCCTTAGTGCATAAACTTAAACCTTCTTAAAAATCCGAATCCGCAGCTCTAGACAATAAAAGTTTCAATACAGTGTGATGTACACACTGTAAATATTACCTTTAAGTAGGAGTCCAAATACCTTTAAAGCATTTAAATGACTATACAGAATATAATTTCTGATGTTTTAAATGGTATCATCCACCCCCTCTCAGAGCGAAAGCTACTAGAGACTACAGAAGAACTTTGGCAATGTTCTGAAATTCTGGGGAGCAGGGAGAGTGTGGGCCTTGTCCCTTCATGTGAATGTCAATGAATCAGCAGATGGTGAAACTGGACATCTCATTGGTAATGGTGTTGCTGGGTATGAAACCTGTATATGTAGCATATGTCCTAAGCATTCTTTTTATTAAAAAAAAGGAAAAAGGGAGGGATAACAAATACATTCTTGCTATTAAATTCTTTGGGGCAAGAATCAAAGTGATGAGCTAGGATGATTTTAGGTTACTAGTTCTAATTTTGCACAGATAGAGAGCACATGTGCTGTCTGAGCAGTTGTCAGCAGGTTGTAACTGTTGCCCCCTGTTTTTCTCCTATTTGGCTGGGGGGTTTTTAAAAAAACATTTCTGTTCCACATCAGATTTTTATATTGGGGCTGGGGTGAGACCCCTACATAGTTCTTGAGCAGGTTCTTGGTGTAAGTGCTGTGGCAGGGAGGCCCTATACCTTATCTAGTACCTTATCCCCAGGGCCCTGCTGCCAAATATTTCCAATGCCAGGGTTTCCTGGTAACTCTCTTGCTCTGTTCAGCACAGCACAGGGCTATGGACAGGACCAGGTGTGCTGGAAGAGCCTCTTCAGTCAGAGCAGTTGATTAAACGGGGAAGTTGTGCAAGCTCTTGAGCACAGATGCATCGTGCTGTGCCTAAAGCCTGGCAGGGTTGAGAAAGGGGGTTCCAACTTAATTTAAGGGAGAGGAATGTTAGAAAGGGAGGAGGTGACACAGTTAAGTACTACAGTAAGCTAGAAAAAATACTTGTCAAAATGTTTTCCATTGGAAGGTTGGCTGGAGGATTTTTTACTGGTGTTAACTGGCACTGGTAGGTGTTGTTCTACTTAATAGGAAGTAGTGGACAGCTTTTGGAAGCTAAGTAATGTTAGAGAAAAACCTTTTTAATATTATTTGGAAAGGCTACGTGGCAGATCCATTTTATTTCATAAAAAATCCCCACAGTGCACTGTGAATCAGATATTAATATTTACTTTCTACTTTCCCATTTGCACTTTATTTCTTAAAACAAATATTCCTTTATATTACCATGAAAACTGTTCAGTCATTACTGAGTTTTGATCAGGAAGCGAAGGGAAAAGCTGTTCGCTTTTAAAAAGTAACCCTGATTTTGTTGGGTTTTTTTCACTTTATCAGAAATATTTCAGGCCAACCAAAGCCTTGTAATAGATGTGTATCCAATTTCTTCATTAAACATCATCTTTATGTAATATGAACAAGATCCTACGTTCTACTGTTTGTAGTAATGTACGTAGGGGGTCCATATGAAAACACTTAGCTGATGTTCTTTATCCTTGCCATATGACAAAACAATTTCTTCATTATTAAAAATTTGAAATCTCCCATGGGAGCACTGCAAATAGCCAGGTAGCCTTTTCTACCCGGGAAGCCTCATTTGCTCGTGTGATTCATCTCCCTTTCCTGCTTTATCTGCCAGAACCATGTGGCTTATTTCCTTTGCAGTTCATTAGTTCTTAATTTGCAGTAAAGGTGGCTGATTTCAATTTATGATATTATCAGCACAGTTAGGCTATGTTGTTTTTTCAAGGAAGGAAGGTGTGAAACATCTATATAACTATATGTATATCTATATATACATATATAGATATAAATCCTGTAAGTTTTACAGATTAACCATATTTTCTGCATCAATAGGACTTGTAAATTTTAATGTCAGTGTCTATCATAAATCATCTTGACCCAGCTTTAGAGAACATTGTATCTGCCGTTCTCTTGGAATTAGGAGGGAGGGGAGAGAAAAGGGAAAGGAAAAGTCTGGGGGATAATCTTTGTTCTCTCACTGGCAAGTACTCTGCAGCAAAGCTGTCCCAATGAACCCTGTTTGTGTGATTGGGTACAGATTTAAGGAAGAGAAGGAACAGTTTGTTCTCTGCTGATTATATAAGAATACCCTTAAGAGCATGTTGCTTGCTTCAGATTACAGCCTGTATCCCATGATTAGCATGAAAGGAAATAGGAAAACTGGAGTTATACCCACATTTCTGATTCTTTAGTATGCCTTTATTGAAATCTGGAAACCTTGGCCTTGAGGTAGTGGATGATACTTTATGTTGGTTAGCCTGTAACTCTCTAGATGTCAGTTTTGATCAACAAACTTATATGCTGTTTTCCTTGAGAGAAATACACTTGCCAATTTGATCTGCTCTTTTACATTTTGTGGAGGACTCTTGTCTCTCCAAGTTCTATGATGCCCACAGATGTTTTTGTAGCATGTTTTTCTCTTTTGCCTTTTGTCTCATTTTCTTGGATATTTAGAATGTCATTTCAGGGTTAAAAGCTTTGGGTTTGCAGTCTTTACTGATGATTTTTTGTGACAAAACGTATTTCCTCAGATATTGGGTGTGCAGTGACAGTGCACAGAAAAGGGCACTAGAGATCAGTGAGGACAATGCAAAACTCCTAATCCTGTATATAGTAAAGATTAATGTGATTTGAGATTGTCCATGTTTTGCTCTCTGTCCCCTCGAATGCTCACATCGATGGGCCGTTCGATGGAAAGCCAATGGCATTTACAATACACTGGCAACTGAGAAATTTGAAATTGGGAGATACCAATACTGTACTGCCTTCAGAAATCCTAGGAATTTATGTTTTGGACAAACGGTTTATGAAGATCTTCCCATACCAGCCTCTTTCCCAGACCATTCTTAAACAACAGTTTTGCTGTTACAATCTGGTTGGCAACTTTTCTGGACGTGATCTTAGGTCATTAATTTAGAATCCGGTGGTACTTGTGTTTAATTATTTACTTTTTCTTTAATTCTCAATTTCATTTTTACAACTTCTGAGATAATTTCAGGTGTACTTTTATTGGTATGTTATCACACTTTGAAGAATTTTTGACTAGGTTGTTTGGGATTTTTGGTATTAAGTTCTTCATAGCCACATGTATTTATTTTCTTAGCCTTAGCATATATATGACTCCAAGTTGTAATTAGTGACTCAGTGTTAAACTCTACCAACATGTCTATAAAACACAGCATTTGGATATTTTGATGAAAGGAAATTGGTAGATACTGCTTTTGTAAATCTGAAAGCTGCAGAGCAGATGTGGAAGGAATTACTGCAAAGAATCTCAACTGGCATATAAAGCAGAAGCTGAAGTTTATTTTGGTTTTATTATAAAAGAAAAAACATTTTACTAAGGTTCTGTTGTATTTAAGGTTACATAAAATTGAGTTGTTCAGGACTAGCTGTGAAACTATGCACTGATGTGACAATGGAACAAGGCAATTTTTTTTCCCTTTATTTTAATCCTAGAATTTTACATGTTGATTGTAAAATACGTATTTTTAGAATTTGCGGTAAATTTAAGAATGTTCCTTTTAGGGGGAGAAGGCTGTAATAGATATTGCAAAGTTAATATCCTTTTTATAATTTCATGAGCAAGGACCAAAGTAATTATTACCTTTTTTGCAGTCTGATTGTCTGGCTTCTCCCATGGAAAGTCCTGGTCATATATGCTCATTCCTGAAGAACTATTAACCACAAGCATTCCCGTGCTCTCACATTTTCAACACCTAATCAGCCAGCCTGACTTTGTAGAAAACACTAGATTATTATTTACTTACTTTTACAGATTTCAGCAATGCACTGAGGTGCTCACCAGGCTAAAACATGGGTGCTGTTCCAGGGATAAAACATTTTTCTCACTTTATTTTCCTTTTCAATGAGTCTGTTAGTGTAATACTACATTAGAATTATACTACACAGGAAAAACACTACAAGATTTTGAGTTAAACTTTTTACATAGAGGGTACTTGGAATCATCTAACATAAAGTATCTTAACATTAAGAAGAACAAAAATACTAACACACTGGATAATTACATGTTCTCTAATATCATTGCCCACTGTGTTAGCTTCCAAATTTTTCAGCTATTAAAAATAAACCATTAAAATATCTTATGGCTTTAACCATTCTGGTTGGTTACCTAAACAAATTCTTGTGTTGGTTCTTGAATTTGGCCAAATATGTGCTATGGCAGGTTGCCAGTAAAGGAACTGAATGGGGTTAATATTAAATTCACCTGTAGAGTGATTGTTGTTTAGATATGAGCGTTTAAGACAATACAGATTTTGTAATTTTTACATTAATAACTCATTGTTCTGGCTGCTTGTTTAAAGGGATGACAGAGCACAGGCAAGTCAGCTTATTTGTTGTTTAGCAGTTGAAGTGGATCCATGAGTACGATAATAATTTGGTATTCAAACTAAAAGCACAATAATGAGGCAATAGAAGAACTACCCTTTGTGAAGCTTCCTTGAAAATGTCAGTCAGGAGAAACAAGCCTAGAAATACTGTTCAACAGGATTAATCAGGTGAACTTTAAGAATTAATGGCCTTATACAGGGACAGATACATGTAATAGATTACATAAATCAGACTTTGTTGTTTAGGTGCTCAGGACAATACTCCATCCTGGTTGGACCATGTAATTTCATGCAAGCATCAATATATTTTATCATTATAAATATATTAAAGACTTTATTGTGTATTTGAGGAACTTTGTACAAGGAAAGTAATAAAGCAGGCTTCTCAATACATTTTCATCATGACTGTATAATATGATCTGAGATACGTTTATTCCTTGCCACTTTAATATCACTAATATTTATGTACTATCAGTGACTCATAAACTCTCATATATTAATTAATAGCTATGTATTTTCCATCTTTTGGGGTTTTATTGTTTTTTTCTAGGGAGAATTAACAGAAAATTTGGTATAGTGTTCAATTTTATTAAATTTATTAACTTTATTCAACTACTAGTATTAATAATTTGACTTCCATTGTCCCTGAACTGTAATATGAAGTAGAGTTATTGCTTCAATGTTTTGAAGACCCACATTCTAATGTAGTATCTAACTTTTAAAAAACCGTCATATTTATGTTGTCATAAAATAATGGCATACTAAAAATATAGCTAAGTTACACAATGGGAATACAATTAAGGCATAGAAAGGCTTTCTTTATTTTCATCTATATTAGGAGTTACTCCACAGAAATATGAAATTTCTCAGATTAAAACCTGAATAGCCAAAAAAGTGATAATGCAGTTATTCCATATGTATAATTAATTATCCTTACCAGAAATGTTCTATTTCAGAGATACTTGAAAATAATGTGCGAGTTTTATTCATGTTTACTACAAAACCTTTTGTATCTCGTCCAAAGACTAATTGGAGGATGACTTTACTAATGATTTGAAAGTCAAACAGCTGATGTCAATTCCAAAGCTCATCGTTTCAATCTTTTTTAACAGTTATTTGTTTTATCTGGTTAAATTTTTTTCTTCCTAACTGAAATGTCAGAAAGTCATTGAGCAAGTTCATTAAACTTTCAGAATTGCCTCCGTGACTGGTGATGGTTTTAATGGTCAGATAGGCAAAACACCTCACATTACATCATGTAAAGTAACATTAAGTCTGTAATGTAGTTACAAAGCTGTAATATTCATGGAATAGCAGACTTCATAAGAAACTTCCACTCCAAAGTTAATAATTTAAAAACGATTTCTGAAATTCAAGTAGTTTGTATTATTTATATATTATTTTGAGAATCAGTATAGAACACAACTGGTTGTGATTATTTATCTAGCAATAATAGCCTCAAAAATCTAGCTCTTACTAAAATAAGAGTTGTCTTAATGAAACTCTTTCTGTAAAAACTCTCCTTATAGGACGGAATCACCTTATGACTTTAGTAGGGTTGTGCTTTATAGAGAGAGCTGAGCTGCCCTGACAGAGCAGTCACTACCCTGCCCCTGTGGGCTGTGCTTCTCTAGGATGACAGCTGGTTTAACGGAAGCAAAGAAATAAGGCCTGTGTGTTACTTCACAAGAAAAATTCTATCCATTAGTAAATCAATGAAAATTTTGCTGTATTGAACCCAGAGTGCAGTTAAGAAAACATTCTCAGTCCTTATTTTCATGTGTTTCTAATTTTCTTTTAGAATTTCTGTTTGCATGTGTGCAAGCGTGCATGCTTTCCTTTAGTCCTAGCTGAAGGGTGACTTTTGGAGCAAAGCCCAAGAAAAAACCTTTTGGCTATTTTTTTTTTAAATTAAAAGCATATTTTAAGTGTTTTATGTAATTTGTTAAATAAATTGTTTGAAAATATTGCTATATAACAACACAATTGAAAACCAAATATTCCTTTATAGATTACATTGCAGGGTTTAGGCAAGTGGTGTGAAGTTCAGAGCGAGTACAGAAAAAAGCCAGGTATTCTTGACTACTGATGCTACCACTGTAGTTACTTTTTTTTTCCTGATGGGAAAATTGCCCAAGTAAACTCACATTGCTTTAGTTTCCCCATCTGTATAATGTGAATAATACTTACCATATCACAGGAATGTGTGGAATTTAATATTTATGCATCACTTTGAAGTTCATCTCTAACTCGATTTTGTAAACCAGACTCCAAAATACATGGTCACTAGAAGACTATTAGCAGATAAAAAAAAGAGCTAAAAGACACATCGATGTTTTCTGAAGGTCCTGTATTTTTCTCTGCCTATAAATACTGTATTTGAGCTGGATGTGTTGTCTTTCTATATTGTCAAGCCCGATAGAGTAGCGGTACAGTGTGATGATTAACAGTGAGTTCTCATGAAAACAGGGTAGACGCTGATGGACAATGAGAGAGAAAACTGAAGCATTCTTAAGGCACTCTCTGCTTGGCTGAGAATGTTAAAAAGAAACTGTGACCCATGAGTCAAGTTCAGCAAAAAAAAATTTAGTTCATCTGTATAGCACTGAGGTTGCCAGGCAGCTCAAAATTCACTTCTGTAAAGCTCGGGCATGGGATTCCCCAGAGAAAGTGGAAGTCTGGGTGCCTGCAAAGTTCTCCCACCTTAGGAACAAAATAATTTTGAAGAAAAGGTCAGTGACTTTGGCTGAGGGGAATTATTTCTGTTGTGTGTACAACCAGGGAGAGAGGTCCAAACCCAGTGAATCTCACCATAATGGACGCAAATAGATTACCCGGGTTGACTATCCTAACAGGCAGCTTTCTAACCTGTCACCAAGGAAATGAGCTTCTTCGAAAGTAAATCTGCTTGCAGCATTCCAGAGGATCATATACTTCTCTTGGAATGGAAAGATGATGCCTTGTCTCAACTGCAAATGTGTAGCTGGGATGCAATTTCATCCTTCTCATCATCTGTGTGTAATTTTTTACTTGTTTTTAAAGAAGGAAGTCACATTAAAATTTTAAGTATCAACTTACTTTATTAGGTATTTCTAGGCACCATTATTACTTCATATTCAAATTTTTTTCATCCTGGAGTGCTTTACAGGGATGCAATTTTTTGAACTGTTAATTGCATAAATACATTTTAGAGAGAGAGCAGTGCTAAAACTTTTTTATACTGGTAATTTCTTCTTTCCTACAGTATTCACAGAAGCAAATGTCATCCTGGAGGGAATGAGCATATAATTATTCTGTAGATATCCCCTGCTACTGTTGTATCTGACTCGTCTCTTTCACAGTGTTCAAAAATCTTACTGTTAAATAATCTTCCAGTGTGTCAATGAAGCAAGGAAGTCTTCAATTTCCAGGTCAGGAGCTGGATCTCAGGAATGAAATCCTCAATACAATAAAGTGCTTGAGCATGTTATTGATCCCTGGTATGCCAAGTTGGCCCATTGATGTGTGCCTGAAGTTTGACAGATGCCTTAATCTTTTGGCAAGTCAAGAATGTGGTTATTTCTCCAAATTTTCCTTTCTGTAAAAAAGTATCACTTTCTTTTCAGTATGGGATATCTTTTATTGTTGGAGTTTTGCAAGTTGAAAAAAGTAAAGTGTGAACACGTTGTAAAGGACAAATTATATATATTTTCCCATGGAATAATGCAATGGTAATTTTCCTGCGCTCTTTAAAAAAATGGAAAAGCAGAGAGAAACTGGAAAAAACTTCCATGGAAAGGTTCTTGTTGCCTGTGTGTTTAGAGGATAGTTTATTGTCAGTACTGTAGAGCTGAAAACCTACTGCCAAGATTTGTTATGAAGCAACTGACACTAATAAATTGTAGAGTACACTAGAGTATTATTAATTGAATGTATTTTGGGTCAGTATTCAGTATCTAAATATATGAAAGTACTGAAAAATATACAGATCACACAGAACATGAATTGGAAAAGATTCACTACTCAAATTTTACTTTTTGCAAACGATTGTATTGTGGCATTTTTTGGGTACTATTTGTAGTGAATGAAATCCAGGCTGTGCTGGAGGCAAAGGGAATATTAAATTTTCCATAGGACCTGTATTTTATCCAATCTGTACTGTATTTCAGTGTAGAATGCTCAATATTATGAGTTAATTACCTGAATTAGTTCAGACTGGCCACATCTCATGTTTCTTAATAAGATTTAGATGTTACACTGCTAAAAGTATCAAGGTGTTTTACCGTAGTGGATGCATTTGTGCTCCCTATTCTAATAGTTAGCCATGGAAAGAATCAGAACAGATAATAAATGTAAAGCCAGGAAGTAGTAAGTGAATAAATACCATATATAACATACTAAATATGTCCTAATTAGTTTAAACAATCCAAATAACAACATATAAACTTTCTGAAAATACACCACTGGGTAATTTCACTGGCTTTTTAAATGTATTTGTTGAATAGACTATTTGCTAATAGACTTTCTCTATCATCACTATCTACAGGACATCAATACTCGTTTATTATGGTCACAAGTCTATTGCAGTGAGGTGCTGAGTGTTTGCTGAGGTAACAGTAGAATATGTAGGGATAAATCTGACTTTAAAGTGGTCGTATAGAAAATAGTATGATGAGTTCCTTGCACTGGAAGAGAATTAAGTAAATGTCCGCTAAGTTTTATAGCCCCTGATTGGGACACAATCCCCACGTACCTTTGTTATGAGAATCGTTGCCCTTCACGTAAAAATGTCCTAAATAAACTCGTGTTATCTCTGATCAGCTCTCGCCAGTTTAAAAAATGAAAATGATTCCTTTAAACTGGAAGTTTACGAGGTTCTTTTACTTCTTGTACTCCTTGAGGAAAAACTCATAGGCAAAAATGCACTACTGAGTTCTCCCAAACCGCGTTTTTTCCGCAGCGCCGATGGAAACCACGCCGCGTTCCCCTCCCCTTGCCCAGGCTCCGCGCTCTCCCCGGAGATGATGCTCCTCGAGCCGGGCCGCGGTTCCCGCGCTCCGCTCCGCGCCCGGGGCGCTGCGGGGGATGAGCAGGACGGGGGGCGCGGGCCGACATTCCGATGCGGTGACACAGCCCCGGCCTTGCCCGGCCCGCCCCCGCTCGGGGGGCGCGCACGGCGATGGCGATGGCGGTGGCGCTGGAGCGCGTCCAGCCGCGCGGGTCGCTCGGCCGGCGGCCCCGTCTGCGGGAGGCAGGAGGGAGCTCTTCCGCGGGCTCCAGCGGGGGAGTGCCCCTCGGCGGGACGGGACACGGGGCGCTCCCGGGCTTCGGGGATCCCCCTCAGCGGGCGCCGCCCGGTCCTTTATGAGCAGTGGCGCGCACTGGGAGCCGGAGGGAGCGGTTCAGTTCCCTGCTGCCGCACTTGCAGGACGTGGAGTGCTCCACGAGCCGCCCGGAGCGAGCGGAGCTGCCCCGGATCGCGCACCCCCCGAGGCAGCGGAGCGGAGGCGCTGCCGCGGGGCTACAGAGCCACCCGCCTCGCCGCCGTGCCTGTGGGAGCGCGGGGCTGCCCGGGGCAGGACAAGGAGGAGCTGCGGCATCCCGCCTGCCGCGTGTGCGGGAAATGATCCCAGCGACCCGTCCCGAGAGCAGCTGCCCGGCGGGACAACCCCGCTCCCCAGCACCGAGGAGGGGCGGTCCCGGGGCAACCCCCGCGGGCCGCCCCGCGCCCTCTGAGCGCGGCTGACTCAGCCGGCCGCGCTGCCCCTGCCCCTCCCCGGCTCCCCCCGTCCCTGCCGGGCCCGGCGGGGCGGTCCGCGCCCGCAGCCCCCGCCCCCGGCCCCGGCCCGCCGGGGAAGGCGCCTTGCTCGCTCCGCCGCCCCGGGCAGCGGCGGCCGTGGAGCCCCGGCGAGGCGGGGGCGGCTCCTTCCCGCAGAGCGCTCCGCCACCGAGGCACCGCCGCCGCTGGAGTCACCGGCCGACCGGAGGAGGAGGAGGAGGAGGAGAAGGAGAAGATGCCGGGGGGATGCTGAAAGGTGCGTCCCCTGCTCGCCCCCGCCCGCTTTCCCGGGCTCTTTCCCCGACTCCCGAGTGAGGCTGGCTCTCCTCCGGGGGCTCCCCGGGGCAGGGTCCCGGCACGCCCGGCCCCGCTGGCCCCGGCGAGGGGTTGCGAAGGACTGCCCGGTGCGGCCGAGCCCGGGGGCGGGCGGGGGCTCTGCTTTCGGCCATGTTCGACAGAGCGCCGGCAGGACCCGCTGCCCGCGCCCTCCTGGCCTGACCTTCGGCTGCAGGGCTCCCCGCCTTCCTCCGCGAGGGTTCAGGAAAATCCCAAACGCAAAAGCAGATGGGGTTCGGATGGGTTGCCCTTATCCTACATGCTCTCTTCCACTTGCTTTCTCTCTTCCACTGCGATTGTACAAACAATTTTTTTACCTTAAAGTCTGGCGAATTCTAGTCCAGAAGTAGTGCAGGTCATTGGAGATGTGGTGTTGGAAGGACCCTGTGGCTATAATTGACAAGGGTGCACTCAGTGGGTTTCAACAAGCTCCTCTTGCGGGCTCTAAGCGCTCCTTGCAGGTGCTGCAGGCCCTGGCGCCCAGGCATGAAGGCGCGAATGCATTCCTTCCAGCTCCAGACATCTCTTTGCCCCACTTGGTAAAGTGTCGTTGAGTTACAATGACTCAAAGTATACAAACACTTGCAGAAGTAGTTCTATTGAAGTGTTTGTAGAATCAGGACCAAGGTGTCTGGGTGCTATGCTTGTCCGTTCTGCTGCACGCTCTTGGGACGCCACCAGCACAGGTGATACAGAGGAGAGCTTAGACAGGTGACTGCAAACTGGGCTTCTGATAAAGGAAGTTTAAGAGCTGGGTTAAGAGGGCTAGAGAAATGCCTGAAGGATCGACTGTACTTCAGGAAACAGTAGAATGTTTTGTTTCATAGTGAGGCATTTGTGTGAGAAGCAGAATTGGTCTTGCTGTTGTATTTAGTTTGTTATAAGCTTGACAAAAAGTTTGCTAAATACTTGAATCCTCTATGTTTGTATGACAAGTGTTTGCTAAATATTTCAATCCTTTATGTTTGTATATTTGAAAGGAGATCAGAGAACCTACCAATTATGAAGAAGCCATTTAATAATCATTGCAAAGCAGCGACCATTATGTAGTTTAAAAAGGCATGTGCTTCCATCTACAAATAATCATCTTTGATGTATGGTATCTCATCCCCTGGAAAGTCAATAGCAAACAACTGATGTTTGTGATCATTACATAAACACCTAAACAAATCTGTGAGCAGTGAGACGAGGTGAAATGAGAAACAGACACAAATTTTGTGTATTAGGAAGTGCTTGACAGAGAAATTCCCTAGACATAAAAAAGCATGTCCAATCTACATAAACTGGCAGAGGATTACTAAAAATCTTTCTTTCTTAGTCATTCATCTAAATAGATTTCATTCTTATTCTGCCATACTGAAGTATTAATCTCAGATTCTGTAGTGTGTTCATTCCTGTTTTCATACTTGCTAAGAAATTTTTTATTAAGACTGTGATTGCAGACCAGGCAGTGCAGTTCCTGTCCTCTCGGTTAACACAGATTTCATGTGATCCATCTTGTACGATGAAAGTTCAAACCAGAGTTCCAACACCTTAAGAAGGAAAAAAATCCCCCACAAAGTAAAACTTTTAGATCAAGAAACATGAAAGCCCTACAGCAGAATAAAAAATTTCTGAAAGCTCTGCTTACTGGAGATCGTAGAACAAGTTAATGAGAGATGACAATTTGAGATTTGGGAATTTTTAATATGAGAAAAATAAATTCTCTATATTTAGGTTATCCAAAAGAATGTAATGAAAAAAATCTGAGCTCTATTTGTAAGTACCTATAGAAAAGAGTATTTCTTGTATCAAAAGGGCTGTTTTAGTCAAGAGAAATATGCAGGTTAAGATCCACCAGTGACTAGAACCTGTACCAAAATCCAAGGCACATATTGAAAAGTGACACTGATGGCTGTTCATGAAGGGTTGTAGATTTACAGCCACTGGAAACATCTTGCTCAAGTTATCTGTCCCCCTTTTTTTTTTTTTTTTTGGAGAAGAGCAGGTGTAATTTAGCAATAGGTTTTGGGTTTGAAATGAGAATAAGTTAAAAAAATCTTAATTTATAAAGGAGGCAAAAAGTAATTAATCTATTATTTCATTAGAAGTCCATGATTTGCATAGGGATGTTTTTCATCAAGTGTTAAAATTAAGGTTTTTTTTTAGTGATCAGTTTAATTTACCTGCATGATTACAGAAGTATTTCTTGAAGAGTGTCTTCTTTTAAAACACTGAAGACCACACTCGAGAACGTTTGTCATTTTGTTTAATGTTTTTGCAGTGCTTACCACAAAATGGATTTTGGGTCATGACTACGACTCTTAAACTTTATAAATTACAATGGTAAGTGTTATTAGTAATAATTTACTTATTTTCTTATTTTATATACTTCTTGAAAATATCAGTAACTGAAATATTGGAACAAATCATACAGCTCCAGCCTGGACAGACTTACTCTCATGCTTTTTCACAATGCAGCCATTGATGGTTTCATTTGAGCAATGACTGTCGTTTGATTATGCACACAGCAGGTTAATGGCTGTCTGTACCTTTAATATGCAGTCTGATTAATTTGTAAATAATACTTTTCAACACGTCTGTCTTTGAGAAAGCTATTAGTGTGCTAACATGAAATCCACATTTTTCCTTAGATTAACTCTGTCCCTTCTTGAGCCTTCTTAATCATTTAGAAGAGAGTTGTTGCATGTGTACTTGAGGACCTACATGACTGAGTACATATTATGTGAGAGCAGTCCAACTTACTGTGCACACTGCTTTATTTGTCTTGGCAAACCTATACATATATCTGCTTGTGGGTGGGGTTTTCCGTAGTCCTGGTTCTGCCAGATATTGGTCATATTTCACTCTTTGATTTTTTTTGACAAAACATTCATCTACTGAAGTAAGACTCGTGGTTAGGACCTGGGGATAAAGTGGTAACATTTTTTCTATGAATTTCCTGTATTGGAAGGTCTCTAATATTTTTCTTCTGTTTTGAGGCACAGAATTTTGGTTTTATTTGAAACAGCAAAGGTAATTTGTAAATATATTGCTGTGGGATCAAAGTCTGATCCTCTGGTTTCATATGCAATCATGCTGACATCTCTGTGCAAGACGTAATTGATGTCACTGATTTTAAACTAGGCCATCCACAATACTCTCTTCTTAACTGCCCAGTCATTCATAAACAATCCAACATGTTCAAACAAGAGCTATATGTGCCATCACTTACTGAAAACTGGTGAACTACAAGAGCTAGAAGGAATGAGCTCAACTCTCCACCAGAATTATCGTTCTGTCAAAGCCCACTGCATTGCTCCAGTTTATCAAGTGTCACTGATGGTGCTGCAGGTAATACCAGCTCTTTCAGTAAATGATTTAAAGCAGCAGGGACACACACACACACCTTATGGCCTGTGTGAGGTGCTTCATTGAGCTGTCTTCTGCATTCTTTACATCCAAAACTGGTATGTATTTGGTGTAGCTTTTGAGTATGGAGATGTTGCAGGCATGAGTGTTGTACAAGGAAGTCTAATCTATGGGCCAATATATTTACTGTGATGTTTATTCAGTGTACTCTGAGGCACATCATAATAGTTTAAATAGGTTGTCAACTCTGGCCTGCTTTTTATTCTATGTTGCTATCAGTAAGTAAAGTTTAATAATTTGTTAAAACATTTTCAGTGGAGCCTCCTTATTAGATTGAATATATTCTTGTACTTGTCAGTTGTAACATTTCATAAGTAATTAAAAAATTAAATGCTTGGGTATGTTCAGTATTCTTTATGTTACTCATTTCAGTGTTTTAAATGCAACACAAAAAATAGAAATGCTGAGAGCAAAGTCGAAGCTACCATTTGAAAACATTTATTTTTGGGATAATGGTTTTATTCTATTAGGATGCACAAGTGCTGCATAACTTGCATCTAATAATAGTGTGTTTTCTTAAACAGATGACTCTCAAGTTGCACTGACCTTGCCTTGTGTAGTAGGACCTTGCTGTCTGCTGTTTCAGACAATGCTCTATGTGAGACCTCTCCTCCCACAGTATTTTTCTCTGTGCTACAGCATGCAGCAAGAATGCTGCTGCAGTGATCTTTGGTATTTGAGGTTTTTGTTACACTGCATCTTCTTTCAAACATTGTCACGATGCATTCCTTTACTCCTAATACAAAACTTTGTTGCTTGGATTAGGTTAATTTCTTTCTGTAGTGGCACAAATACCTTTCAGCAGTGTTTCAGGGAAAACCAACTTGGTTTCCCTTTGGAATTTAGCAAGAGAGAAAGGGGTCATAGCAGAGCAGCTACTGCTTTATGCACTACCAACAGTTCACATCAAAGAACAACCTGTAGGTTTCTTCTTGAGGAACTTTCTTGGGATGAATGCCTCCTTTTTGGTTCCTTTAGGGTTGCTACAATTGTTTTAGATTTCAGCTGCAAGGGAAAAAGAAAACCCAGTGTTTTAGTAGCCTGGCTGAATTGTGTTTTGAAGATGGTATTTTGCTTCTGTTCTAATTTTAGGTAATTTTTGTAGTCTGACATTTTTCAGAGGTAGATTTTCAACCAATTATTGTTCAGTTTTGGTCAAGTATGTTAAAATGCATTTATAATCAGATAGTTGCATTGGTGGGCAGAGATTTCTAATAATCGGTTAGTATTTTTCTAACATTTTCTAGAAAAAGTCCAATTTCCGGTGACTTCCGAGCGTGTCAGATGTTCTCTGAGTACATGCATTGTTTCTGCTGAAAGCTGTGTGAAAATAATCTATCTGCAGGTATTTCTTGTGAAAGCTGTAAGTTTCTGATCAGTGTGGACCTGTTTTAGTTCAACAAGCTTATCGTGAGCAGTAAATGTAGAGGAATATCTGTGCAAGGCTGGAACCCCTAGATTCCTGCCTGCAGGAGTGGCTGGCAACAGGCTGCCTCCCTGTTTGGTTCAGTAATTTACGTTTTCAGCTACACTGCAGGCTGCTTTCCTGTGACATATTGAGTGGCAAAGGTGTCCAAGGGTACCAGGCAGATAATGCTTCTTGAAGTCTTTTGTTTTATGGTACTTCTGTATTTTTGCAGTACTTCCTGCGTTTTTTAGATGAAGAATATTTCTTGATATGGCTCCTTTAGAGCCCTTGAAGTTTTTCAGTGTAGCATGGATAGTCTGTTGTTTGCATTTTTCCCCCCCAAGGACAAAGTGGACATACAAAAAGGAGTGAATCTTGCATAATTACCTTTGTTTTGTTTGCACCTTCTTGTTTGTTTTGGTTTTGCTTTTCTCAATAGTCTGTTTATGGAATAGACAACTAAAATAGAAACAATAAAATCAGTTGGACACCTGCTTATGTTGGCAATATTTTTGTCTTAACAGCCACTCCAAACGTCACTGTTATAATATATTTGAATACACATCTGCTCTTATTCTGTGCTTTAATTCAGCAAAGCATAACCAAGAAGTTCCGCTTCAGTGGTGGTTTTCCCTCAGTAGACACAGAAATGAAATATGGAGAAATGTTATAAAAATGGATGATTTCACATAGGTGTCATTTACTAAACCTCCATGACAATCCCATTTAGAGGCATTCCTAATATCATTAGCCTGGGTAATTTAAATATTTAAGTGCAATTATAGCTTTTTTAACTTTTATTTTTGTAGGAAAAATTTAGACAGTAAGGATCAGTTTCAGAACCTCATAAAATTAGCTTAGCCCAAATCCATGTAACATTGGGTGCTGTTGTTTTCATTGTGATACTTATGCCTTTTAAGGCCCCTAATTAAAACAGATTTCAGAGACTGTATAGCAAGATTCTACTACATGGTTTCAGCATGAAACAGAATTGTTTATTTATTTATTTTTAAATTATTTGGGGTTTTTAATAAGTTGAAGAGGAATGTGGTTTTTTTGACTAAGCCAAACTAACCTTCTTGGTACTTAACCAAAAAACATTTGTAGATGAAGATCTAGAGTTTAAACATATTTGGAAATACAGTTGAATCCCAAAATGCGGTGTTGTTTCCATTCTCATCTAGCTTTTCTGAAATAAAATAGAAGTATATATATAGTACCCTGGTAAAAGAATGTTGTGGTCATTAAAAATCTAGCTTTAGCAGCCACTTTTGCTGTAGGAAAAGAATATAATGTTAAGATTGTCCTTTCTTGTTTGTGTTAAGCAGATATTGTCAACTGCCAATCTATTTGCAGATGAAATTTGTTTATAAATTTGTTTATATATAGTAATGGAAATATTTTGGAGTTGCTGTAAGGAAAGAATATTCTTTTAAAATGTTAGTTTAGGCCAACAAGCAAGAGGGGTTTTATGAGTCTCTTAAATTATTCAGTGCCTTTTTTTGTTTCTTAGTGGTCAGCTGAAATTTTTTTGTGTTCCAGCAAATTCTGAGCTATGGCAAATGTTTTACCTGGATTCCTGTGTCACTCAATTATGAACGCTTTTTGGAAGAATGTTTTGCTTGCTGTCATTATATTAGTGAAGCAAATTCTGGAACTCTGTCTTAAAACTTCTTATTTCTTTGTAATAAGAGATATAATTACATGAGCTCAGGGAAAATAGGAACCCTTGTTTAAAATTTTGTAGATTCATTTGTATATAGAAATACCTTAGAAATCAACAACATTTTGGGTTTGTAAATGGTCCTTCTACTTTACCAAGATAAGGAAATAGTAAAACTTCAGATTATCTTTGGTAGAATTGGAAAAAAAGAATGGGTAATATGTTGTATTAATAAATGGATAGTATATACAACTGAAATGTATTTTCACTGTTTTTTTCCTAGTCATTCAGATCCATGGGGGCATGCCAACAAACTGATTATATTATGAAAACTGTGTTGTCAGCACCAACTGTTCAGAGCATCAAGTACCAAATCCTAATTATCCTTTCCCTTCCATGATTGGTATGGCTTAAAAGTAATAAATGTGGGATCTTCCTTTTTGCCTTAAAATCCTTAAACTTTTATTGTTCCCATTTTCATCTTGTTTTTATAACTAAAGAATCTGTTTTTAGAGCTGAGATTATGAGCAGTTATGTAATAGTACAACTAGGGGCTTCTGAGAAAACACAGCCTCTCAAGTACATGACTGTAAGAATTAGCAATACTGTGAGGGCTCTTTAGAAATTAATTCTCCATACTATTCGAACTGTGATTCTGGATTTGCACGCCAGGTTCAGTAGTGGTTTGTAGAAATAGTTCCCTAGACAGCAGGCTATAAAACAGGTCAGTGTTAAAATATGCAGTAACATCTTTCAAATGTCTGTGTATTAGACTACTATGCCTGCCTGAATTGTCTTTCAGGATTCAGATCATAACATCTATTTGGAGTTCCATTACCTGATATGCATAGTAATGGTAGAGATGCATAGACAGCAAAGGATTTTCTGAAGGTCTTCACTTCCACCCTTCCACAAGAGACAAGTTTATGTATTCTCTTAAAATTTGCAAATGTCATTCTGCTTGGCCCAAAGCTTGCCTCCATGTTTGTGTCGTCCCTCATTTTGTTCCATATTCTTTTTATTCTGTTATACAAGTTGATAAGAAAAGTGTTTATCCTTAACAGTCAGTTGTCCTCTTGGCTGGGTACATAAAGGTGGTTTTGAGGCTAAAATTTCTGAGGACAAAAGAAAACATACCACAGATGGAATGGTACAGCACAGTATTATCCTGTACAGCAGCTTCAGTGCACCCCTGAACTTCATTTCAACCGTGGTGCTTTATAGAAAGCTGCATAGAGTTGACTTATGAGTTAGTGGGAGAGCTGTAAAAATATTTGAGGAAGGTGTGTGCACAGATTTAAAGCAGTGAAAATTGTTTGGTATGACAGCACTAGAGCTCTGAGGACACTGTTTAGAAGAACGGAAAGTTCTGAACAACAACAAAAAAAAGCCAACAAACCCTTCACTTGCTGCTTCTTGCTTAAATTTTACACTTAGCAAAACTGTCCCATACATTTTAGGTGCATTTGACTCAAAGACATCAATGGACAATTAAAAAAAAATAGCTTTCGTCTCCTGGTTTTCCTGCCTTACCCATCTTGCTTACAAAGCTCTATTCTGTGAGCAACCATATGCATCCCAATAAAGGTTTAAAGTTTGAATTGAGAGAAAGACTGTCTCAGCTTTTGGCCAGCAAATGCAAAGAAAGTTGGCCATGTTCCCTCTACTTGCCAGAAAAGCATGAAAGCTGGGGCCTCTCCTCTGTCAAAGAAAAAGGGAAGCTCTGATCTTTCTGCATACAGATTTTTGCAACTATTGAGTCCCTGATGCATTCTTGGTAGGACTTGTCTGTCTCTTGCTTGCTAGATGTGGCTCAAAGCCCCCAGGATAAGATCTCTAATTTACAGTGAGTTTGTATAGGTCAACCCTGTCTTTTTCCTCTGATTATCAGTTTGATGGTAGTTTTTTTTTTTCTCCATTTGCAGTTTTTAATATCAAAAAGAAATCCCATCTCTACAGAATTACAGTTTTCATGCATGTGGCTTGTCTTTCATTCTACTATATCTAAAGACCTTATTTTTTACTGTTTAGTGTGTGTTTGGGTGTAGGCACCTCCAGTACTTGGTTCTTTCCTGTACAGCGCTTTAAAACTTGCAGTGTTCAAATAATCTGACAGTCTGTTGAATGATGTGTGACTATATAAAAGAAGAATATTATGAAGGAGATTATCTAAAAAATTTAGGCTTATTTTTAATATGTTCTGGTATGGTCCAAAAATATTTAATTAATTTTTGTCAAATATTTGAACTTAAAGTATTAAAAATCAGAATGTGGAGTTTAGAAGTAGTACAGTAATAATACCATTTTCACATTCTTTATATCATAACTGTACCTAAGACTGTGAAAAGGTTGCTATGTAATTTTTTCTGGTGAGGGAATCATTAAAACTAAGCAAGAGTTTTGGTTTTTATTGTCATTACAGGCAATAATTATGCACACCTAGATTATGTACAACTGTTGCACAGTTATATCAGTAATGTACACTTGACTGTTGGCTCTTTCTCTATAGTTATAGCATATTTTCTGTAGTGGGTATATTCTTTATTCTTCAGGGAGGTCACATGTGAAATCAGAAGTGATGAAATGCATATATTGTAATTTCAAAAATGTATTGAAATGTTGTAGTACTATTAGAAATACTCCTTCCGTAGCTGTTTCTGCTTTTATAAATGCATTAAAATGCTTAAATAAAACTAGCCAGCATTAATGAACAGGTAATAAGCCAGAAACCTATACAGAATCTGTGAAGACTTAGTGTGAGGACTGTGCTGTCTGTTTCCAATTTAACCAGTTCTCAAATTACTCTCATGAACTAAGTTTGTGAAACACTTTGAGAGGGCTAAGGTAGATTTTGAAGTTACAGCTTGTCCTTCCTAAACTAAATTTCATTTTGCTGATTTAATTTTTCTTAAAGGTAAATAAAATGGGAAGGCAGATAGTTTTGGAAATAAATAAAAAAGTGTCCTAAATATATAGTGGGTCTGAGTATGACATGGTCCCCTCTAGATTAACAGAAACAGGTCTAAGGAGGCAATTCATAGATTGCAAGATAAGCTCATAGTAAAATAAGAGGACTACTGGTAAAAAAAAAATAAATTAAAAAAAGGGAAGAAAAAGCCCTAGAACTTAAGGGATGCCAATTAATTTGGAAAAGACGGAAAGGAAATAGGTCTGCAGGAGCAGGTTCCTGTTTTGAGGTGTGGCAGTAGCATTCCTACAAAGGCAGATGAACAATATTTAATTTGAAATCTCAAAGGACAGGTTAGTCTGCATTCATTTACGTATGCTGGTTTTATATGTTCTTTTTTCGTAGGTCATCTACTATTCTAGATGTAGATCTACTATTCTAGATGTACAAGCACTGTATTTCTTTTCCTCCTCACCACATTCCTCACACGACCTTATTTTTCCTTCTTGTCTTCCTAACAAGGAGAAAGTACCAAAGAGGAAAGTAATACCATCCACATTATAAACTATTATTATTTAAACAATTAAACAAAGAACCACACACAGTATGCAAAATATTAATTGTGAAAAGAGAGAGTTTCAGTCTGCCTGTTGCACCTTGTGAGTAGTGGTACTTTGAGTTACCTTTTGTGAACACTTTCTCTTCATATCGTCAATGAACTTGAGCGGTTGTGACAAGCCAGTGATAGGCTTTGCATTGCAAACTGTCTTGAAACAGTTTTTTGTTTTTACACTGTTTTGAAACATTACATAGGGTTTTGTTGCATGCAGAGCACTGTTGCCAGCATAGGCCCTTGTTTTGTTTGAAAATGTGTAGACTGCACAGATCATTAGTTTTCATTGCTGCTTTGCCTCCCCTCAGGGATCTTTTCTCGTGCCAGTTATTACTTCATAACACACTCAGCCGCCTGGTAGGGTCATCACTGGTTTGAATAGTCTATCCTGCAGGTGAGCCTCCTCCTGCACTGGTCTGCAGGGTTTTCCCCTCAGTGGGATGAAGTCATTGTTGTCATCTTGCCCAAGAGAAGCCTGATTACAGGGCCTTGGGCTGCTCCTTATCTTTCAGTTTGCTGCCTCAGTACTGGCCTGATAGTGTTTGATTCAGCGTTTCAGAGTAACCTCCTCATCCCTGCTCTTGGCGACATAGAGAAGTTATTCATTGTGCTGTTTGAGAGTTACTTGATCATTAATTTTCCCCAACTTTTTTATCATTTGTGGTGAGCACATGGTTGTGCCTGCTGGGGAGGCCGGTGACCTCCCTTGCTGGGGAGCTGCAGGAGGTGTCGGTGAGAGGACGAGCTGCCGGCTGAGTCCACAGTCCACCTGTATCAAGACAGGCACCAAGAGATGAATGGGGTCCTGATGTTGATCTGGTAAGTCTGGTCAAAAGGTCAGGAGCTGCAGAGAGCAGGGTCTGAGCCCAGAGATGCCAGCAACAGAGCTCAACCCAGAGACAGTCTTGAGCTGAAATGGCTCCTGGGCCTGTTGTGGGGCATCACAGGTGGGGCCAGTTATGGCATTTGAGGACTTGGTGTTCTTGCAACCTTGACAGTCCCTCTGATAAACATCTGCATTGATCCCATCCTTGGATAACATCGCGCGGTGTTGTGCTGGTTGCAGCGCTGGTGTGTTGTTATCATGCCCAAGTACGTTACAGAAAATGGAGTAATTTCATCTTCTTTAACTGTTACAGCAGAAATAACCTTGAGTGTTCCAGCATGCGTTCGCTGGCTCCTTATCTTTTACAGTCCTGGTGTGGTTGTGTTCTTTGGCTTGTTTAGCTGCGGCACTGTCCGTTTCCTCTCCCTTCTCTGCTCAGGCTTAGGGCATAGCTCAGGGATATGTACGTACCTCCTCCCTTCTAGGACTTTTTTGACCTAAACGTTAAGTAATGTGTCAGCAGCAGGGATTCACAGTCAAAGGGATGCAAACAAATCTTTCTGCTTGACTGAAAAAGTATATATGTAACACTGATTTTTATGTAATATGTTATTACTGAGGCGTATGAATATTGGAATGTATGTCTAGGGTTAAAAAACCCAGCAAGATTTTCTAGTAGCATTTTCAGATTTTAATGAAGCAGTTTTGTTTGGATACTACCAGAGTCTCTGGGCACATATTGACAGTTAAGTAAAAAAGGGTGTTCCAGAGAAGGAAGTGTAACTTTCCAAATTATGATTGCAGTTTTTAGCCTAGTTTCTTATGGAAATGACTTTGCAAAGTCACACTGTGTGTCTGTATATATTTCCTTCCAACTTTTAACTAGGCCTGTAACATTTGGGTTTATTACAAAGTGCAGATCTCAGAAACGTGAAAGACTCAATGAATTTCATGCAAATGTTACTCAGGTGCAGAAGAGAAGTTCTGCAGAGCACTCTTGCTGTGAAGAAGTTGCTCTGAGAGTTCACACATTAGTGCATGGTTCACATAGGAGAAAGTCTTTAGTACTACCACAGCTATAAGAAAAGCTTCAGTTGCAAGTGGCATTTTCTTAGACATCATGATTATTCCCTATTCATTACTTCTAGAAGCAAGCATAATGCTTGGTTATTGTGTGTTCTTTTGTTTTAGATTTTACCTTTAGCTACTCTGCATGAACATTAAATATCCTCTGAAATACGTGTCCATTAATTTTACCAACAACTTCACTGTTAAAATTACCTCTATTCAGCTGAAAGTACAAGAACTTTTAAGAAATGTAAGAAACTTTGAACATGTGATTGTTTGCATTAGATAAGTGTAGAATTAGCTTTTGCCACACATTCTTATTCCAATTAATTATATTGTGAAAACTAAGGTAGACTAAAAATCTGGCATAAAGTCCCATCTTATCAAGGGAGCAGATTTTCATATTTAGAATTCCAAACTCTTACTATTCTTGAAGCAAGGAGCTCAGGAGTGAGCTGTTTTATGATGACTGAACTTAAGTTGAATACTTGCTGAAGATTATCTTTTTATCCCAAAATAATGGTTGAAGTGCAAATGCACATTTTTAAACCAGAGGTGGTAAATACAGGTCTCACTAGTAGTCAGAAATACTTAGTGGACTACTTTTGTAGACTCTCTGAAAGATAACCAGGAAAAGCAATTAAATCTCTATTTCCTTAGCAAGGATGTAGACATTCATTGCAATGATTTTAAAGATCCGCAAATAAAGGATGACCTAAATGTGTCACAATCATATATGAAGACATGCTATGTTGATCTTAAGCCATGATTCTCCTTCAAAGAGGTCAGGTTGTTAAAAAATACAAGTGAAGCTTGAGGAACATGGAATTTGCTGTGTATGTTCTCTGTGTCTGGTTCATTTTATCTTGGAAGGTGTGACAGTATATTACAAAAAAAACCCTCCTAACTTTGATTCTGGGCGTCTTTCTGTCCTGTTTATTTATTGACTAAGATCAGATAAGTACTATTTATGATGTGAATTACAATGATGCCTAAGGGAGTTTTAAAATATTAAAACATTTAATTAAACGTGACCACTTAAGAGGTCATTAGCAACATAATCAGTTTTATGTTAGTATAATAAACATCTTGCAACATCCTGAAAAAACAATTTGCAATTGTGTGCTGACCTGCTGCTTGCACAGTTAATTTGGCAAGAGCCAACATCTTAGAGATTACTTGGCTTGATGTAGTCAGATGTCAGGGTGGGCTTTCTCCCAGAGAATGATGTGATTGATAAAGCCATCAAAGGCAAAAAACAAATATAGTGCTGATTTGCTGAGCAAATATTGTTTGCTAGAGTAGTGCTGTTTTCAGTGGTTCATTTCAGTACTTAATATCTGAGAATATTAGAACAGTAACAGTAGTATAGAAATTGTTTCAATTGTCTTCTGAAAATTACATCTTTCTAAAGCAGATAATTAATTCCCTTCTAAGCAAACAGTTTATTTGCTCTTGGCTTGTTTCCTCTTGCCCTGTTTTTTACTTTATATTCTCTGTTAGGCATGATAATAATATGCAGATGAAATAGCAGATGTTCAAAAGAGAAAGAATAAGAGACTAAATATTATGATTCCTGAATGAGTGACATGAATAGGTCAGGAATGATATACAAAGAAAATGTATTTTGAGAAAGTGGAAGAGTAGTTCAGTAATTTAATAATGTTAGTCTTCAGCATTTGAAATATTTTTCTTTTCTAGAACTACGGTGTAAGTGCACATGTTGACAAACGGCTAAACTTTTTTCCACACACAGATTAGCTTTTAGTTTTTATTTGAAACATATACTTGGGCTTCAGAGTCACTCTTGTTGAAGTTATGACAGCTGAGCAATAACATATAGATTATTGTTCAAGTAATGTTTTAAATAGGACTACTGTGACTTAGCATACTGTGAGTAAAAGTGTTAGCTTGGGTTTACAGAAGATAAACTGTAATGATAAATGCGCCTTTAACATACCCTCAGACATTTTAGCTCTCAGAAATGTTTTTATTACAGGTTTGATCTGTTCTCACCAGAGCGGCTAGAATTACAGCTAATATGTGACAGTGAGAGAGAGGGAAATGAGAGAAGACTTGAGTGCTCACATGAGAAAAATGCCGTAAGAGAGAACGAACAAGACGAAGAACTTGAAATGTTCTTGTTGCTTATTGTATCGCCTGGATTGGAGTAATTTTAAAACTCTGGCAGGGTGACAGTTTCTTATGACAAGGTGCAGTTGCTGTTTATTGAAATATATGTCCGTGTGCCATTTTAAGTACCTTGAAGGCATGGTTTCACATTGGGTAAAAATGCTAATGAGCTCAGACAGGAAGACTGCTATCAGTGGCACTTTGTTGTTGACCAGAACTAGATAAGAAAGGATTGCCAGGGTTGAAGATTCCTGTTGGAGGGGCATGAGTTTTTGCTTTGTGATGCAGACCTCTCTGGTACTGCTTTAGGAAAAGGGAAGATGAGAGATATCCAAGGTGTTGGGATATTTGGTAGAGCGTTCTTTACCCCAAGGCTGAATTGTCACTTCATTACCAGTGTCCAGGCAAATAAACCTACTGCTGTAGAAACTGATGTGCTGGACTTGGATCCCAGAGCAGGGAGAGCAACTTTGCTGGGAGGCACAGGTGGTGCTCCAGGCAAGGCATGGAGTTTGGTTGGCATGCTGTGATATCTGAAACATACTCTGTCACTACTCTGAAACAGAGTCAGCCCACTGCAGGGCTTGGCTGATGGCTGGCTGACCAAGGCAGTAACCTCTGAAGGCTTGAAGCAACTGACATGGACAAATGGTATCCTTTGGTCAAGGCAGCATCTCTGAAAGCATCTTTCCCAAGTGTAGTAGGAAAAGAATGGGATCAGAGCATGAAAACACCCAATTCTGTCACTGGTGTGCCATTGTGAATCTGTGGTTGGATGTTTTTTTGCGTGTGAATGCCTGCAATCAATTTCCTACTTACTCTCATTCATTTTTTGCATTTGCATTCAGGAAGTTATCTGTCTTTCAAATTATCTAATTTTTCCTGCTCACATACTGAGGTTGTATGTGCTAATGACTCTTTGGAGAAGGAGTTTGATAAAAGCTAGAATGGAGGAGGTATAACCATGTTTACAAGTAACATTAGTATGTAGTCCCAGGTTACTGTTGACTTTTTAGAGTTTTAAACGGTTAATATTTCCAAGTGGCAGATTTTGAATGTGATAACTAAGTTCTCAGAACAGTAATGTTTGTTATGTAAGCATTCCATTTTGTTTCAAGGCCACAGAAGGGATTGGCAAATGATGGGAAGTACATACAATCATTTCCCCTGTATTTCTTAATTGTATTTTGATGACAACAATTATTTTCATCCATATTTTAACAGATACACCATTTGCAATATTTAAGAAGTAATTTGTAATTGAGATTCATTGTACACAGAACACCTCCACTTCTGCTTCTTTGCTTTTGGTTGATGGACTTTACTTAGACCACCAGTCAGTAGAAGAGCTTCCTTTAATTTCCAGCATATTTAATACCAGGTGGCCTTAATCAAGGAACTTACTTTATCAATTGAGGAGAAATGGCATAATTTGACTAAAGAGAAACCATGTAAAAGAAGGGGGTGTGTCTGTAGAACTTGAGAATTTGTGAAAGAATAAAGTGAAGATGTGAATGATGGCATTGAATTCAGGGGAACCGTAAAGTCTTCAAAGGTGGGCAAAGCCTTGAAATGGGATGATGGCCGAATTATTTCCCAGTCTGAAGCTCTAGGTGTTTTAAGGGATCTGAATGCCTGATTGTTGGTGCTCAAATATGCACAGAACATGTGGGCAGTTCTGTGAATGTGTTACTTGCTGTTCACTGCAGATTATGTAATTCCAGTGAAGCAGAGGATAACATCTGAATTCTGAATACTTCAGCTGGTACCAATCTTACTGTTTCTTATTATATTCAAGTAGTGGAACTTGCCTTTGTTTTGTTGTGGTTTATCAAATTTGTTAGTTGTAACTCTCAGATTTTTATACTTACATGTCGTTGTTCCTATAGATTGATTTTTAGGTTGTATTTTGGTGACTTATTAAAGCTGTCTCAATGTGAGATGCTGCAGAAACATATCTGCTCTGGTCTTGGATTCTCCCTCAGTCTCACCCCTCCTTTATGCTTACGCTGTCTCTATCAATTGACATAATTGAGTTGTGAGAGACATGAGGTAATACTGCCTGAAGACTCTCTTCAATTCTTCCTGGGCTAATTTTCCTCTGGATTAGTGTATTGTTCTCCCTGCAGGAGTTCCTGTTCAGGACATAGTGAAAATACCTCACTGAAAGTGACAGGGCACGAGGGATCAGCTACTTTAAACCTTAAACCTGATTTTTAATTTTTTTTTTTTTTTTGCATTGTTTGTATAATTACTTCTTAAATTCTCAGGTCTTATAATAAATCCTGATGCACTGGTTAATTTATCTTTTAACTGCCCTTTTTTAAAATTTTTATTTTATTTCTCACTGTATTTCCTATTTTTCTTCTGCATAATCATTATTTATCCTTATCTTTCATATATTTTATTAATTGTCGGTTCTTTTGTTTTCTTTTATATTTTATCTTTCTAAGAAATCTACTTACTAGTGACAAGTTTGTTGAATTCTGTGTTTTGAAGATTTTTGTTTTAAACTCTCCTGCACTCCTTTTTCCTACAAGTGTGAGACTCTGCTCAGAAATCTTTTTTGAGCATTTAAGACTGTTTGCAGTTACTCAAAACATTAAGAAATTTATTCCAGAAACACTTGTTCGAAGATAATCCTGCCTTCTATCTTACACATCTCAGATAGAAGAACTTGTTCATCCAAGTGTCGATGATGAAATTACAGCTTTCAGATAAGGTCACTTATCATGAAATTCAAGTAACCACTGAACAGAAAGTTTATTTAAGCAGCTTATTGCAGATCAGATCTAAAAAGAAGTACAGAACTGACCCTGACAGTAAGATAAATGCAGTTTTGGGTTCTCTCAGTGCATCTCCTCATGCAGAAAAGGAATTTCTGTGAAGAAATGAAGAGTGAAGCTGTTATCTGGCAGAAGCTTCAGATTCTGCCTGATGCAGTGATGAATGATGAGGCAATTGAGAGGGTTCACCATCTGGCAGTCATTTGCATAGTTTGAGACATCTAATACTTGATCACGTTTAGATAAGTATTCTAGAAATGAGAAAAAAGACTGTAATGACAGGGTATATAAATACTGTAGTTCTTCTTTCTTGTTGTTGAAATGCAAATGCTGGTTGTAAATCTGAGGTTCCACATGATGCTGTATGCCAAATAAAATGTTGTTATAACTTGCTTCCAACTGTTCAAATAGGATTTGTGCACATCTTGAGTGATTCTTAAGAGTCTAGCTATTTCCTCCTTGCTGTTTTCCTGTGGTTCCCTGGGCAGAAGAGGGGTTTAGAAAAGTAGTGATGACACACTGGTGCCCTGTTCTTGTACTAGTATCTCCTGCTCGTCTCCCAGATAAAAACACTGTAATGAAATGTTTTACCTAGACTGGTATAGACTTTAATTCCAGATGTCTGGGGAATAAGAAATCATTAAATATTATTATTAATTATTATTAATTCTAACTCGAACCAGTGTGTACTTTAAGTTTTAAAGTGTATGCAGTCAGTGTAAATAAAGAAAAAAAAGGTAAAAAAATTAGTTTTTTGTCACATGTTTTCAGACTTAATACATTTTGTGAATGTGTGTGCGCTGAATGGTTGCCAGACAGTTTACTTTAATTATTCATTTGTCCTTGTTGGCTGACCTCTGCATCCACAATGATTCACTAGTGCTGGATCTAGTTGCTTGTATTTTTACTTTCCTGTACTGAGAGAAGGAGCACACTACATTTCTGACATAACTTAGGCCTTGTAAAATGAACCGGTGTAGTTATTAATGGATTTCATCAGCTAATCTGGTGGCTTTAGAAAATGCCAGCACGTATTGAATACAGTGCAGGCTTTGCTGTCTACTTTGTGTGCTTTTATATTCAGATTTAACTGTAAATCAGTGTGTTTTGGGTTGAATGTACAACAGGAAGAATACAGTTTTGAATAATTTCAGCACTGTTTTTATATACACGTGCATGTATATGTTTGTATGAGGATTTTATATGAAGATCTAGGCTTTGGCCACCCATATGGAGATAGGCAAGTAAGGGCAGGCACAGGGAGTGACAATTCTGCAATTTTACAGTAAAATACAAAATACAGTTTTATTGGTTGAGCTTGTGAGTTTTTACACTTGATAGCATTTATAAAACTGTGTTAACACACTTCATAACATGTCTAATGATTTCCATCAGTTTCAGGACTTTGCTGGGAACAGTAAATTGAAATCTGTTGATTGCAGTGGAAAGCAGAGACTGAGAAGAGTATAATATGGGACACATGAAACCCTTGTCATCTGTTCAGCAGAGCTGCAGCTTCAGATATTTCTGCAGTTGTCTGTAGATCAGCAGCTCTATCATCATGGTTCTTACTTGCTATTTCATGAGGTTTTACATACTTGTACACTAGACATAACAGACTAAAAGAAAAGTTCAGGGTGCATTTAGACATCCTAGCAAACATGATCTAAACTGAAGCTTCTACTGAGACGTGTGGTCCCTACCAGGCATTCCTAATATTTTCTTTTTGTGGGATATAGTGATCATGTGACTGCAAGGTGAGTCAGTTTTGTTTGGATGAAAAGAATAGTTTTGTGACAAATCAGCCAACTGAATTAACTCTGTGGACTCCTGATCTCTAGATGAGTGAGATGGGGGAAGTGGGAACAAAAGGTGAAGAGTGAGGGGAGGAGCAAGTCTGCCAGCTTTGGTGGCAGCTACCTGCTAGGTTGACATAGCTGAAATACCAAATTACGTTTGCAAATTGCAGAATTGTGTAAATCACCTTAAGCAGCATCTTCCTCCCTTCCCCATGCTGCTCATTTTCTCCCTTGTGCGTGTTAGTACAACCACACTATGAACTGGATTGGGAAAATGTTCTAGCTGTGGAGTAACTTGAGTAAAAGATTCTTGAGATGAATCCCTATCACATTGCAGTGGTCACAACAGGATGGGAGCAGCTGGACATGCAGTGGGAGCTTCTTAAGCAGACATTATTCTTGATGAGTTGAATTTCAAACAGGCAGGAATAGATAGAGAGAAATGGGCAGGCATATAGCCTCAGGGTTGAGGAGAGAGGTGACCAATACTGGGGAAGATTTGAGGTAGTTTCTAGGGAAAAGGAAAAGGTCTGAGAGAAGCTGTTTGGGGAGGACGTGTGTGGAAGAGCTTTGGCATAAGAGAGAGATGAGAAAATTATGTGGGAGGAAGGAGGACTGTAAAAGACCAGTCCTAGCCTCTGAAGGAGCTTTGTGGATAGTGTGGGATGTAAATGGGCTTCTGGTTTTAGCAAAAAAATTTTTTAGTAAAAAAATTCAAATTAACATGCATGGTCAGTTTCGTGATCTCAAAATCATCATATGATGTTAAAGTTGCATATTAATTTTGTCTTTTTGCCTAATGAAGTAGTGTTTTGTAAGAATTTCATTTGGCAAACAGCGTAATTAGAGGTATAATATTTGCAGTGACAATCCAGCCCATTAATATTTATTCTGGCTTAGCAATATTATAGGTAGTACATTTATGACTATATTTAGATGGCTTTTATTTTCATTTGATTGACTGGAAATCTTTGTTCTAATGCAAACCGGAAAAATAAATCAGTAGATTGAGACATTTTGATAGATCACCGAATTCCTTAAAAAATCAGTATGAGCACTACTAACACATACACATGTTTTATACCTTTTACAAATAATTATTGTTACTGATCTAGAAAGAAAGAAACTTCAGAGATCAAGAGAAAAAACGGCAGCTTCTCCTTCCTAGGTCTTTCTCCCTTGATCAGCATATATAGATTTGGACTGAAAGGCATGGGATGGTTGCCAGAAGAAATAAGATGGGGTCATTTCTACATGGATTGCTTGCAGTTTTCGTCAAGTGCGTAGTGGTGAAAAGTTATCTGGGGATTTGAAGAGGGATAGGAAAAGGTAGAATAAGAAAATTGCTGAAGTGCTTTCCCTTTTTGTGTGCATGTGTGAGGTGGTGGTTGTTGGTTTGTTGGGTTTTTTTAAAGTGAAACAGGTAAGATTGAAGGAAGTGGATTAAAATGAATTTAAGTGTGCAGTTTAAAGATACAGGGACTACCAGGGAATGTAGACTTTAGGAATTGCTTGAGTGTTGCTTTTCATTGCCCATCCTCTACAGTTGTGCTGTTGCAGTATTTCGTAGGGTGGTCTGTCAGCTGTGTTGGTAACATGACTCTAGTTTTAAAGTCCCGTCCCCATCACTCTTATCTGGCTACTGCTATCTCCCTCTACACAACTTTTCTATGAACTGTGGCTGTTATTTTCCTTTCTGGTGCTAAATCTCTCTTGTACAGGATCTGAGTTTCCCATCCTGACTCTCCTCTGGCTGATCTGGCATGCACGTGCATTGTGTCATGGGTGGAGAATGTGAAACTTGTGGCTCTTTGTTCTATCTCCGTCACTTTCCTTTGCAACCCTCCCAGTTGTTAAACTAGTAAAATTGAGATCTTGATTGAAGTATTAAATTGCAGTTTTTCCCAATGCTAGCTACTGTTTGAAGAATCAGTGTTGTTTGCCTCTTAGCAAACTTTGAAGCCACAGAGTTGTAGCAAAATGTAACTTTTTGTAAATTAGAAACAGAAAGTGTAATGAAAGCAAAAACCACGTAACAACCCAAACAATTTTAGTTGTAGTTCTGAATAGGAAAATAATATTTTAAAAAGACAGTGTAGGTTTAAAAATTAGTTTAACGTATCTTGGCTACGAAAAAACGTGGAAAGACATTTTCTTTTTTCCCTTTGTATTTATCTTGTATGTTCAATTTCAGTGCTACAGCTTCAATAAAATTAGTTCTCTGCAGTCATATGGCTTTCCACAGTGAAGTGAGGATGGCTATTAAAGTATGTAAAATGTGCCTGTAATTTTCCAAAATTGTGAAGTGAGATTTTGAGATGGATTTAAATGTGTATTTTGGAATTCTCTTGGTTTCAGTATAACTAACTTACTTTTGTGTGGTCATTCTTTTTACACAAAAGAAATTTCTTCGTATATATTTCAATATAAAATATGTATATATATTTCTTTTCTTTACAGAAAACTAACTTTTTGGATGCCCTATGGGGAGATGCACCTTTGACATGGAGCATGTGTGTGGTCATCTTCAGTCTGAGGCAACAGTGTTTGTGCTATATATAACAGAAGAATTAACTGTGGAAAGAGACCGGCTGAATGGCTACGTCACAATAAGAAATTGGTTTAAAAATGTTAGTGTTTCATGCCACTAATGCAAGGTTGGGAAAGCCCAGTAACCCAACAGTCAAAAGAATTACTTTTCTGTAAAAGCCTGTTCAAAAAGAACAAGCAGTCAATATATATTTCACCATGTGTTCCTTGATTATTTAGCACTAAATCTTTTATTACACTGAAATCATGGTGTGAGGACTGGTGAACAGCGTCCCCCGCCCGCCACCCCCGGCATTCATCTGGCAACTAAAGACTGTGTCAGGATGACCTCTGAGGAGATGACAGGGTCTGTTCTCCTCTCTGTGGTACGGGGTAAAGTGATACCTGCTCAGTCAGCTGGAGATGAAAATACTGAAAGTGCTTTGGACACCAGTGTTATAAAAAGACATACTGCCAGTTCGGGAAGGCAAACCACACGCGCTCTGTCATACTTACACAGACTGGAAGAAGAAAGTCTTCAGGGCTCAGTGCCCAAAATATTCTCTCTGGCGAAAGAACAACTGACTAATGTCAAGAGTAATGAAAACTTCTGGGAGAGGAGCAGCTCCATCCCTAATCCAGTGGAATTTCTTAACATTAACTGTAACATTGTACAGAACAACTACAAGAGCAATATCCCCTGCAGCCAGTTGTATCAATCGTGTGATCCTTTAGCCGGGGGAGAGGCACGCCTGGAAACTGGAATTCCTGTTTCACTGGAAAGAGCCATGCTTGCTGAAATTCAGTTGAAAATGAATGGACCTTCATTAAGAAGCCAGACAGCAGTAAATAAGAATGACAGCGGTGATCCTGACAAACTGCCGTTTTTTCACTTACATTGTGCTGGTGAAAGGAATATATCAAAGGCTTTGTGCGGTTTACACAACAGCTTCATTTTGGATGACTGCTTGCAGCCCCTGAGCGTTGGTGATGGTAACACCTCTGGTTCCTCAGCCTGCACTTGCAGCGTAATGGAGTTGACAAATAATTCTGAGAATGGAAATGAGCAGCAGTTGTATGACGATGCTTTAAGGGATAAGTATTTAAGTCTGGAAAGAGCACCACGAAAGGTTAAAGTGGCGTGCTCAGATCACAACTTCTGTGGAAATAACTTTACTGGAAGAATGCCCTCAAAGCCCTTTCTGAGCCATTTTGAAGACTGCAATGATAACTGTGAAGATGACTTGGAAGAGGATTTTTTTCGAAACAAAAAGGAACGTTCTACTCTATTAGTAAGACGTTTCTGTAAAAACGATAAGGAGGTTAAAAAATCAGTTTATACTGGAACGAGAGCAATTGTTAGGACTTCACCTTCAGGGCACATAGGAACTGTTGCTTGGAATTATGTTGAGCAAAGGAGAAACAATGGTGGCTTGAAGCTTTCTAGGATTACAACAGAACAGCTAACTATAATTCAGTCCTTAATAAAATGGAAGTTTAATTCCTGTCTTGAGAAGTCTTTATGGTATGAGGTAAGCTTTTCATAGTGTTTTTTTGTTTGTTTTGTTTGTGTTTTGTAAATTTTGTTAACCTGGTGACCTTTCCATTAAAAAAGCACCTTCAACCAGTAAACACTTAGGAACGCTGAAAAGGATATTTCACTTAACCACATTAAGCAACCTTATGCTGAAAAATGTTTTTTAGAAAAATGTTTTGTCATCCTTCAAAAAATCTTTTGGTTTAAAATGACATGGGATAAAAAGAATAAATTTATATGTGTAAAAACTGTATATGTGTATATATATACATACATATATCTATATCAAATGTGTATAGGTACATATTTATACATAGATGGATGTATGAATTTAAATCTTGCTAAATATTACTTGTATATAAGAATATAACACATATATAAATCTATATAAAGATTAAAATGTATATGCATTTTTGATATTTATATTTTAAATTGAAAATGTATATGATATATATATTTTTGCATATATATAAAATAGATGTATTAATATATGTTATAGATCTACACCATCTACATGTTAAAATGTTTGAATAAGCTCTAGGAAGGGGAAAAAAATCAAGGTATAGGAGTGTGTGGTCAGATAAGCTATACTTATATCTGGTCCTGAATAAATGTAAATCCCTTCTGTTGGAAGAAATTTCTAGCAGTTAGTGCTCAAACACTTCAACAACTTTCACTAGAACTGAAATGGAGGAAAACTTACTTGTATAGAATCATGGAATCATTTAGATTGGAAAAGTTCTAAGGTCACTGAATCCTACTGTAAAATTGATCAAATGGATTATATGAAATTTTGTCAGTGATAAGGGAGGAGGGGACTTGGTGGTTCAGGAACTCTGTGATAATTGTTCCCTCCTCTAAGATCCTCATATCCTTCAAGAAACTAGTATTTTTGCACTTAAATAGTTGATTGGACAGTTCTATAAACATGTGCATGACATATTTTTGTCATACTACAAGGCTTTGTGGTACCGTTCATTACTGTGAAATTGGCTGTATTTGTCAGTGGAAGTGCTGGTAGAGCAGATGTACTGCTGGTCATGCATGGTCATGCTCCCACATTTGTATCATTATAAGTTTAGGGGAGGGGACAGAAGGGAAAACGTTTTGTAGCTGAGGTTGGTGAAGGATGTGTTTAGGTTTCTTCACTGGACATTTCCAATTTGACATGAGTTCCTTAGCTTCTATCATGCATGGCTGTTTCCTTACTTTCTATCGCTACTGTATAATCCCAAACATACAGAATTTTGGGGTGTGAGGACTTTATTTTGAGCATTTTTTTATAGTATATGTATACTCAGAAATAAATGTAATAAGTACTCACTGAATAATTATTCAAATAGGAAAAAGTCTGTCTACAATTGAGCAAAGATAAGCAGGCACTGTAAAGCACTCTGCATAATAACAATGCACAGAATGTTTTCATGTGGTCAGAAAAAGCTTTAAAACTATGTTTGCTTTTTCTTCCAAATGGACACTAAAATAATTTTTCTTTCTCTCAACCTCTGTATTTAGTCTCTTTATGTACAACATACATCAAGCACTCTTAACAGTTTTTCTGTTATTTTAGTGCCAAATATTGCTTCTGTAATAATATTTCTATGTGTTTATGGTTTATGTTATGAGCATTATAGATGGATTTACACAAACATAGAAATTAACTTAGAGGATGTGACAAATATAAGGACCTGTTGAACATATGCACTGGGTTAAAATAATTTAATGAATTATGAGCATTAGTAGGAAGCTTTCATGCTAATAATCAAAGGAAGAAGGAAAAAGTAGTAAATGAATGTGGTAATTTGTTCTTCCTTTCCCCTTATCTCACCCTTTGAGCATGCATTCTGTTTGGAACAGCTAAGTGAACAGTAGTTCTGTTCTTCCAGAGGAAAAAAAAGTTGGAGAAATTAAGTTTTCATAGCAGAACTGGTGTAATATGGAACAATAGAGACCTTTATGTTTTAAGTAGGAAAATGTGGGTCTCATTTGTGCATATCCCTTACATAAAAATTCTAACGCTAATAGAGGAAAGGCACTGAGCTGTCGTCTTGCTGAATGATTTTTTCTTTTTTCTTCCCCTACATAGGGAGATGGGTGTGAGGCTTTGCACTGTATAGAAAAAACATGAAGTTATAACTTTTTCCATGTAGCATATTATTAGTTTGTATGAGATCTAGACTACTTTGCTCTGCTCTGGATGTGTTGTATGAAGAGAGATTTTTATGTTGAACTTCTTTTTCTAATCTTGTGCACAGTTTTTGTCGCTATATTCAGCATAGCACTTATCAGAGGGGTGTGTGTAACATGGCTGCTCACGAGACATTGTCTATCTTATAGCAGTGCAAGTCCCTCACATTAGTACATATTAAAGAAGTGGCAGGTGCAATGAATCTGCCATACAAACAGCTAATGAGAGTGCAAGCTTTGGTGTGGGCTTTGCTTGGGCCATTACTGGGTTCAGCTCAGCTGCATTGTGTTAGCAATCTGACTAATTGCCAAAGTCAGAGTTTCAGGAATCTGTGAGACCTTAGGTTCACAGTGCTGAAGTTACTGAAGTACACCTCTGTTTTTCCTGATGAGATGGTGTTTCTACCATAGTGGCAATGTAATACAACAAAAGGAACCAGGTCCACTGTTGACTAAGATACTAAATTTGGGCAGCTCAGTAGACAATCGCAGCGTGATTCTCTCAAGCCAGGTAAGTGACTTTGAGATTTCCGGATGGCAGCTGTAACAACATAGTTGCAGTGCATAATAGCTGAATTCTTTAGTTAAGCTTATTTTGTAGGCGTCAGTACTATCTTTGCTGTGTCATTACATTCCTGGTGCCGGTAGTTTGAGCTTTAGGAAGCAAGAACTCTGCTGGCTTGCTTAGCTGTGCTCAGATAGAAGTTAGCACTTGAATACAGCTACCACTCGTCATAGTTTCTAAGGCACTACTGAAATGCCAAATACTAATAAGACAACAATTAAAAAAATATTAAATACCCCACATCTGTTTCAAGACTAATGGTTCTATTATAGATTTTTCTTGTAGGAGCATTTCATAGTTAATTTAGTGATGTGGTATAGTACTTCAACATTTGTTAGCATCATGTTCTTTGATTTTTTTTCCATGTAGCATCCATGGTGTCTTTATGATTCCTGTGTAAAATAATGCAAGGATTTTTGGTTATGCATGGCTAATGTAAGGAATCCTGTTTTTGATTTCTTTATTTCCCTAATGTTGACCTATAGTAAGTTGGTGTTATCTATTAACGAGAAGTTAAGGGGAGAAAAAAGATCTGGAGATAAACAATTTTTACTATTCCATTTTGTTAGTGTTATGTCTAAAACAGTGATCTTGGATAATATTTTTAAATAAATAGAGCCAGGCACAAGTTGTTTTCTGTTTAATAGATAGTATTTGAGTATTTTTTTTCTGTTTAAAACTAATTATTAATTCTGAATAAATTCAGAAGTAAAATAGGTATTTTGTAATTAAAAAAAATACTACTTTTAATTCTGAACCTGTGGAAAGCTCAGTTTCCTCCTCCTGCAGTCCATCTCCCTGCCAGAGTTGTATGAGCAATTCAAGTCAGTGTATCTTTGCTGCATGCTTTTCTGCATGAAAGTATAGATAGATTGAGTATTTCACTGTCAGTCATGGAAATAATGTCTGCTTAGACTGTTTCAAGAAACATGTTATGTCAAATGCTAACACATTTATGAACAAAGGAAGGGTTAGTAAATGCTGTATGTTCAGAAGAACATTTTTTGGTTGTTTTTCTCAGGTGTTGAGTTACTTGGAGCCTTAATTTTCAATTTTTTGTCAGAATGAATAGTATAACCTTTTTTGTCTAGTAGTATCTTGGAAGATACTCTTTTCCAGTGTATCCAAAGCATAATTTATATAACGAAGAGGCCTACGTTGATTCTTAGGAGAGGAAACAAAAGCTTGAAAGCATCCAACCCTCTTTGCTAATAAGAATAAGCAGCATAGGAGTCCTTGTTTATCTGCTGTTTCACTCGGATGACTGCTGATTTAGTAGATACAAAGCTTGTGGAGTGTCCACGTGAAATCACCTGGCCATAGGAATCTCACTAGTGAATTTGTTTTACCAAACTGTGAGACTCACAACCCGCAAAGCAGCCTAAAAAATTAAATTGCTACTGGCTTTCACTTCTTGGTTCTTTTTAATTGTTTCTGTAGGAATTTCAGGTCTGGGTTTGTTATCACACCATGTTTTTGTGTGCTCTTCTCACATTTTTTTCCTTCTTGCTACGTATTTTAAAAGATGGAATCCTTTAAATGGAGTTTTCCTCTCTTCCCTTAGAGTTTTGCATGTATACCTAAAATATAACACTGCTCTTTATGCTTAAGTTTATGCTTGTACTTTTATTTAACAAAAAAAAAAGGCTAGTTTGTGATTCTATATTGTAGATTACAAACAGATTTGGGGTTGAGATTTTTTGGTTTTCCATTCTGAAATAAAATTTCTTGTCCAACATGCTGAAAGGAAAAAAATGACATAAAGCAAATAATTTGCAAGTGGTTGGCGTGTTTCTCCACTCTAGCAGGTTTTTTTATCTGACTGTGCATGAATATTTTGCCAATTACTAGCGTTACTGTGTTTTTTAGACATAAAGGTTTATGCTCTTATGTTAAAGTAGTTGGTAGGTATGAACAAGCTTGTTTTTATTCTACCTGGGCCCTGTGTTTGTTGTTTCTTTGTTTAAAGTAAATAGTTCATGAGCAAAATTGACTATTTGGAAAAAAAATCAGAGAAGCAAGAGAGAAGCCAAATAGGCATGAAATTATGTTTTCCCTTCAGTAAGTGCTGTAAAAATAAATTGAATTTTTTAAAATGAAGCTCTATACTTATATTTGCTTTGGGTTGAGTTACTCCAGTTTTTAAGACTGGCTTTAAAAATAGAAAATTTACCTTCTGTCTGTAGAAGGAATCAATTTTACTACCATATTGTGTGATAAAGTTTGAGTTAAATCTCTTAATACTTTGTATTATTTTGTAGTTGCCTTATACCTTTAACAATATTGGGCCAAATTATGAACAATAAGTTTTAGCTGTGAGCACACTTAGGTATTTAGAGCCAATAGTGTGGGAGTCTTGGCAAGAGCAATATATTATGCCTTCAGTTTTTCCACATTTTCTGACTTTCCTTCTAGTGACTGTTCATTAACTGTAAAGAAGCATGGTCTGGTTTAGAAAATCTCCCTGCAGCACATTAAAGAGTTCATTTTAGAGTGTTAGAGTTGGACACTTTTCTAAATTTTTTCTCAGTTGAAACTAAGTTATCTCCATTACCTGTATGACCTGTTGAAAAGTTGGGTTGTTTATTCTGGTATAAATGAGTAAAAACTGTGCCATATAAAGATCACTCTGTAGGTGAGTGAATAACTAAAATCTGAATTTATGAGATTTCATGTACTTCTTCATTTATCTTGTTTTTCTACGATCTCTCTGGATCTTTTAAATAGAAACTTTTTTAAAATGGAATGAGCTTGGCTTGACAGTAATTGGTAGGCAGATATCTTACCCGTATGAAATTTCAAGGACTTAGAGGAAAAATCTCTGCTGTAAAATTATACTTGCCACAATATCCAAGGCATCCTCCATGAGATGTGAGGCTATTTGGTTTCTCTATTTGTGAAAAGTGGTTTGATACAGTACGGTTATAAGTCCTCTGGTCATGAAATTTTCTTGAAAATACAGACTGGTGGCAGCCTAAAAAGAGGAATAACAATTGAACATGATACAGCTGTTAGGTGCTGTCCAAGTACATCTGAGCTGGAGTATCAAGTGACAGGGGAGCTCTTAGGGTGCTCCCACACCAGCCAAAGCTAATTACATCAGTGCTGCAGTTGGAACCAGCGTGACTCAGGGCAGTGTGACAGCATACAGCCTTCATCAGGAATGTCGGAAGTGGGGCAGTGCTGGAAACACAAACATTTAACTCTGGCATTTGTAACTGTTTACTTTTTTAAAATTTTTATTCTTCTAATAATTTTACTAGAAAATTATATATTTAGAAGCTATTACTTAAGTGTGAAACACATGTGTCAGACAGTACTAGTATTGTCCTGCAAATTGTGTGACAACAACAATTTGTTTAATATTTTCAACTGTAACCAGGTACAAAAATTTTTGAACCGAGATTGAGGACTCACTTTTGAGATGCACTCATCAATCCCCCACTGAGTATGAGAGAGAAAATAATGTTGGATTGACTTGTGGTCATTCTTACTTACAGATAATATTCTTGTCTTCCCATTCATTTGAAGTTTGAAAGAGTCTTTTCATCTCTGGAATTATAACACTTATAATACATAAAAAAACTTAAGATTTCCTTAGTATAGCAAATACTCAAAGATGGAGACCTACAGAGAAGTGTGCTCTCATAGCAGGGAAACAAACAACAATAATAAAAAAATATATTTTTATCTTGCAATCAGTGCATGCACTTGTTGCAGGACTCTGAATACTCTAATTGACTCTTGCGAAAATAGGTTGGTTTTTTTTCCCTTAACTTTTCCAGTAACTGTAATGCCTGTTGAGTGTTGCTACCATTTGGACTTTGAATCCCCAGCAAAATAATGGGAGCTTCTTTTAAAGTGATTAAAAGTGATTCTTATATACTAGCTATTTTTATGCTCTTTTCCCAACACTATAAAAATTGTTTTCAAGCAATCACAACAGATACAGACCTTCATTAGTAAGTTGTGGGCAAAACAAAGGGTGTATTATTAGCTGTTCTAGTTTCATGTTGCATCAGTTTTAGTTCTTAACGTGTTTAGGAATTTCCTTTCAAGTATTAGAGAATGGGTGAAATCCTGGTCATAGTGTAATCTGTTTAAAATCTCCTATTGGGATAATGTTACTTGGAGGGAGAAAAAGAAGCATGTGCAAAATGGAGCTATTTGCTTTATGGGAACAATCATTTTAAAATGTCAAACATTTTAAGAGACAGACATGTGCCGAATTTAAGCAGTTTTAAAACTATAGTTTTAAACTAAAAATATTTATACCAAATATGCATAATGCATTTTGATACAACTTGAGTGGGGTCATTAATAAATAGAACTTCCCTCAGTATGTTTCAGCTGCGTGTGCTGTTATTTACTGTTCATGTTACCGCACTGCTTGGAAGCCCTGCTTCTGAATCCTAGCTGTGTCCTAGATGTTTTACACACAGGGGATGATCTCATCTGTTCTCTAGACTTAGAGGCAGTTAGTTGTTAGTGAGCTCACTCAGAGTTTGGAGAAGATAAACTCCTCTCAAACACTCTCCATATGCTGTGGCTAGATTTTCTTTTATCTCAGCAAGCTTAGTAGTTGTGTGCTGTACTGTAGTCTGCAGAAGAGACATATCCTAAGTTTCCAGTGCGGGGGGGAACCATCAAACTTACCAACAGTTTTAAATATTGTTATTATTAAGGAATTTTAGAGTTATGTGCATAAGAGCAAAGAAAAAACTAGTGTTTAAGAAAAATATATGTTTTCTTAAGCCAATCAACACTGAAATACTTCCAGGCTGAATACAAGGCTTGAATGATAATTCTGCATGGTTCATCTTTCAGCAAAAACATAAGAATGTATCTAAACCATGGAGAGTTGTTCTAAATGTGATTGTGAATCTGATAAAGACTCCTGAGAGAAAATTGTCCTCAGTATTCTCTGTTTTAAATTAGGAATTTATCTTGAGTAACTTTGCAGACTTAGAGCATCCTGCAGCATGCTTGAGGCCACTGTAGTTCTAACCCTGTGCATAAGATTTTTTTACTTTATATAAGCACATCACCCTTGCCATGGGAACTGTAACATTGGACTTCGTGTCTGTTGTTTACAATCTTGGGTGTGCACGAGGTGGTTTGTGTATGTAAAAGTATATATTTTAAAGGGAAAAAATGTTATTTCATGAGTGTTCAGAATATTTTCCTTTTAGGAAACTAACTTTTACTCTGGCTTACCTGTGTGTCCTTTTGAAACTTGCCTTACTTAAAATACAGTCAGGGAGAACTACAGGAGTGCAAAACCTTTTACTACATAAACATTTCATTGAGATGTAGTGATTTGCCATCAGCATAAAGGAGAATTTGGTCTATACACAACAAGTCACTCAACAGGGTAGAAGCTGTAGAAGAGATAGGTACAGGTTATCAAAAAGCATGAAGTATAAATCATATTGAAAACAGCAGTGTATTAGTTTTCTTACTCTCTGGTAGTCCAGAAATAAAGGTTTGGTTTTTTGTTTGTTTGTTTGTTTTGGTTTTTTCTTTTCTTTTTTTTCCCTTTAACCAACAGATTGTGAATGGACTTCTATAATGATTTGAATGCTTCTTTTGAGCAGCGAAGTTTTTTTCATCTTTAGCAGGCATTTGTGAATCATTGCATATGTAATTTAGCTTGCACAGTGTTTCTTTGCCATTAGTTTGTAAAAACTGCAAATTCAGCTGTTGTAAATGATGATCAGTTTTGAGTCATGTTCTCTTTAGTTTTGAATACATTTTTCATCACACTTTAGCTTTGACCAGCTGTTTCCTGTTTTCCCACCCAGTGGTTCAGCTGCTGAGGAGGAGATAAATGCATCAATGGTTAGTTTCAGAATTAAAATTACCTTTATAAAATTATGAAAGAGTAAACCAAGTAAGTTAGACACTATTACAAGTAAAGTTATGCTGAAATTCAAAAGACAAAGTATTGTGTGCTGTACCTAGAGGTTTTGTATATTATGAAGCTTTTGCTACACAGGGAGCTCACTTGATATAGAAAAATAAATCCAGCATCGGAAACATCAGGGTGAAGCTTTGTGTGGGGAATTTGGGTGTGTGCGATGAAATTTTTCGAGCAGTTCCAAGTTTTTGTGTTCATGTGAGAATATTTTGATTTATTTGATACAGGATCTCTATAAAGACCTGACCATTACATCATATTTGTCCTGTTTTCCTTCCCCCCCCCCCCAGTTTTTGGACTGCTACGGATAGAGGATATGTTCATTTTTGTAATCATACAAACTATTTTGGAAGTTTAGAACTGAGTTTGTATATGTATTCTTTCAGAATAAAGCAGGGCAGGTATATCAAGCAAGACAGGGAACAGTTGATATATTATCTGTTAGGACTGGCTTGTGCAGTACACTTTATTTTTTTTTTGTTCATGGTGAGGTTACTCCATATCCACACAGACAGCAGCTGTGTTTTGTCCTGACTTCAGGTATCTTTTTTCAGAACCTTTTAAGAAGTTAGTTGTTAACTCAAAGGGTGTTTATATAGATAGTAATGGAAGTAATGCCCCCTGTCTTCAGATTTGAGGTCGTCACTGTGTAGGATTGTGGAAGGATCACTTGTTGCTCCTTCTTATTTTTGTGGCAAGCTGTTCTGTGACATCCAGCCTCACTTGTCCATTGCTCTGCTTTACTCCTCTCTGTGACCCAAGTGTTCAGATTTTATTTAGTCTGTACCCTCTGGCACGATAGAAGAGGACACAAAGATAGTTGATATCATGCCAATTCCTGTGGCCAGTGGATTGAAATATACTCGATTGAAATATTCCTTACCTGTTAGATCACTGAGCTTCTTACCAGTGAGTAGCAGAAGAAGAGCTGGGGCTTTGTCTGCAGTGAAGGTCCCAGCTCCAGAACCTCAGAGAATGCGTTTGCTCCCATGGACAAAGTACTGTATCCCTCAACTATTTTTTTTTTTTTAATTATTATTTTTACCCATTTATAGGCCTTCTCCCATACCATTTTAAGGGCTCTGCAATCTTCTACAAATGCCAGGCTTAACAGCATTTACTTCAGAATATGATCCAGCTGTTGCCATTTGAAAAGACTCACCCCTGCCTCTTGCACTCACTTCATTTCCCTATAGTTTTTCCAGGCCCTTTCTCCCCAGGTCCCTTTTTATGGATAACTCCAAGATCTACTCTCTCTTTCTAGGCTTCCTGACCTTGGAAGTCTCCATGGGGATTCTCATTAAAATTATTGATGGGATAGGGGGAAACATTCTCCTCTCTCCCTTGAAAACGCTAATTATTTATAACTCCTCCTAACTGGTTTTGCTCTTTTTATTTCAAGCCTATCAAGTAGCTGTTTGTTCTTGTCCCCTAGTGCCGTTCTTGAATTTACCCTGACCTTGCTTGCTATTCCCTAGGCTAGTGGTCTTTTTGTAGTCTCCTTTATCCTTCAGTCTTTTATATAGAGAAAAAACTTCCGAGTATATTTCCCTTTAGCTTTCAATTACTAGATGGGATTTTTTCATAGTATTCATAATCTACTCTTCAGCTGAGTCTAATAGTTAAGGCTGAAATTCCTTCTTCATGCAATTGTGTGGTCTTAATCAGCATTCCTGCTTCTATAGCTTTAAGTCCAGCATTGTTGAGCTCATATAAATTCGTGTGCAGCATCTTTACCACTTAGAGGTATTATATTTAAGTTTTAACTTTTTTTTGGTCCTCTTTCTTTCCATTTTTTTTGTGGATCTTTTTTTTCCTGTGAAGGTTAGTAAACAGCCTTCAAACTTTACATTGGGTAATTGATATGCAAATGGTTGTACTATTACACTTTTAGACTGCAGTTGGCTTTCCAAAAGAGCTGGTATTTTTGGCTGAAGTTTAATGCCCATTTCATCGAACTATCATGGAGGGTATTATATTTATAAGGCTTTTTTCTACTGCACTCATCAGGATAAAAAAAGAAGTATTTGCTAATTAGTATTTATATTAGGCATTAATGACCAGATGCCTCTGATCCTTGCTGAATTTAAATTTCTTCAGTCTGCAAAAAACCACAAGGAAAACAACAGCCAAGATGAAAGCAGATTCACAGGACATACCCATGTGGTTGTGACTCAGTGGATCCGAGAGAACAAAAACTGAAAAACCCCTTTTTTGTTAAGTAAAAGACGTGGAAATTGATTTAACAGTAGTGGGCAGAATTTGCTAATGAGATATGAAAGGTAGTTAACTGAAAGGACTAATGAAAAGGAGCCAGTGTTCTATGAAAAACTTGGAAGGAAAATAAAAGAGATAGTTGACAAAGAGTCCTTTGAGTTTTAGGACTTGAAAAATATAGAGAGGAAAAACCAACAAAATCTTATTTCCAAACCTAACCGGAATCAACAGTTTTGCTGGTTTTCTGTGAAACCAAGACATATGAAAACCTGTGTTAGTGCTATCATGATGGTTATATACAAAGGCTACACTTTCAAGTAGAAATATGAACAAAATTAATAGAATTTGGAAGGGAGTAGTTTGTCATCATTTGATTTCTAAATCATTGTGAACTGAGACACTATGGCAAGGCTTGGTGTGACAAGGTCAAGCATGTGTGGCAAGGGCCAGTAGTTAGGCAATTCTACTAGCTTCTTGGAGTTTTAATTAGATGATATTTTATAGTTGTTTTTTTCCGCAGCAATATTTTCTGCTATGGAAAGTATCTGATGAAAATAACATGCTACATTTTTTTTTCTTTTTTAAATGGTTGTTTGTTTAAAAAATTCAGACTTGCAAGCAGAGTTACTGAATCTCAAGTTTGTTTAAAAATCAATTTCAAATTCTTACCTGGTCAACAAATGAGATTAAATAATGAAATAAAATGAAACTTAATTTTGGAAAGCTTAGAATGACGAAGTTCCTTACAAGACTAAGATGAGGCATATCAGAAAATTCGACATTGCTGCTGATACCTTGAGTCTCTGTGCTCTCCAGCGACTTAGACTTTAACCAGAGCTCCCAAATTTTTCTTGCTCATTAGCATTATCACGGTAACAGCAGTATTTAACATGCACATACAAGAAAAGTTTTTGGTTGCTTAGGTGACATTTGTATATCATTAATAGTGTATGCACCACAGCTTGGAAAACCATGACTGAATCCACCACTTGGATGGATTAAATTTTGTAGTTTTTGACTGAGACAAGATTATTTGCTTTGTGTTCTGCTGATAAATACTGTATTGGCCCCCATAAAGACAACCTAGACCATAAGTTGTTCTCATTTGGTCTTCTGTAGTTAGAGGATCTCCTTATTAGTATGTCTATTAACACGTGGTCCAGCTGTTGATCCTCTGCATTGATTAACACAAGATTTTGGTAAGAATGAAGGGCATACAAGGAATTATATTTTGTGTGTTCTGCCTGAGCCAAATTTGATCATAGGATTTGCTTGTATCAAGTGGCTCCAGGACCACGAGCCTTTGCACATTCCCTGATTCAAAGGCTGACCCATTTGCTAATTGATGCAAGCCAGCTGTTGTCATGTGGTCCAGCATGCTGCCTTTGACTTAGCAGGATACTGTGGACAGATACAATTGGTCTGACTGACATCTGTCAAAGCATGAAGAATTGAGTTACTCTTTGTCAGAGCTGATCCCCCAAAACGGGAGGGAGATGATCTGAGAAAGCTTTGTTTATACGGTAATTCCCATTATACTTTTCTGAAGATAGAATTCGTGCTTTCATACTATTCAAAAAAGTTGCAGCCAAAATTTTTAAATGCAGGTATTTAAATTAGACACCAAAAATTCGTAATTGAATAAGACTATGATTTCTAAGATGTGGAATACCTTGTGTTTCTCATAGTTAGACCAGCAACATTTCGAAGTCTTAGGGTTTACAGGCTTGATTTTGAGAGTCCAATTTGAAAATTTGGGCTAGAGGTGCACTGAAACACTCTCTGAAAGTGTTGACAGGGCTTCTGCATAACTGTCATCACTGATTTCCACTTAGACCTGTTCTGTATACACACCTACATGCACAAACATACTTCAGAATCCTAAGTAACTGTGAATATGTGGTATGATACCAATAATGATAAAATTGTTGTCTTGCTAGAGTTCTTTTGACAATAAAACTTCATTAAAGAAAATCCTTCTGTTATTTATGCTGACTCAGATCTTTGCTATTTATGCTGACTCAGATCTTTGCAAGGATAGTTTTACAGGTATAACTTTCCTGGTAGAACTATACTAGCATCTCCTTGCTAGTAGAGCAAAGGCTGAGGTTTCAAAACAGCTCGTAGATGCCTACATGTATTTAAAGTGCAGAAATTAATTAATTTTTCCATACCATGGTTACAACACATATATTTTCATATGTTGAAACTATGTAAGTTCTAAATTATTATTGAAATTTGTACATTAGAAGAAAAACAAGCAGGAAAAATCTGATATTCGTCTCTGTTACTGAAGTTTGACTATGTCTGAAGTAAAATGTGAGCCACATGCCATCTGGTGGATAAAACTATTCATACAGTTTTATTGGTAATCTTGATATATTTAACAAGAGGCTTCTATTAATGTTTTACATCCTTTTCTATTCTTTGCCACGTTATCACTTTTAATTGGCATTGGTGGATAATTCTTTAGTCAGAAGTAAAGGGAAAAAAATTACAAAACTGAATTCAAGGCAAAATGGAATTCCAAACTTGACCTTGGTGTTTGGTTAGACAACTAGATGCTTGGAAGAAAAACCCCAAAACCCAAATGGAAAGGTAACCATTTTCTCTCACTTCAGATATTAATTCTGGAAATTTAAAATTGTCTACCAATTAGTTAAAGATCTTATTGGATGGAGATTTCTCAAGCTTCTGCCTCATTGCAAATGACGATCTGTTGGACAGGTTGGACAGGTTGGATATTGTTCTACATCTGCACCGGCATGACCGGTGAGGCTGGAGCAGCCTCTGAGAGCCCACAGGCTCCTGTCATACAGCAGGTTCAGGTACCTTTGCCTTGCATTTTGCTGGCCATTTGGAGCACAGTTTCATTAAGTACCATTTTGTACAGAAACACATGCTTTTAAAAATGTTAAACTGCTAGCAGATGCAAGTGGAGATGTGACTTGGGTATTTTACAGACTAGATTAGGCAGATACAGTAATGAATGTGGCCAGTAATAAATATTTTCCTTTCCAAGCAGTGCTGCAGGAGTGCGTGGCTTCATGATGCATGTTTCAGAACAGTTTACAGGGTAGACATAGCATGGGATAACAAGTGGAGCAGATTCTGATAGAGAATTTCTGTTATATTGGTGAATAGTTTTTATTCTTTGCCCTTTTGTGGACATGAAGGAATCGAACATCGTGTTATCAACTAGAAGGCTGATGGTACAACTCCCTTGTTTTATCTTTAGACCAATCAACCCAAATATACAGAGCTATTTTTTGTAAACTTATTCTTAACATATTAGAAAATAATTGAAAAAGTACTTCATAATGTTTGTCACACTGTGATGTACTTCAGATTGGATCAAATGAAAGCAAGTTTGTGCTTATATTCTGAAAATGAACAAATTATTCAAATACATTATAATCAGTGCATGTGTGAAATGGAATTGTCATCACCACGTTATGTCATTGTTCCATTAGCTGAAGAAAAGGCAAGGAAAGAGCTGAAATACAACACAATGGAAAAAAGAGGTAATCCTATTGCTTCCACATGCTCCTGATTTCACAGAGCTAGTTCAGCTCTCTGCACTGTGCTGCACCACATTCCCAGTTCTGAAGGTTTATTAGTTCTGTCATGGTGCACAAGGAAGAGGGATATTTAATTGCACATGGAAGCATTCATGGTTTGTTTTATTACTAGAAGCAACTGACTACTTTAGAAATATTTTTAAGGATTCTTCTTGACAGTAAATTTACTTACAGTAGACTCAACAGACTTATGTGACTGCATACTTCATGGCTCTGTTATTCTTCTTGTAACTAATTTATTTTTCAGCAGTCAAAGTTAGATAATGTTTAAAAATACAGAAGAACAAGCAGTCACATTATTTGCAAAAATTGGAGTTGAAATGTGTTTGCACCATGTTATAACAGAGCTTTTTCTGAACTAAGCTGCTTTGGCACTTTTTTGTGTCGAATATTACACAAAGGAAGAGCATTTGCAAGTTCACCCTCCTTTTAACTGTTTCACTGGCCAGGAAATGCATGTTCACTAGAACATTTCCAAAATGTCCACAGGTTTGTGCTTCTTCACGTGGTCCTGCATTCTTGTAGAAACATATTTATGCTACACTGGGAGTAAATATTCTCAGGTTTGTGCTATGTATCTTACTGTTTGATATGATTCAAATAAACGATAAAATGTTTGATATGATTATTTACCCTCAAAAAGCCCACAGCACTTCAAAAGGTTCAACAAACAGTGGTGTCTGAAGTTACTTTAAAAAGATCCTTTCTCATAAATTTTTAAAGCATTTTCCACATGCTACTGTTTTCTTCCCATGAAATGTTGAATGACTCCTATCATATTGTATTAGGGAAAAAAATATATTTTTCCCAATCTGATTGAATTATGGTCAACCAAAGGAGAAAAATAAGTGAATTCTGGCCCAAAACAGGCAATTCAATTAAGATATTGAAAAAAAAAAAAGAAGGGCACATATGTAGATATATTTTCCTAATATGTTTGGGGAGAGTGTTTTCATGGTATTTAAAAGGCATTCAAAGATTACTTCAAGCAATTTGTGGTGAAATCCTCCTCCACTTTATTGTAGAACTGGGTAGAAATTGTCTTAAGAGCAGAGTTAGAGAGGTCTTTTTCCACCCTGTGGGACCAAAGCACAGGCTTTGTGATGTCATGTAGGTCAATTGGCCTAGAAACCACTTTTTATTTAGGAGAATAAGGTCCATGATGTATATGACATACCTTTTCTAGGATCCACCCCTTCACCAGCTCGGGAATCCTCCCAAAATGCTTTAAAGTTGGGTTTTGCTGTTTTGCTGACTTTCTTCTACAAACCAGACAAAATAATCTTTTCCTGAGGTGAATTTACCCATCATGGAGCCAACCTCCCTTGCTTTTTGTTCTAATATGGCTTGAACAGAGATGATATTTTCTCTTGGATGGTCTTATGTCATGACAGTTATGTTTATATGAATATAAGCAAAAAGAAGTTTTATTCTGAGCAAATTATCTGAATATAAAAGATTTATTCAATTTGCTTTGTGTTGTGATTAAAATCTTCTCTGTGTGCACATATATGTTTGAAAAACATTTAAAATTTTGTGCTTATTAAAATATTCCTCTTGGGAAAATGATGAAAAGAAACATTTTTTCATGTAAAGAACAGTTCAAACACTAAATAGATTGTATTAAAGAACAATCTAAAATGAAATTCACTTTTTTCCAGTCTTTACTGCTATGCATTTCAAGCAAGTTTAGACTTTAAAGTTAGTCAAGCCTTAATACAGCCTTTGAATTTAAAAGGAGATTGGAATATCTCTCCTTAAAGTCTACACTAGTGCATTTTTTAATCAGATTGCTTGTTGTAAAAGCCTTATTTGCCCATTTTACTTTCCACCAGTCGAATAAGATTGTGGGCGAAATTTTTTTGCTTGTTTATACCATTGTCATGGCTATGGAAAACAATTTTCCTACCAGTAGGTGGAATCAGATGAAAATCTTAACTTTTAAACACAGCATGTAGCTATATTTTCTGATCCAGCCGAAGGAAATCATCTGAGTGGCTCCAGTTTTGAAGTTCACAAATAATAGCAGCTTGCTAAAAACCATTTAGCTCGTAAGAATACAAATTAGATCAGCAGAAAGTCAGTGTTTATATTTAAGAGTAGTATGATTTTGACACTGGTTCTTTATGTGCACTTTTGAAGATCACTCCTGGGTAGGTTAAATATGTTCACTTCTTACATGATATTTACCACCCTCAAACTAAAACTTTCTCCTGGATGTCTTCTTACAGTCATATTGGGTTTTTTGCACTGCCTGAGCGGAGGAAAATTCTGTTATTTGTTAGTATCCATAGCTTTTCATTGGTAGTTTCTTCTGCATAACTTTTCCATAGAAATTTAGAATTAAAATCTTCAAACTACGAATACTGATCTGTCTGATACAAAAAAATGTATGATGCCAAAAACAGGAACACTTGGGCTTTGTAAACATTATTTTAGAAAATAATTCTCCTAATATTTTGAAATTTTTTGTATTAGATTTATTCTCAGATCTCTTATGAAGAAAGTTGGCACTGTAATTGCTTTTATATGTCTTGGAAGCCTTCATAGGAAAAAGGGGAATAAAGGTGTACATTATGTGTATGAAGTTTTGGCAGTGCTAACTCTTTGTTAATTTTGTGTATAATTAAGGTAGCAGGATTGTCATAGATATGTGTCTCCTCCGAAAAATCTGAGTTTATGCACAAGACTCAGTCCAAGAGTGACTGTTTCACACACCAGTTCATCTCAACTCCCTGGAAAATGAAGGTAATCCCTTGGAATGGTCAGGCAGCAGACGGAAGTTCAGTCCAGCCTTGTAATTGTGGCAGGTGAAGGAGAGTTGTTCAGCGAAGAGCAAGACACTGAAGTTACAAGCTACAGATTTTCCTTCAGTCTCTTCCTCTGAATAGTTTTAATTTTGGAAATGTTATTTACATACCTGCTTTCTCCATGTCTGCTGTATTTGTAAAACTCTAGTAGTATTATGTACTGATTTTGGGGTATAGTTTGTTCTCCTCCTGGGCATTTTGGAAAGTGAGAGAAAAAAATTTACCCATCTATTACTTGTAAAACTTTTCAATAAGCTTTAGAAATTAGGAAATACACAGGAAAGAAAACATTAAGGTCTTTACTGATGGACAATACAGACTTTCCAGTTGGTCTTTGTCATCTATAAAAAGTGTAAGTTAGGCTTCAGTTTGTTTTTCTGAATTCTGCTAAAATGGCCTCCTGAATTTTTGTCTTCCTTCCTTCTTTACTGGTGTAATTTTATGAGCTAGAGAGTTCCCATTTATGTTCTTGGAGGAAATAATTTTTCATGGGAATGTTTTTCTCCTTTCACTGAGGAGAAGCTTTCCAGGGATGGTTTGGATCAAATCATACAGAATATTTGTGATGAAAAGCATAACTTACTGGAGCTCAAAATGCAGCTCACACTTTTCTCAGTGAAAGCACTGGAGCACTTAATGTGTTGCAAATGCATGACTTGGTACAGACACGGGTTCCAAAATGTCTAAGAAACTGGAGCCCTTTGAGACAAACCTACACAGACAAATTTCATGAAAGGTATGTGGGAGAACTTGTAACACCCGAGTTCTGCATCTGGGTTTTTCTGCTTTGGGACAGACTTGGCAAGTAGACCAAAGGGGATATGTTGGATGGTCTTCCTAAATTTTTTTTCCCCCAAGCTGTATTCTGTAATACAATTCCTTGCAGATATGTGCTCTCTCCAGTTCTGTTCAGACGGAGTGGAAAGCTAATGAGAGATGTATTTAAGGATTAGTAAGGAATACGGAGTTTGCTTCTGTACCATAGCACAAAGTTTCGGCTCTTTACAGTGTCAAAGAAGGTCATTGTGAAATTAAAGCTATTTTAGAATTGACAGACTCTTAATTAAGAGGTCATATAGTCAGTCTTCTGCAGAGATGGTTTGTTCTCTTTGGAAGCAAAACAAAGCTGAATCATAGTGCACCTTCACCTTTTTGTCAAGAAAATGCTGCAGCTGGGGACAATGTCACCGTCTACAAAAGCAAGTTGCACCATTTATGCCTTGTGCTGGCACAATAAACTCTAAACTCTCATCCCTCAGGCATTTTGCAGTTGTTTGTTTACCTAAAATTCCTTGACATTATTGGGAAAACATAGCTTTTCTTCCTTGGACTGGAAGAACAACAAACAACAAAAAAGCTGTTGATGTGGGTTGGAGGGAACCATGTTGTTCATCTGCTGGATTCCACAGATGAGCGGAATCTCTTGTAAATCCTCACATGCTATTAGGTCCATATGTTATGGCACTGAAAAATACACAAAAAGTGTATTTGACAGGAAAAGCGTTTGGTTTTCTTGATGACCCTGTGCTAAGACAAAGGGAGCAAGGATGTCTTACTGATGCCTGGCTCCTGAGTGGTTTAGGCATATCAATACTTACCTCATTTCCTGCATGTGATACCAGAATTTCTGATGAGATCTTAGAAACAACTCAGGCCTGACAACTTAAATGAACAGAGATTTGTCAGCTGCCTCCTCTCAGTCTTTCCTTTTTTTTTTTTTTTTCTTATGCGTGTGTTTGTAGGGAGGCACTTTTAGGGTGCTGTCAATTTAGTTAGTTTGACAAGCCTGTTTGTGTAGAAAAGAATATGTTCAGGACCATAGGGACCTGATGATCTTAAATTCAACTGATAGCATTACCAAACTATACATGGAATTTAGATAGTGGGGATTTAGATATTGTTTTGTTCTTCTACACAAACTTTAAGTCCCCAAAGAGGAAAGAGAATTTCATTGTTTATCTGCCAGAAGTGCACTTAAATTGTTTTTGAATAAATCTGTTAGATTGTTGTTTTGTTGGAACTGCCAAGAACAGATTGGCTGTCTTGAAGTATTTCTTTGCATAGTGGATCATGCTGCACATGAAAGAAGCTTAAAAGAGTAAAGCAGTTTCTGTGCTAGATGGTATCAGGGTTCACACTGGTTTGGATAATGATGTGGTCATAGGCACTTAGAGTGAAGATTTTATTATGGATGCCAGGAGTTAGGAATTTTTAGTTCAGATTATATCTTTGGTTCAGGTGCTTTGTTCTAGATTCTCAAAAAACTCTTTTGTAGCAATTTTAGAGTAGTAGCTATGAAAGAATGTGAACCGTAGCAGCATACAGGATATAGGTAAAGCTGCAGATCTTAGGGCTACTTAGCTAAATCCATTGCATGTCTTAAAAACTTTTTTGCCATTTTGCCAAGAAACTATTAATGTGTCCTTTAAAGTGTCCAGAGACTTGAAAATGTCAATACTTTATTAACTAAATGCCCATAGATGCCTGCCAGTAAACTTCAAGGTAATCTTGGAATAAATTTTATTATGTTTAAAAAAAAAACAATTAAAAATGCTTGTCTGAATTTTATGTTCATTCATTATATTAGGTTTTCTTTATTCAGAACAATGGTTCTCTTATTTACAGTGGAAATAGAAGCTGCCACTGGGACTGGAATGATTATAGTAAAGATAGGTATCTTTTCATTAATAATCTCCCAGTAAAAGTGAGGCTACCCATTCTGAAGAAAGTGGTTTTGCTGAAATGAAGGAACAGGTTTGTCATATAAGATGTCCATTTTCAAAATATTAGCAGGTAGAACATCTGTTGATGTTCCTCTCTGTTTCCAGTAAAACAGAGAGGAATTCGGCACGCCAGCGAAGGAACAATAGCTGGGTTTTGTAACTTGTAGTTGCAAAATGTGTAGGGGATTTCTTTGAGGAGCTAATCTGTGCTGCAAACCTCAGCATGGTTAGAAGTTGTATCCAACATGTTTTCTGTAGGGCAGATGTCTATCAAAGATTTTTGATTCTTGACAGATGCATTTCAACAAGAGGTAACAAATAGCAAGAAAACAGAAAGCAGAGCGTATGTACCTACTGCGTTGTCATTCTGTACAGAAACACTCTCGTTATTGGACATAAAATAGGCAGGAAGGGACTGCAGCTATTCCTCTCACTGATTACCCATATGGACTCTCCTTCCAGCCTGCTTTTTCTGTTGCCCTTCTGCTCAAATGTAATTGATTTCTTTCTGTTTGCAAATGATGTGATGAAGTTGGTGTACGTGAAAAAGGTATTTGCCCTGTTCTTCTCACACTTGGTAATACCAAGAGGTTGTCTTGTAGACGTAAACCTGTATAGGAAAAATGAGCCAAATTGTAGAATAACCTAAAGTCATGCTTTGTCAGTCAAAAGTACATTTTCCCTGAATATAACAGCCAAGATATTTAAGTGCTGACTTCCAGCACTTGAGAAAATAAGCAACAAATTGGTATTAGGGAATTTAGGTACTAAAGCAGGTGTTATAATATCAAGGCAATACCGGAAAATCAGTGATTTAAGTTAGACAAATTATTTATTTTGAAGAAAAGTTCTTCACATTAGTTGTTGTATGATGTTTCATTATTTTTAGTGAAAGGAAGAATTCTGGAGAAAAATAGATACAACGTATTCTGGAAGGTCTTATTCAACAAAAGCATGCATATGAAATTGTCCTTGCTTCAGTTTTGGAACTGTGAGAAATCTGTACTGTAATGCTAGAGCCTACAGTACTTTAAATGGCTCTAATGTTCTTTAGGATGTTTAATGACAAGGTGTTGTGAAGTTTTGTTAAATGTTTTTATACAGCCTCAGCTATTTCCTGCTATTTTTGCACTACTTGCCTAGATGGCGTGTTATATTTAATATATAGTCCTGATAAGTACAATAACATGAAAACACTTGTTCTAGTTTTTTTCAGAAATCATTGTGTCTGTTTTCTGTGGACATGAACAATACTCTCTGCCACGTACCCTTTCTCTGTACTTGTTGCTGTCTGTTAATTATTGTAAGAGAACACAGAGGAAGCTATCAGGTTTTACTGATAAAACTGGATGTTTTGCATGTTACTTACTTTTCCAGTGCTCTAGCATGCAACTATAGCATATCTTTTCAGAGTTTTTCTTCTGGGTTAGTGTTTCCGTAACTAAGGGAAGGTATCTTAAAGTCAGTAAGTGGTGTGTCATGTTGTTTAAAATGTCTTCAGAAGGTATACAATTGTCACTTTTGCTTCAAAGCTTCTGCTAGTCAGTGGCTTTCCTACTTTTACCTTTGTTATCATCACCTTTATCACACATTTCCTTTTTTTTTCCCTTGCATGACTTCTTATTCTCACCCATTGTCATTTTTCAATCAGTGTTTGTGATGAAATTACTGAAGAGCATTATTTGAGGGTAAACTAAATATTAACAAGGCCTGCTTCCGAGATAAAGTTACTCAGGTTACCAGATACGGATTTGTTCATGTTTATTTGAAGTGTGACCCACTTTAAGGACCTTTTCTGAGGAGCGTAAGACCATGAAGCCACAAAGCACCCAGCACGCTGCAGTACTTTCATATTGGCTCCTTCATGTATACTTTCATCACCAAGAAAACAAATTTGTTAAACTGCTAATTTCAGTTCCTGCAATAGGAAAAATTACCTTTCGTCCACTTCGTGTTCCTCTGTGACCCTCGTAATGTAGCATACAGTCACCCTTGGAATTTTTAGGTTTTCAGAAATGACTTGGGAAACAGGCCTTTCCTTTCTAAATTGTGCCCCCTTGTGAAGAAATATGGTGGGTCGATAGGAGAGGACACGGCAGCATTACAGCAGAGCAGTGTGGCAGCCTCAGCAGTGTGCTTGGGAACTGATTCAAGAGAACTGTAATTAGAAATAATCCTCTTGTGTTTATATAATTTGTCTCAAAGTTTTTTTCTTATTAATCTGTATATTTTCTGCAGTAATATAACTGTATTAGTAGCTTAGAGATGAGAAGCCTAATGTGGGAAGAATTATTGTGCTTTTACTTACGGTGAGTTTACATTATGCCAGTGACATTTTCTGTATTTATAAATACATTTTAGGAATTGCTTAATTGCTGGCACTGTAAAGTAGGTTTTTTTCTATAAATTCATACAATAATAAGAGTCTAAGATGGTGCTTTCAGATAAATTTAGCATTGCATCATTTCATTTGCAGTAATGTAAACACAAGCTCCAGTAGGTCAGCAAAATTAAATACTAAATGTTTCAGATTTTATTATCTGTGTGTCTGGGATTAAACTGAAATGCTTATGGAGTTTTTACGAGGAACAGATTTCCATTGACTGTTGGGAAAGTACACTTGTAGGAGCTGCAGAGGTGAGGCAGCACCATGTGAAATGCAGCAACGGGATTAAGATTTGGCAACGCACTTCTTTTCTCTCCAGGCTCTTAGGCAGTCTCTGTAGACGAGAACAGACTGTCATCTTGTATGGCTGGAAGCTAACTTAGGCTTTCTGCTTGTCTGCTTGTTTCAATTTCTATACAATTCTGTCATTTTTCCTACAAGTTGATATGGATCTGGTGAAACGCAAGGGGAAAAGGTATGGTTCCTGTAATATAAAGTATAAAATAGTTTTTCTTACTGGAGGAATAACAGGAAAGCTTTCCTTCATCAGAAAGAAGAATATAGTGCTGGAGAAAAATATATTCTTGATTAAGCCAGATATTTCTTTCGGGAATGTTTCTTTTTCAGTCAATACTTACCCTGCAGGTGTAACCAATTAGTAATTATGAAAACTGTTTTCTTTTTTTCTTTAAAATAGGCATACTGCATGTGAATATTTACTAGCTTATTGTGTTTAATTGATTGTAAAGTCACTTGTAGAATTTTAGTACTTGAAGTTATAAAAGTCTACTTGAATGCTTAGTATTGGGTTCTAACTCTGTATATAAAGTAATATAATTATAGGCTTTTCTTTTTCTTACCTTGTTGTTTTCATAAAATACTTAGATACAGTTAATGAAATTGGCATTAAACACCCCCAGCGAATACCTGATTTTTACTGTGACTTGATCAAGAAATATTGCATGCACAGCAAGGATTTCTAGAAAACACTTGCTATTTTTTAGTAAAGTATATTGAAATCATAAAGGGAATATATAAGACTTTGTTTTTTGAATATTCAATAGAATATAAATGAAAGCAAATTTTATACCTAGTGTAATCAATAGAAAAATGTTCAGCAGAAATAGTATCAGGATGACATTTGATTAGTATGTATGTTTTTATAAATTCTAAAATACTCTTGTGTCTTATTTTCTCATCATGTGCACGTGAAGCTAAAATTACGGGCAGCTCACTACACAACAGTTATGATACTGAGAGAACTGTTTCCTTTTCTTAAACGTATGTTGTACTTTTAAATAGTCTAAAAAACTTGGAAATTGTCTAATGTTTGAATGTACTGGATTAGTCTTCCAGTAAAGTACTATGTTTCAGGAATTTAAACTATGAACAGTGCTTTTGACTTAGTGCAAGCAGTTTATTCTATAGGTTGGTTAATCAAGTACCAACTACTAACTTAAGAAGTACCTACTTCTAAAATTAACACAATAATGGGTTTTTTTGTACGTAAGCTCTGATAAGTAGTAAAAGTTGTGGTGGTTACACTTAATGAACACAAACTCTGTATCTCTGTGACAACTTGTCTTATTTTCACTTAAGTAGCAGGGGGAGTTTTTTCTCCCTGATACCTTTGTAGTTTAGTGTTGTAGCTTTATTATGTTAAAAGCAAATAACCTGGGGCCATTATGACAAAGCTTTGAGTCTTGAGTAAAGGGTCGAAATATGTATTGTTTCTTTGTGCTGCTACACAGGGATAAAACAAAGGGGAACTGACAGTTGATACGTTATAAATAATGTTAAGAGTCACATATACTGTGATAATGTCTGGCAGCATTAAGCTCTGGTACTTATTTTTCAAGGAGCAGAATAATTGCATAAGAAGATAAAGTTACTGTTTTAAAGTGTGTAAGCAGTGATAAAAAAGGTGAGCTGTGGGATATACAGATACAACCGTTTATTAAATGACCATATTGATAAGTAGCATGTATGTGAATATGGGCTTTTGCTGATGTATTAGTAAGTCCAGAGAAGTAATGCTCTATGAATAAAGTAAATACGTAGTTAACCAGTCAGAAGATTAAAAAAAAAAAGAATGACTAGACTAAAATATTGAATTACAGTCACATATTTGTCAAGGACATATTCAGTTATCAAAAACATCCTAACTTAGTTTGTTGAATTGTATTTGTTGCCATCTTGACTCATTCTTACTGCTCCATAAATTTAGAGAGGGGTCATGACTCTCAGCAAGTGTGGTTTTTGTATTAGTCATTTTAATAAAACTAAACTAGTGCCCAAGCTTTACATCTTAAATTTTCATAAGCAGCGAAACCTCCATCATTGCTTCATTTTCTGTTTTCATGTGGTCTTTGATAGATAAATCTTCACAGGCACGTTTCATTGTAGAGGAATGTATTAGTACAATTGATAAAATAATTTTTGGAATATAAAGACTCAATTTTAAAATAGGTTTTAGAATTATGTGTCTCAGATGGAAATTACTTTTTTTCACCACAGGATTGCCCTTTCCTATGCTAGTATTATAATAGATTTATATATTTAATGTAGATTTGGGTTTTGATGGGACCTCTTGTTACAAAAAATGTATGTAAACTTTACCCTCAATGGAATAGTTGTCTTTGATGTCACTCTGAGAAAATAAGGGTCCAGAAATTATCTCTGCTAGTTTATTCTCTACTACAGTAAATATAACCTTTATAACAGTATTTTTTCTGGGTTTTTTTTTTTTTATCCCCTCAAGTTCTTATAGTAGCACTATTTGAAAAAAATTCTTCCTGCATATTCTCAGAATGATGATACTGTGCTCTCTAAAAATCTTTAGAGTGTACTTGTCAAGTTGTAAGTATTTGGGACTTCAGTAAAATGTTGTGCTACTACTAGACTTTCATGGAAACATACAATACTTGCAACATTTTTCCATCCTTCTATGATAATTATTTAAAACGAGAGCAAACAACAGATTTTTGCTTGGTACAAATTTTCCTCCCTCAAGTACATGAATACTTTATTATGTACATGAAAACTTGCTGCAGTTAATTCAAAACAAATCTGTACTCAGCCCTCCCAAAGCTGTTATTTCTCACTAAGGTGAAGCTTTTGTAAAAGTTTAAAGAATCCCAAAATGGGCATGTGTCCTTGTAGATAAATGAGTCGAAGTTTTCTCAACAGTGGTGTGCTAGTATGAAAGAGAAGCTTATAATAGGAATCTAAGTTTTATCCTTCATTTTGAGAGGTTAAGCTTACACACAGGTCACTTATGCATGTAATTCGGTGTAATATAATTGCAATTTATAAAAATGATTACAGTGAGCAGAGTGGCTATGAATTTTCGTAAGGAAGCTCTTGTATATACAAAGTTTAGTTGAAGCTAATGCTAAAGCAAAATAAATCTCATGGATGACTAAACTGTAGTCCCTGGGTCTGTAACAGTCCCCAGAGAATAAGGAAAGTTAATTTAAAATATTTTTGTTCTTCTGGTCTTAAGCCAGATGCCTTAAATTCTGAAAATGAAGCCTCCAGTGACATTCCATTCCAGTGGGAAAAGAAAGGAGAACATATACCCTGGTCCTGCAGAAACTTACTTCATCAACAATTATGAAGTGTAATTTAAATATGGAACTAATGAGCTCTCATTTCTAATCCCTTGTTCCGTCACTCCCTCTTGCTCAATCATTCTCTTCTCTTAGAAGAAGCATATTTACTTTAAAAAACGTGTTTTACATGTGATGAAGGAACTGGAACTTTTGAAAATAGCAGAACATTCGATTATTTATTTTGTGATTTTCAGGGAAGTAGAACTGAACTGGAAATGCAGTTAATGAATCAATGTCCTGTGTTTAGATCTTGGAATTGGCTTCCAAAACTCTATTTGGAGATATCATCAATTTTAACTTCATCATAGTGTTACCATCCTTTCATCTTTTTAGCAGATTCAGATGATACTCAGGAACTCCTTCAGTGACATTTACTTTGGTAGATACAGTTTTATTCTAGTATAGAGTTGTCCCAATTTAAGCATGGCTATTGGTGTATATTAGGTATCTATTATCAAACTTGTATTATAAATTAAAATATGATGTGAAAATTGAATGTACCGTGTTCTACAGGGCAGTTATTAAGTTTAAGGCAGTAGTTGAACACACTATCTGGAAACAAGGAAAACAGGAAGTTATTTCTTTAGCTTACTGCACTGTGTATTAGTAGTTCACACTGCCTTCATATTTTCAGCTTTCCTTAACTTTAGGAACTTTCTGTAGATACAGCACAGTCTTCCTTAGCAGCTAGTGACTAAGCAAATGCATAGTGTTGAAGGTACTACACCCCTAATTCAAGATACCAACATACTTCATTGTAGTGTGATATATTATTGTGATTGCTTAGTTTTAGCTAAAAAATTTGTTCAAAACGTTTACAAGGTAGCCCTTTTTTATTTTTTGGGCGGTTGTCATTAAGTGTTCCTTGTGAGCAGCGATGAATGAAGAGTCAACATCAGTTAAGTAGAATTAGACATGTCATTTAAAAATTAAGTTCAAAGTATCAATATTCTGTTACTTTAGGCAAGCAGTGGTGCCTTTTCTATTCCTGGATAATTAAAAAAAAACCTTAAAGTGGAAAATGCCTCTTTATAGAACAAAGTTATTTTGTTTCATGAAATCATGTTCTGTAGCCTGACCTAAAAGTCTATTAAACAATTCAGTCATGAAAACTCTGAGAATTTCCTGGCCCCTAAGTACTATCCAAAATAATCTTATAATTATTCATGTGACCCTATGAACCCAGCAGCTGAAGTACAAGCAAACAAATAGGCATGGATTCAGTGTCTACAAAATTAGAAAATGAGAACTAAGTTTCCTGTGCTAAGGAAAAGTTGCTGTCATTAGCCATATGCTGTGGATAGGATGCATTAATTTTACAGCTATAATAATCTGCCTACCAATCTTTAACAACAATATCACTTACAATTGGTTATAAATGAAAATATTTAGAGATACAGCAAGGTTCTGTTGCACTTTACATTTATGGAATACTTAGGTTTCTGACTGTAGAACTGTGGACTGTTTCTGATAGATTTGAAAACATCCACTTTTCAATGTAAATCCAAAATGTAGAGTACAATAAAATCTCAATATGAGCCTTTTATGATACAAATAGTAATAGTGATTGTATAACTACAAAGATGGTTTTATTACATGTACTTTGTGTTTGAGCTTTGGCATGTTTTCTCTGAGCTGGAGACCTTTGCAATTCCTTTAGTCACAGGGGTGCAACATTGCACTGTGTAAAAACTGAATTAGCCAGTGCTGTGAACTTTAATCCTTACCATTGATTACCTTGTGAATTTTAATATGAGAGACACAGGAATGGAACAGACTGTATGATTTCTGAATCAGTTATTTAGGTATATGTATTAAAGTATTACTTTTAAAGAACAGGTAAAGCCAGAGTTTTGCAGAAGTAGCTATAGTGAACTTTGACAAATGGATAAGATTCTAGAAAGAAGATGAAAAACCAAATATATAAGGGATGGTGAGGCATGGTCTTCAACAGCCAGAATTTTGAGGTTTTCTTTTTGGTTCTTTGTTTCTAAGATGGTCACATTGACAGGAGATCTCTTAAGTGTATTTTTTTTTTTTCTGTACCGTGTGTTACCTCTCATACTTATTGACAGTTTGTAATTCAGGAAGCTCATCTTTCAAATTTGTTTAAATAATCACTTCACATGAGTGGGAATGCAGCTATTTATAAATGTATGAGTTCTGTGGAAGCCTTTTCTCAAATGGGAAGTTGTTACTAAGGTACAAAACCATAGAGATTTCTGCCTGTACCTGATGTGCAGTGGGGCTCTTTTGTTCATTTCTTTGAGAAAATCTAGACTTGCTATCATGCCACATATAGAATAATAGTTTAAAAAAAAAGACGTGGGAAGGTGGCTGTTGGGTTCCTCTACTTTGATTGCTCAGTATTCACCTGTCTTGAATGCACTTATCACACCGTCAGTATTTCGGAAAAGAAAAATATGAACGTGCTGCCCGTTTGAAATGTTTATTGACCTAGTTGAAATAATTTTTTTCTACCTTTGAAGAAGTACACCTCCAAGGGTATATTAAATAGAGGGGTTTCATGGCTTCTGCTAGAATTTTGTACTATTTTTTACTTTAACTCAGTGATCCATTGCAACGTAGCATCCCATTACAGTTTGAAGTACCGAAGGTGTATGGTGAAAATTTGCATCTCTCAAGTTGAAATTATTAAATCATGACACATTTATTATTCTAATGTCTGTGTGGTTGAACTGTGAATTATTTCAGTCTGCTTTCTGACAAGGAGTTTTAATCCTAATTAATCTATTTTATATAATGTACTTAGCTACAGTAAAACTTCTATGCTGAATTGAAAAGTCAACCTGCTAGTCTTTTTCTTGTTCTAAGTATTTTATGTAACACACCTGTGAAGTTTTATATTAATGACTTTTTTTTCATCAGTAGGACATATCAAAAGTTATTATTAAAATATATTTTTAAGAAGTGGTAATGTGGGAGGCATATACTTTTGTGTTAAACGCACTAGAGGCAATTTTGAAAGCTGCTAACTCAAGAAATTCCAATCCACATGATCAGGTATTCAAAGATGTGATCCACATCAGACTAGTAAAGCTGTCAGCTTTTCATTAAAAATCCCAAGGTGTGCTTTAGTTATGTGGAAATAACAGAGATGTTTGAATAGATTAATTTAATTTATTTAGTTACTAAGACAGCATATTGTTTTTAAGTTAATTTTTTGTTGGAAGTTTGGAGGAAGTAAATAAACACTCAGGAAATAAAAAGAATACTGGCAAGATGAAGAATTGATAAAGGTAAAACGGTAAACAGAAATTTAACTCCAAATAAGCTGAGAAGTACTACAAAAATATAAATATTATGATTTAAAATGAAAAAGGTTAGCAAATGAACTTAGTAATAAAATAATTAATAACTATTAAGAGAGATATTTTTTCACATACACTTTTGTACCAACAGAAGTATAAATAGCTGACCTGTCTGACCAGAAAGTGATATTTTTGTCCTTTTCTGGGTAAGACTACAGGGGTCTCTCTCACTGGCAAGGGCATTGTTTCACATTGCTGGAAAATGACGTGAAGAGCTTCTATGTTGTGTTTGGTGTCATCCTTTCATTTTCTCCTTAATCAAACTGAAATTTCAAGTAGTATGGAAAATCTTTCAACTGACAGTTAATTAATGCCTTGTCTCAAACCTCTATTTTATATCTTAGGTTGATTCTTCTTTGTAGTTATTTGAATCTAAAGTATATTAACTGGCATGATTCTTTAAAAGCAGGATTCTCTGGACTTGGAGATGCTGTGTTAAATATGTATTCCCATTAGACCAAACTGCCTTTTCTGTCTTTCAAATCTGTAGAGTCCCTCTTTCCTTTGGTAAGGGCTGTTAAAATTAGTAATGTTACCTTATAGAAATAGAAAATTAGTAAGTAGTAGCAACCAAGTTTTATCAAAAGTGAAGATGATGACTTGTTGGAAGTCTGGACCTGCTGTTTTAGTTTCTGGTGATAAATAAATCCAACTCTCAAATACATTTTTTAAAAACTGCATCATCATTTTTGTATGATAACAAATGAAAAAAATTCCCTACTGAAGACAGTGGTCATGTAGCAGAGCTGAATAGGGGTGGCTGATAGTATTTCTGAAGAACGATGAACTGTGTTTAAGGATTGCCTATGCAAGATAGTTTCATCCTCATTAAATTCAGTTTCAGCTCCTTGAAATTATCTCATCCTTAACAGGATGCAATTCATAAGAAATATTGGCTGGTGATGTAATGCACATTCTGTAATTGAAGTTGAAGCTGTACAAAGTTCAAAGAACATCAGTAAATGAATATTGGTATTTGGGCACATCTGTGCTGGTTCGCTCTTTTGGCAGCCTTCCAGCTGCCATCAAGGGGGCTCTCCATGTTACCAGGGTCAGCTCATCTGTTTGCCCGTGTGTCCTCTGCTACTCTGTGCCATTTTGCCCAGTTACAACTTCCTGTCTAGAATTTAATACACAGCAAAAATTGCTGTTGAGTAAGTGAGCATTATTGCTCGGTAGCACAGTACTGTTGTCTTGCACTCTGTCCTGACATTGTGAAGATCTTCATCTCCCTCATCCTTGAAGAGTGCATTAAAGTTTGAAAAGTCTTTGAGAACAGACAGCGCAACAAGGATGTTGATAAGACAACTGCTGGAAGGGTATCCAGGGAGGGCAGAAAAGCAAAGGAAAGTATCTGGGTCTCCCACAGTGACAATCCCTCTGTGAGATTGGACATTATTAGAAAAGCCGTGAGTGAATTATGATTATGTTGGGACAAGCATTGACCCCTATGATGAAGAGGTGCCTGAAGACCGTTATTTCTTTCCTGTGATGTGTTCTTTCCTTCAGATGTGTAAGGGCAGACTGTGATACACACACCTTCTCCACCAGCTGTACACACCCTGCCCCAGAGAGAGCAACTTCCTTTTGACTCAGTGGATTTATTCCTATTGTAAGCAGAAAGTGATAGTATATGCTAGACTGTATCTTGGCATCATGTCCACTCCTATCCCCCTCACCAGTTGCTGGGAAGTGAGGGTATAAAATACAGAGTTTGCTTTTATTCAATGCCCACAATTGCAAATTATGCGAAGATAGATCTTTTTTGTAAAATCACAGTCTTGTTAAATGCATTGAAAAAAAAAGATAATAATAAAACATAATGCAAAAAAAGAAAAAAAAAAGTCCCCAAACCCAACAAAAAACTAAAGGAAAACCCCGCTGTAGTTAATTTTACTGTATTTCCTTTTTTTCTTTTTTTACCGACTCCTATTGACTGCATTCAAAGCATAGAATTGTAGAATATCCAGAGTTGGAAGGGACCCACAAGGATCATCAAAGTCCAGCTCCTGGCCCTGCACAGGACCATCCCCAAGAATCACACCATGTGACTTAGAGCATTATCTAAACCTTTCTTGTACTCTGTCAAGCTTAGTGCTGTGACCACTTCCCAGAGAGCCTGTTCAAGTGCCCAACCACCCTCTGTGTGAAGAACCTTTTCCTGATATCAAACCTAAACCTCCCTTGACAGCTTTATGCCATCCCCTAAGGTCCTGTCACTGGTCAGCAGAGAGGAGAGATCAGTGTTTGCATCTCCTCTTCCTCTTACAAGGAAGTTGTAGACTGTGATGAGGTGAACATGCCAAGTGACCTCAGCCACTCCTTGTATGACTTTTTCTCTAGGCCCTTCAGTATCTTCAGCATCCTTAATGCAACCATGCTCAAATTTCAGCTATCTACTCTGAAATATTGCCCTTTGTCTTTCCTGATGCTTCCATGCTAGTGTGCTGCTGCAGTGAACAAATCTTTCCATTTCTTGCATTCTCAAAGCAGTTCCTGTTTTTCCTCCTTATGGTGTCCCAGGCAAAAGATGAACAACACCACCCTGAACATGCCTGAACCACCTTATAATAAATACTGCATTTTTCAAGTACTGGGCAAACCTGTAGTGGTATTGATTACTGTGTGTATGTATTCGAGGAAGGCTTTCTCTCCCTACCTCTGCCCCCTGTGCCCCAAGACAACACAGTATTTCTAGTATCTGAGGTACACTTCAGATTGTACCATAGTACTGTATTCTTTTATTTTCTTGGAAGTTTTTTCAAATATAGAACAACATTTCAGCAGACTAGGGATATTTTAAGGAATTTTTCCATCACAGAAAGTAACATCTCAGCAGTCGAGAGATTCTGTTTAAGCACCGTGTGAAAATACATATAGGGGGCCAGATATGAGCAAGTTAAGATGTTAACCCCTGATATTCTGAACAGTGTTTACTGAATTGCATGTATTTCACTGTAAATATATGTTTATAGCTCCATCTTTCTTGCTGATCAGTTGTCAAAACAGCCCTTTACTTCTATTTCTTAAGCACAAATGCAAACCTGCACCAAATGGTTGTATTTTGGCAAGAGTTACTTCAGGTGATGACAGTTCTTATTCTCCTGTTGGTAAAACTGCAGGCAGGCTGGATGGCAAGTGCCATTGCTGAAACTACTGTCAGTTCTGCTTTGTGGGGCAGGTGTTGGCTTGCAAAGCCACCTGAAGGGTGACATTCAAATACATCTCTAAAAACTGTTGAGTATGAAGAACATGTGTATGGAGAAGTCTATTTAACATTTCATTTTATTTTATGACTGTTCATACTTTAAGAATGTTGTCTGATAGCCACAAAAGTTGGATCATGAGATGCTGGGAGAGGATCTCTGGGAATTTTTGAGTTTGACGCCAACTTGCAAAACTGCAGTTGCTTCCAGATAGCTGTTTCCATGTTTGCTGCAGTGCACCTAGGGATACACTGCAATGGAGTGTCATGATAAACAAGAAATCAGAGAAGCTTGAGATAGGTAGTGAATCTCTTGCAAGTTTCAGTGATGGTACAATTTAGTAAAGCTTGTGCATGACTGTTTGTCATCATCCACTTCATCTTGAATAGTAAGTTAGGAATTGAATTTAGTTGACCACAGATTTTAGCTGTAGCCCTACTTGTTCATAAGAACAGAATTCTTGTACAGAAATACCAGAACTCAGTGAGATGCATAGCCAGAAATTTGATCAGATCTCTTGACTTGTGCTTATTTGGTCACAGGCAGCTAAATACCATGAAGAAGATAATGTTCTAAGAGTCTAAATGTCTAGCTTTTGTACTCCAAACACTGAAAAATGCCTACCAAAATGTTAAATTTCTTGAAAGGATTTCTGAGGGCCTCACCTACTGGATTGCTGAAGTGAACAAGAGTTCTCAGTGAACTAAGAAATAGTGCCACCAGAGCAGACCTTTCTGCTGTTAGAGCATTGTCTTTGTCAAACACAGTAATATCCCTTGGCATTGAACAACCTGCACAACCATTTTAGATATGGGGCTCTGGCCATGTCTTCTTGATAATAGAAACACAACAGAAAGAAAGACAAGTGTATACATTATTCTAAGCATAACAGAAAATGCATTTAGTGTTTATATGTCAGTTCTTGTAATCGATACATAATCAGAAATTGTCACAAGAGTTTCATATATTAGAAAGCCCAGGAATTAAAGATGTCTTTTTTTCTGAAAATCAGAGAAGTATACACACTAAAATTGTGGTACCCCTTTCTTTTTCTTCCATGAAAGTCATGTAGGAATTGTCAGTCTTTGATCTTTTTGAGTGCAGAACATTTGTAGTGAGACACAATTGAACCCTGTACTTGGTCACGTTCAGTGTCTCCTGCTGTTACTTTCTTCATTTTTTTTTAAATTAATTTTGTAACTGGAAGCTTTTGAACCCATACTTAATGTATAATAACATTCAACTTCTGTCCTGGAACAGCTTAACTGTCCTGAAACCAAAAGATGTTGTAAAATTGTCAAAAAAATAAAAAAAGGTACATTTATCACTTTTTTTCTTAATTTTTTTTTTTTAAGAAGAGTTGTTTATTTGTAATTTTGCCGAAGAGTTGACTTTTTGCAGAGAAAGTTTGAATTGGAATGATGTTGCTTGCAGATGTTTGTTAGCTTGCTGTTTAATATAAAATACATTTCCTTTTAGGTACATCTTTCATTTGTGTTTTGTTGCTATTAAAATAATTTTCAAAATTTTAGTTAGTGGCTTTAGCAGCAGTAGCAATAGAAGATAGGATACAACTGCCTTTGCTGTAGATTTTAAAGTGTTCTTTTATGAAGAGATTATTTTTTCCCTTGACATTGCAGACACCCATCTGTGCAGAATCTGGTCTCTTTTCTGTCTTCTGAACTAAATTTTGTTGTGAATTTCTCTGCAGAGGCTCCTGAGCTTTGTGAGAGTGCAGAAAGGAAGCTGATGAAGGAAGCACTGTAACTAGTTTCAGTAGTGCTGTAAGCAAAAGTGCACACAAACAAGTAAACTTTCTCAGAAATGGGATCTCTGGCTTAGGCAGGTCTGTGAAATGGGAAATTTGTTTGGAGCTGGTTTAAGATGGAAAGCCACAGTGCTTTTCCAGGATGTCCAAGTGTCATTGTACGTGGAATGATTACTCAGACTAGATAACTGTAAATGAAGAGTGGAGTATTTGCTGTACTAAATAGTGTGATTCATTTCTATTTTTGCACAGCAAGACTTATTTTTGAAACTATTGAACTAGATTAAAAACAAGGGCAGTAATTATTCTCTTTTGAGCTAGAAATCTGTATGGGTTCTCAAGACTTGCCTTTGAATCCCGGATCAGTGGCAAACTTTTCTTCGTAGATTTCATCATTTCTGCAGATCCCAATTGACAGTTGTTTGTTCCAGCATCTGTGAAAATCAAGTGGTTAACAACATTATTCAGGGAGTATTTAAATGAGTGATTATCTCATGATGAACTAGCTCAAAGATAAATGTTGAAAATGTTCATGTCCAAAGTGGCTTTTGTATTTGTAACTAAAAGAAATGTTCCTTGGACTGCTAGCCTCACTCTTGTTTAAGCAGAATAATGTTGGGTGCTGCTTTTAGATTATTTAGATGAGCAATATTGCAGGTAAGAATGTTGGGGAAAGTAATTTATTAATAGGAAAGTCGTTACAAAATTTGTTTATTTCCACTTCTAATACCTTTTTTTTCCAAAAGTTGCTAATATTAAGGAGTAATAGGAGAATGAAAGAATACTTTAATTTTTGTTTAAAAAACCCTGCCCCACAATATCCCAATATCCTTAGAAAGAACTGAGCACTGACAAGTGCTGTCTCTGCATAGGCAACAACACTACAAAAAAGCATTTTGTAATGTATTGTGAGTCTGTACTTTCGCAGTGATCTTGAGATGTCATGAGCTAGTCATTGTGAGTATGGTCGTAACATGAAGGAGATAAAGCTGAGAAAACCCAATACTTCAAAAATTTGACTGTCACCATCACCTCTTTTTTTAATTTTATTAGTAAATGCTCCAAAGTGTGATGCTGAAGTTCCATCTTGTAAGACATAAAACTGAAGTATTGATCAACTCTGCATTAATGCCTCATTCTTTTGTTCTGAGCAAATTCTGGTATGTTTGAATGACATAGTAGAATTAATACATGTAAAAGCAATTGGAATGGTCCTTGGTCATATCTTCCAAGAGATCATTGTTAGCTTCATTTAGTCAATATTAGTAAGGGTTTTCTTCTGAAAAACCTGCAGGGACAAAATGAAAAATCACCATCAGAATTTCCTCATTTTAATGTAATTTTTCTTGGAACAGAGCAAATTTGGAAAGAGCAGCATTTCCTGTGATGCTAATTGTGTTTAGACTTGTATGTTCTGTAAAACCTTTGTGTTTTCGAAGGAGATATTTAGGTGATCTTCAAGACATACTGTCGTGACTGTTATTACCTGTTAATATACCATTCTGGCTTACAGGCATTTAAAATTGCTTAAAAAACATGCAACAAAGGAAGGATTTGTGTTGCAGGAAGGCTGTGCATGGACTGTCTGCAGCCCTTCTAACACTCTGTAGTGAACAACCAGGAAATCAGACTGAAATGCATAGTACCAACTGAGCATACACCTTCATTCTGGTCTTTTAGGATATATTGATAGATGCTTTTAGAGACAATTTGGACAGATGCAGTAAAGTATTAAAGCCCCATTATTCCCTATTTTCTCTTATTTTTATGATGTATCAATAAGCATAATTTTTCATGATTTTTCTTTGCGATGAACTTCTTGGGTGCACATATTCTTTGTTATTATTATAAAGTTAGAGAAATTAAGCTTGCTTCCTTATAATGGGAATTTTTGGTGGGAATAATTCTAGTTTCTGGGATAACGTGCCTCCAAGTTTTAAGCTAAATACCTGAGGCCGAAAAAAATATGCCAAGAAAACATCACAATAAAAGATGCCTGTATGTTTAAGTAAGAAATCAGAACAAAATTATTTTTTATGAACTGCCATATCCAATATTTGCACTACAGCAGCACCCTTGAACTCCAGCTAAATTTTGGGGGAATATCTCTCATAAACTGTAGGGCAATAAGGGGCTACAGTGTTTAGGTTTCTGCCATTTCTATGTAGTAAGCCTATAGTAATGTGTATGGAGGAAAGGACATATTGCAATTTGCAGTTGCAGTTATGATTAAACAGGAAAAAAGTAAGAGAAAAATAAGGAATAGTTTCAAGGCTGCCATGAGTTACTTGTTCTTATAGTTATTTTTAAAGATATTTTTAATATCTTGACAAAATATGTCTGTTGTCACTGTAAGAAAGTTTTATTGCCTGAAGGTTATCAATCAGTTAACTTGCAGATACCAATTTAAGTTGCTACAAGCAAAACTAAGGTTTTTTTAAAGTAAAGTTTTGATGATTTATTGCATGCGTTATTAAGAGCTGAAAAATCTATTTTTCCATTTATTTTCCAAATATGGACTTGGTTGTAGGATGGAATTCTGCCTGAATTTAATCTTTATTTTAATGCTAATTTTTGGTTGAATTCAAGGGCATTTTTTTTTTCGGTAGTAGTATGAAAAGTTTTATGTTGAAAATAATTTTCATTTTCCTTTTACTTACGATTAAAATCTGCCTAAAAAAATAGAAAAAAGTAAAAATCCATTGAAGCCATAGTATACTTCCATTGGAATACTGTTGTATTAGTATGTGGAGTTTCCTGTTTCAGCTGAGAAAAGAAAAAGCGTTAGAAGACATGTTTTTATTGTCCAAAGTAAATCTTGAATTGCTAGAGTTGCATATAAATGTTACCGTTTACATGTGTGCTCGTTACGGTACACTTAATATCACAACATTTTTAGATTCAGATACTGTCCCGAGTTTCTTCTGAGGTACTGCTTGATATGTAGTAGGTGAGACATGGCAGCATCAGACTGCAGATGGCTTTGGAACCTTTATTTGATGTGTAAGGCAAAAATGAATCGGGAGTGATATGCCCTTGTGAACCTTTGCTTTTTGACAGGTAACTGTCAGTTTAGTGCTGTATTTCACTGCTTTTGGTTCGTGTTTAGTTACATTAGCCATTCTTTGGTAGTGATGTGGATCAATATTAAGCCATCTGCAAGGACGGACTATAAGCCCTGGCTTGGAATAAACTTCTCTGTCTCCCAGGCAAGATTAAGTTTCCTCAATTGCCTGCTGTGATCTTTCTGAAAGGTGATTTCCTCTCTTAGTTTACCTGAGGGATATGTTGCAATTCTGATTGTTTCAGTTCTTTGCAGTGGCTGACAAGTATACACATTGTATTTTTTCGTAACCTCATCGTGTATAGCAGAGGTAACACCTGCAGAACTTTAATATATGAAAGCAAACAGAATTTGAAAATGTTACGTGAAGTGCAGAGTCTTTTGAGACAGCTAGTGCCCTGAAGTCTACTTTATACAGAAGAGATTAACACCATTATTCTATGTATAATCTCTCCAGCAAAACACTGTCGCCTACTTCTGTCAACAAATGGTTTCTTTGCTTTGGCAGCTGAAAGAAATTTTAGTTGTGTAGGCAACAGAACATGCCTTTATAAGTTGCAGAACCCAATTTTAAAAATATTTTGGATGGTAACTGCAGTTTTGAGAAGTTAAATTATATTCATTAACTAAATATTTTTTTAAACAAGCTAAAAAGACTAATTATGTCTGCTGTGTGTGACACACTCATAATCCAGGCACAAGGGCAGGTTTACTGTTTCACAGTACACCTTTTGGAATGGTACTGTTCCTTACAGACACTTACCTGACTAAAAGGTCTGCACGTATCCCATCCATTTTGAGTGCACTTTCTTTCTGAATAGAGATATGTACTTGATGACAGTCTGAGTCCATAAAATTTATATACCAAAAAAAAAGGAAGATAAAGGTGCTCAAGCAGAGGTGTGATATTTCTAGAAGCCTCAGACCAAACAAGTTCTGGAATATTTTCAGGGAGAGGGCAAAAGCCATATTTTAATGGAATAGAGTTACACAGCCATAGTCAACATGTGAAAGTTTTTGGTTTTTATTTTGTGTTAATAAATATATCAGTGTTCTTTTTCAAAAAATTGAATTACATTACTAGTTAATAATTATATTTTCAATATAAAATTTTACTGTTTCCCCAAGAAATGGTTAATACAAAAATTAAAGCTCAAATGACAAATATGTGCTTTAATATACTGGATTGTATTTGATATTCTGCAGTTTGTTTACCTCGATGAAAGAATTACATCATCATTCACAGCTTCTGGTACTGGAGGGTCAGATCTCTTGTGGGAGCAGGGCATTGGAACCCTCATCATTTACATGGCAGAGCAGATCCCAGTCTCAGGGTAGAAGTGGATGGGTGTGCAGATCCCTGTCCTGGGAGCCACTTCACTCCTTGGATACGTGGCTGGGCACGTGTGTGTCCTGTGGTGAGGCTCCAGTGCCTCTGACGCGTGGCGCGCACGGACTGTGCAAACAGTTTCTTATCATCTGACTGAGCACATGTGTGCTTGCTTTGTAGGACTGGATGCTGTTTTGCTGTTTCTGCCATGTTGATGAATAGCTGTAATTTGTTTATGTATGGGGAAAGGATGGCAATGAGAAACAAGGCATTAATTACAAAAAAGTGTCATGAAGTCATCAGCTTGTTTCTTCTCCACGTGTAAGAACTGATGGGGAACAACCTCATCAGAATTGTCGTAGCGCCTGTCCTAGTGACAGCTATAATGACCTTTCCCTGTGTTAATTTTTAGTTTGGTAGTTTGCACTTTGTAATTACAAAGCACAGATCATTGAAACAAATTATTAATGTTAATCAGTAAGTCAGCATACAAGAATGAAAAGAATCAAGGCTCTCCTTGTATACTAAATGAAAAGATTTCTTCCAGATTCTTGCTTTGATCATTAGACTCTTTTAAATAAGCAAACATTACTTAGTTGCTAAGCCACAGGCTGAAGCTCATTAGTGTGTTATCACAAATATTGGAAAAAGAGTACTAAACCAATATTAGATAGAGGACCTGTGCGTAGGCTGGAAGTAATGCAATGAACGTGACACCAGAACATTTTGAAAGAGGGCTCACAGTGCTTAAAACCATTTATGTTTGCAAAACCCCACCCCACTCAGCAAGAAAAAGTGCCAACCCTGAGTTGATCTGTTTTTTCTGCTACTGATATCTCTAAGAGTTTTCTGGAAGTACAGCAGATTTAATAGTCTTATAAACAATTTTATGCATATTCTTTACTTCAAATATTGACCAGGTATATTGATGTGACCTTATGGTTATCCTTAAAACTGATTTTCATTAGAATGATCGTAACCATAGATTGAAAGCCAGAATGACATCTTATTCAAATACCCTTTTTGGGAACCCAACTCAATCCTAACAAACCAGTTTTGGATACATAGATATTGCAGGTTACTGAATTTTACAAGAATTCACGGTCATTTGGAATTTTTTGGTGTTCTATGTATTATCTTAAGCAAATGAACTAACAGTCCATGCTTTTGCATTCTTCACAGATCTTCAGTACAGTGAGAGAAGAAGAGGAAGGAGCAGAAGATATTTTTGAATATATTCCTCATCTTCTGAGAAAGCTCCCAACGTTTGTTAAAGTCTATATTTGCAAAGACGATGGGTTTTGTGTAAAACCATGTGTAGCAGATGCTTACTGTCAGTATCGTGCCACTTTGCAGAGGACTGCACTCTCTAACTATATAACTGGTGCTTTACTAGAAGCAACTACATCATTAGGAGCAAGAAGTGGGCTTTTAAATATCTTCGGAGGATCAACTGGAAGAACAATGCTTAAAGGTAAGAAGATTTTTTTTTTTACCCCTATCCACTTTAGGTATAGTGTGATTTGCAAAATTATTAATACTATATAATATTTTGTAGTTTATGTACTCATATACAAAGTTCAGATAAAAAAGGTTTTCATGTTTTCAAATACTTTCCTTTGCAATCACTATGTGTCATGATAACTGTGTTAGTTTAATAAACTAAAATGCATGCTAAACTGAAAAGAGTCTTATTACAAAACAAATATCTTTTCAGTTTTTTTTTCTTGTTGGAATCTGTTTTTCCTGCATCCAAATTTAATACCTAAGCAATTGTTTTTAGGGTGTTCCTCATTTACTAAGTGCTTCTGCTCATGAGCTGAGTTAGTTCAGGACCTGAGAATGGAGCATATACACTATGTGGTTATTATTGTTGTCATTATGTAACTAGCTGTCAGTATAGCACTGTGTGGTTAAGTCTGTACAATTCGCTGTTGATTTATTGTTGGTCTTTTTTTGGATCCATCATTGGATCATTTCAAATAATGCGGGTATTGTGTATTTGGAAAATGCCAGTTGGAGGATGGATGTTGCATACTAAATTTCCATGCTGACCATCTTCCTGTGTAGTAAGAATACCCGTATTTGATTTAGTTTGATTGGTTTTGGAAGTTAAACAGATAAAAGCAATTCTTGGTACAAATGCATTGCAATAAAAGATGGTTTTGCACAGATGGTACCTATATTATCAGTTAATTTTTAATTAATACCTGGAATATTTCATAAGTTACTCAAGCATTTGGAGTTTTATCATCATCTTATACACCCTAACAAAAGGATGTTGCATGTCAGTCGTACAATGGTAGAAGTGATGCTTGTGGATATTATGGTTTGCCCAACTTTAACAGGAATATGGCCAAATTAGTGCATAATTCTCAGTGTAGTTGCTTAAACAGTGCAGATACTGTCCTAATTTTTACCAATAATGGTATAGCTTATGCTTGGATATGGTTGTCTTATTTTTATCTGCAAGAGTGTCCCTTTCTAGTTTTGATTAGTCTCTCTTTAGGTGAATCAAATTGCAGAGAGAGACAGTAAAACATTTTAAGAAGGACAGGTACAGATGGCAAACTGTAGCATCTGAGTAAATTTCAGTAGTACGTTGAGCAGCGTTACTAAGCTTCACATACCCTCGTTGTCTGTGGGAGACAGAGATATATCCAGTACAGTGTCCTATTTTGGTAGGGTTTTCCTTTTTATTTTGTTTGGGTTTTATTTGTTCTGGGCAGATGAATGCTTTAGAAGAATAAACATGTACATTCCTGTGACAGCCGGAAAGCAAGGTTAAAAGAACTGAGTTGTGCTTCAGAACTGAGCTTTGAAACTGGAAGCAGCAGCAGATTCCCTGATCTGCTGATATGGCTGCATCTTTTTATGGAGGCTGGACATGAGTGACTGCACGAGTGCTCTGTGTACCAGCACACTTTGCACTGCACGGTTTGGGGACCTCTGTGGTGGCAGTGTTACGTGGTGTACATTTTTGTTGTTGGATTCTGAGCCAAAGGATGTGAGACATTAGAGAAAAAGCTGAGGTCTGGAACTTGAATTGCAATTCCGCTGACAACCTGTGTAGATAGTAGAGGTTGTATTTACTGTAGTGGTCCAGGCATAATTTACTGTACTGGTCTCTGCTGAGGAAGTCTATGCTGCAGTTTTAGGATATTGAAGTTTTCTGATGTGGAAGGTTCATGCTCAGTTATATTGTGGTGATTTAAATATCTGAAAAATGACAGAGTCCTCTCTAAAAGCATTTACAGAGCGTTACTTGATGATGTTACTATCTGAGCCATTAGCATTAGCAAGGAACCCAGCTGTATTCTGAATTCAGAATTGCAGTTATCATTCATGAGTGTGAACCCTCTAAGAAAGAAATTTCCCTGTCCATATAGATTGATAAGAAGGTTATTTGTATCTGTCCAACATCCTCTCATGTGGCTGAATTTAACCTCAACCATAAGCTAGTAGTTGTTTGGAGGCATCGAAAATGGAATATATTGATTCTGGTGCAGTTTAACATTTGTTGTGGTTAAACAGTTTTTGTGGTTTAACTCTGATAAGTAGCACCGTGCTGCCACTCACTCCCCAACAATGGGATGAGGGAGAGAATCAGAAAGGTAATAGTGCAAAAATGCATAGACTGAGCTGCAGACAGTTTAGTACATAAAGGAGAAGTCATGTGCACAAGCCAAGCAAAATAAAGAATTAATTCATTACTTCCTATCAGCAGGTAGGTGTTTAACCCTTTCTGTGAAAGCAGGGCTCCATCATGTGTAACAGCTTCTTGGGAAGGCAGAGACTGTAACTACAAATGTCCTTCCTACGATTTCCATCATGCTGAGCATGATGCGTGGTGTAGAATATACATGTATATGCATATGGTACAGAAAATCCCTTTGGTCAGTTGACATCAGCTGTCCTGTCTGAGAAACAGAAAAGGCTGAAACTGTGTAAGCACTGTCCAGTGATAGCTGAAACATCCCTGTGTTATCAACAATGTTTTAGTCACAAATCCAAAACGTCTTCCTTTTCTACTGCCAGTAAGAAAAAGAAAATCTAGTTTGTGCACCTGTGTTGATCGCTAGTACACCACTATGAGGGGGAATGAAGGTTTTGTGGTGAGAAGGTCACAAGCCATTTAGTAAATTACAGCCCTGACGAGTAACTTAGGGTCTGATGCACAGGGGACACAGAGTGGGTGGACTACTGAATTCCACTGAATTGCTCCAAGGGGCAGCCCATGTACAGAGTGTGTGGCAGCATATCCAGTCTTATGCTAGAGATGTGCAATATGAGAGCACATATGAGACATTTCACTACTTTTCTTTCAATATGTTTGCAATTTCTCGAGATGAAGTTCAGCACTCTCTTGCACAGTCTGTTTAAAGAAAAAGGAGTTCATAACTTTAATGAGAAGTGCCTTCATGATTTAAAAGGAAGACTTCTCAAAAACTTTATACTCTCTGTAGTTAGGACTTTTATGTAACATCTGCCCTGGAAATAGGGACCCGACAAACAGCAAATCCCTAATACTGGGATAGCCTCCTGGATTTGTGCCTCCCTAGCACCAAGCACATTGGGAATTCTTTGTGTTCAGTCCTTCAGGAGTTACTCAGTGTCCTTTGCAATGAACCTTACAGTCACGAGCAGTCCAGCTCCAGGGAATACTGTTGTAAGGTTTTGTTCGGTAGCTAAGGACCTTAAATGCTCTGAGTCCCCAGGGCTAGGATGGTTTTGTGGGCAGATAAGCCAGTGTTGTTCCACAGGAGGCTTCCAAATATACCAGACCTCCTAAGCCAGAATTCCCAGTCACATGGATGTGAGACTGAGAGTCCTTAAAAACTCATGTAGGGCCTGCCGTGTAGGAGACTCATCTCTTGGACCTGGAGCTGTGAGCCTGCAAGCCCTGCTCTCAGATGGCTCACAGAGCTGTCAGGCTCCCGACTGAGGAGCTGCGACTCTGGTCCCGGTAGCACAGGGACAGTCTGAGAGTGGACTCCCGGGAACCACAGATGCCTGGAGTTCCCACAGCTGCTCAGTGACATTCACATCCTTGTCAGCATCTTTGTTGCTACAGAGAACATAATTTTCACATATGAATACTGAAGATATTTAGGCTGCACTCTTTTAGTACCTCTGTGTGTGACTCGGAATTTTTGATTAGTAAAAAGTTTTGAGAGTGTCTTTCAATGGGATTTGGATTGAAACCAGATTTTTTTTTCCTGTAGGAAAGAAATCCTGTTTCTCAGCCTGTTCTGTTTCTTAAAAATTGATTGTTACAGAAGTTTGCTCATAGTTGTGAATGGGCCAGAACTTTCACTGGAATCATATTTGAAGGGACAGTCATTATCACAGTTTGTGGTGTTGACATTTTTATGCAGGAAGTGAAAAAAAAAGGTTTATGTCTTTCTTAAAGAAGGAACTAGAGTATGTGAAAATGTTTGTACTTTACATTTGATACCCAAATCTAGAGTCATAGTTGGAAAGAAACTTGTACTCATCTCTCCCCTGCACCCCCAATAACTTGTGTTTGTAATCTAAGAGAAAGGGAAGGGAAATAGAAAGAGGTGTCTGAGGATGGAGCAGACTGCAATCATTTTGTGTCAGTATTCTTTTCACTTCAGCATCTTTCAAAGCTGTTCAAGTCCAGTGCCACTTTCTTTGATATAAATCAGACTAGGTGTTTGGTCGTTGTTCATCTTCCAGAGAAAGTTCAATAGGACTTGATAAATACACAACAGCAGTTTTTGACCACGAATGGAAGTAAACTAATTTGTCATGAACATGGAGGCAGACTGCGTTGATCTTAAGAAAACATACTTAATTCATCCCACAGAATTTAGAGATTACCCCTTTTCTGTAATCAGACTTTGCCATCAGCAAACAGGTGCCCAAGTCTCTGGAACTTTTCCCACTGCTGTTTTTTGTATCCTTTGCATGAGGTGTATTGTTACAGTAATGGGGAAATTCCAAGGTCCCAAAAGTTGGGGCAGTTGTCTGATAGCTGTATGTCAGTCATGGGTGATAACAAGCTTGATGTAAACAGGTTTAGAAAGGCCAGCATGATTTTGCTGGACTGTGTGTGTTTGGGCACAAAGGTTAAGACACTAGAGTGAGGGATAAATCAAAATGAGCTGAAATTAAGACCTGAAAAGACAAAATGTGTCTTAGACTCAGAATCTATGGTAAGAATATGAGTCACGCAGTACACTGTAGGAGAGGAAATCAAATACAGGAGATGGATCAGGCAGTATGTAGATAATGTGGCCTGAGGCAAGAGTGTGAGTCAGGTGACAAGGATGTCATGCCTGCTGTGTTGCCTCCAAGATGTAGGTCAAGAAGAGCAGGAACATGTGCAGATCAACTGGTTAGGAAGAGAATGAAGAGGAACATGGCAGGAAGCACTGATCAAGGCTGAGATGGCAGGATGGAGGAGAAAGATTTTGGAGGACAACTGTAAGTCTGGGGATGTTTGGAACTGTCTGGAGCTGGCTATGATGATTGTCTCTGTAAACTGGCAGAAGAGAAAGGTCACTGCAGTCAGTCTCCTGGACCTGTCACTGTCTGGCCAGGCCTGGTTGCAACCAGATTGGTCACAAGGGTAGTAGAGAAAGACTTAAGGAGGATCCCTGCCAATATTAGTTTATTAAAAACTTCCTTGAATCTATCATGTTTAATATATTATAGGGACAAAGATTTAAGTTCTGCCAGCATAGCTTGTCTTGCCCTTATAGTCCTCCTTCTGGGTTCAGTAGAGTGTATTACTGCAAGATGGGCATATTATTGAATCAGGCAGTAGATTGAAGTTAACCAGTATAAGTAATCTAAATAAAAGAATTGGTAATATTTTCATCTTTTGGGCATAACAGGTATCATACTAATGGTACAGGAAGGCACATGTCTGCATGGATCTGGATATCCTAACCTGTGTATAAGGCTAAGCCGTTAAGAAACAGAACTGAGTTTCAGGTGATCTTGCAGAGATTTCAGTTTCAATAGTATATATACTAGTGGACAGTATATTGATGATCCTTTAACTTGTGTGTCTGGATCTCAGTTTACAGCAATATTTTTGCCGATAGACTATAGCTGTTATTTCTACCACAAGAAAGTAAAGAGTTGAAATACGTCAAATGAGTCTGTGCTATTAGAGGCTTGTTATGAGGAAGGAAAAGAAGGACATGCTAAGGTCTGTGGATGAAGGCTGAGAGAGCAGAAACTTGTGCAGAGTGATGTTTGGTTTAAAATCAGATTTTTTTTTTTTTTTTTTAATGAGGACTAATTAGTCTTTAGAAAAAATGAAATGGGATTCTAAGTGCAGAAAGTTAATCCCTGAACTGCTTATTATTGTTTATTATTTTAAAGGTCTGAACATTTGTTTGAATGGGCCTTGTAAAAGTAGTGTCCATGGGAACTTTTAAAGTGTAGAATGGAACTTTTTTGTTATGTTTATCTTAACATGTCAATCATGAGCATAAAACCCCAAGGACTCAAGCATTAAGATGACTCAATAGTCATTTCAAAGATTCCCTTGAAGTTTTGTTTCTAGGAAACAAATTAGGAGAAAAATCAACTTTAGTAGGATAATGCTGTTTTATTTCTCTCCAGACACATATTTTTTTGTTAAATTTTATATTATACTGTACAGTTTTCTTTGCAGAATTGAAAACATTCTGATTTTTTTCTTTAGGTTTTCAGATATTTGCTTTTATAATTAGTGAGAAATTCTTTAGTATTGACTCTAATGATGAGGAATGTTTAATTTGTTGGTTTATTTTGTATTTTTGTAGCCAGATAGCTTTAATAAAATTGATATTTATAAATAAAATTAATTTAAAAGTTCAGTATTGTATCCCCATGGGCATCTTTATATTGTCATACTTAACAGGAGTTTTTCGGAAATCTAAGTGTACTGGTTTTCAGCTGGAAGTTGGAAACAACACTAAATGGTCATTCTTCCAATTAAGAAAGAATATGCTTGTATTGTCAATGAAAAAATAATGGTGTGTTGGCCAGGTTCCATGATCATTCCTCCAGTAGAGATTTTTCAGACAAGACGTATATTCCACCGTATAAACAAAGTGTCTCTGAGTGTACTGCTCACATTCCAGTTCTGCACGGATCGCTCTCTCACACTTCCTGGGGAAATGGAGAAAGGTTCCTTGTGGCAGTATATTGTTTTTCAGTCTTGTGTACTCTAGCAAATTTCATAACAAACTTTTCACTGATGCAGTCCTGCTGCTTGTACAAGCGATGTAAACTGTGTGTAGACAAGGCCAAGGTTAGAAGGAGGAAAAGAAGGCATAAAAATGCTAGATAATGACTGTGGGATCAAGGCAGAGTTACTTTATAGTCTGAAGGCTATGCTGTCTTTTTAATTCCCCCATTTGCAATTTCTTTATGGTTAATCACACTTGTGGAAGCCTCAGGGAGTTTTTCTTCTTTGTCTCTCAAAGAAAGTTTTTTGGATGGTTGCCTAAGTCATAACCCATTGTCCCATTAAAGCTAATGCTGTTGCCTTTTATTAGAGTCACTAGCGCAGAGAGCACAATAGCTGTAAAGGTAGGGCATTTGCTAATAAAGTAACCAGTGTCATGGTTTTTGTAATGCTTCAACTGAAGTTTCCTAAAACAAAAGTAATTCCGTTTATTACTTTTGGCCTGTTTAAACAACACTGATACAAATATAACTTGAACAAAAGTTGAGTGCAGGCTAACTTATTTCTTAATATATTTAAAGACAAAAATCCAGCAGAATTAAAATCATTCTTGTTTATAACCGTGCTGTCAAAATCAAATGCTTTTAGTCTTAGCAGGATGTATACTCATCCTTAATTTCTAAACTTCCTTCCATTCGAATCCTAGTGTTTCAGCTTTTATCTGGGAGGTGGGTAACCTGACCTTTCAGTGAGCCAGCCAAATGCATGTCTTCTTCATGGCTTACACAAGGCATGTCAGTTATGCATTTTGCCACAGTTCGTAGCTTTAAACTGAGCAGCTGTTGCCTGACTGTTAGTTTGGACAAGTGCAGCGTGCAGACTTTTTGTGGTACTGGAAGTACCTGCTCTTCTGGCATTTGAGGAGGAATCTAAGATTCAATGGAAGGCACGTTTGCTGGTAAGATTTGCCTTTCTGTGGCCTGTAGCACACGGTTCTGATTATACGTAGATAGTTAAATCAAAGTGATAGTTTTATTTCCAGAGTCAGAAGTAAATTAGGTGACGGTGTTAGATCTATAATGGCTGTGTTCAATAACAGTGCTTTAAGGACACAAAACTGTTTCTAGGTGGAAAAAGAAGTAAGTATTTAGTACAAACGATATGAAATAATGTCTTAAGTGTGTATTTTGTATTTCAACTTGCTTGAAATGAAATGCGATATAAATATTTTAAGTAATTAAGGTAAAATGCTTTGCATTTATTTGATTTACATTGCAGCTATTTCGGTATTAAATTATGTTGTGAGACATTCCTTTGTTTCTTATTTCACAAAAAACAAGTGACTATTACAAAAAATGCTGGACAAAATACAAATGCCAGTACTTTTAAAAGTACTGGAACCAGGTAATTATTTTTTTTCCTAAATTTTATAAATGACTCAAATGTTTTAAGTTAGTAATGTGTTTTTGAATGTAAATCCACTGCTTCTTTTTTCTTTCTTGGGCTTTTCTTCCTAGATCTTTCAGATACAAGTTTATAACTTGCAACCAATTTGTCTTTTGTGGTTGCTTAAGGCAGTTAATTTTTTTTCCCTTTCTGAATGACTTGAGTGCATAGCAGCATGCAAAAGTAATGCTTTGCTACTAATTGGTCATCAAGAAATTTGCCTTTTTTTTTTTAAACTGACATGTGCAACTTGAATGAATGTTCATAATATTTTACTCTGTGAGAGGAATGTCTCTCATGTGGTAACACTCCCGTTTCCCTAATCTGGCTGTTACCTAAAGGCTATGACAAACATTCGCCATTCAAAGTGATATCATCCCATTCTAATGGAAAGGTTGTCTTGGTTGTCAACACTGTTATTTTCACCTCAGTGATTTGGACAGCACAGAAGGAAAAAGTGCCCTGATATCAAGTGTATCTGCATCAATTGCAAAAAAATGGTGGTTTTAATCTGTTTATTCAGTCAGTGATAACAAATCTGAGGTACCTCGTAGTAGTACAAGAAAGGAAGGGAAACTTATTTTAATTAATTTCAACTCAGAGCCTGCCTTTGATAGGCTGTTTTGTAATGTTTTTAGCTTTGGTTTGAGATAGAATGGTGTAAGCATTTTTCTAAAAAAGATGATATGAGGATTTTGCTTAGAGCATAATTGGTTTAGTTTTTATTTAAGGAGCTTCATATTGACATAGTTTTCTAATGTTTGAATATATGCTTTGGAAATAATAGTTATGTATAAAAGAAGCATTGCTACGCATTTTAATAATTCTGAAATAAGTGATTTGCTAGTGAGATTTATCAAGCACTAATTGAAAATATTTCAAAACAACAATAAAAGAACTAGAAATACAATTTGATGCCAAAAGTACCTTTAATTTCTTCTTGTGCTTAATTTTAAGGGCTCTGCACAATTGTGCAGCAATTATATATTTGTATGCTGCATTTCCCGTGGACTTGGTACAACAGATTTCATGCACATTTTCAGCTTTCTTTATAAAGTGTTGAGGTCTTCTAGGAATAGATCCGATGCTGTTGCATTAGGTCTCCTGTCTTCACTGCAATCCACAGGCAGGAGTGGTGTCCTTTGAGAGAGCTTTTCTTTGAGGTGGAAAATGAATTCTCAGTCTGGAAAAACTATTGCTTCAAATGCCTTGTATTATGATCCTGTTAGCTTTGAAAAAGATTTGATCTGAAGTTATTCACCTGTTCAGACTTATGAATCTCTTCAGAGAAATGGGGCAAAAATTTAACATGAATATTTCCTTTTAAAAGCATAGTAGTTATTGAAGTCTCATAAATATGCGTGACTTATTCTAAAAAGTCTCATAAGATTTTTTTTCAAATAAATTGCTCTTCTTCTGTGTTTCTAAAAGTTTTAAATTGGAATTGAGAAGAATTCAGATTTGAAACACTGTTAGTCTTTGGGACTTGATCCCAAAAATAACTATACCTAAAACCATTAAACTACATGGGGGTTTTTTCTACTGAACTTCGTGTTCAGGAGAAACATTACCATTTCCTTCTACCTCCAGCTATGGAACTGCAGCCACTGGAACTACTGAGACTTTCGCAAGTCTCAGAAGAGCAAAATGTGCCAAATGTCCCAGTCTATTTTCAGGTGCCCAACAATCCTGAGCTGCACAAGGTCATGGTAGAATTTGTAGGTTAAAAAACTTGATATATCTTTTTAGAGAAAACATCATTTTTATTGGTGGATAAATTAAACAAAATATAGTGTTATTGTAACTGCAATAAACCATTATGGCATTAATAATTCAAGCTAGGAAGCTAGTGCAGTAACTAATTTAAACTTAAAAATATTTTAAAAATGGTTCATATGGTCAGAAAAGAATGCTTTTGCCATATTTGCTGAGAAGAGTTAGTTCTGGGTTTGTGTTAGTGTAGGCACTTGACTGAGAAAATGTAATTAACATTTAAGGAACTTAAACGTGGTGTCTGCTTTAAAGCACCGTGAAATAGCTTTGTTATTATTTAAATTTAACAGTGTCTTCTATCTGACAGAGAAAATGAACCTTAAAAGTAGAATTTTCTTCTAGGTTGTAGGTCTTCATAATATGCTGTTCTGTAACTGCCGTGAAGTGGAAGGGATCAAATTAGATCACATAGGTCATGTTTACCTTATAGGTACAGAATTTGTGAATGTAAACCTCCTAACAGCTATCAACAAAGCATTCAAATATGTGCATTGAACACAAGAAATGAAGAGGTGCTGGCTTCAGGTACTGGTTGTCTTGAAGATAGTGGTAGGATTTGCATACAAGCTTAGTGTATTCAGGTATTTTCCATAACCATATATAGAGTGAATTGCTCTAAAAAAGACAGCACGGAGAAATGAAAATATCTTTAGAATTCTTGTTTGCAGAGATAGAACTGGAATAGAATTAGAACAACTAACGTGTCAGTAACTAGGATTTCTGTGTTCTCCCAGACTCCCAAAATATGAGGCTTTTTTTTTTTTTTTTTGGTGCAAAAGAAACAGCTGGATCCTTCAAAAAACAAAATTTCTTTTGAACATCAAAAAAAAAAAAAAAAGAAAAAAGATTTTAAAAGAACAAATACAGATCAGCTTTGGTATGAACATTTGATGCTTTTTAGTTTGAAAATATAATTTATGCAAAAGCTATTAACTGATGAGCCAAACATGTGGGTGGACTCGGTATAAATTCATAAGCATTTTAGTCACACAAATATGAAATAATTTTATCCAAAATTTTGTGCAGAGAATTGGTGTTTGACATGCTCACTTTTGCAAAAATATGTTATTTTTAAAAAATACTGCTTATGTTTAAAATGTTATATCTTCTAAAAAACCATACTTTTTTCTTTGTGCTTTTCATGAGCCGTGTAAAAAGTGTGAAAATGATAGTTTAACTTTTCTGTTTTATTTGACTTGCAGCAGACTCTTGCAGACTGTGTTCCTACATATTTGTTCTCTCTCTCTCTCTTATACTGAAAGTTAAAACACTGCAAGTGTGTTGGGTGTCACAAACAAAACAAAACAATATTTGCATAGTTTGGAAACACACATTTTTTATAAAGGGAAACAAAATTACTCGTTACATTACTTTTGCCAACCACAATGAATGGAAGTTGCAGCTACTTGTTTGATGGTAGAATAAGCTTAGTATTATTTTATTTCTCAATAATAGGCACAATATCAAAATTTATAGAGTTATGAAGGTAACAGTTTTTTGATTCTACTGGGCAGAAAATGTTATCACTTTTTATGTCAGTGTGGGAGGACTGGTGAGAAACAGCCTGAAAAAAGCACTTGTTGGTTACAGGGCATCACAAACTGTCTGCTGGTAGGAGTGCCAGGTTGTGATGATACATTTGCTGATTTACTGGGAGTAAAATTAAGTATCTCATATGTTAAAGCCGTGCAATATAGTCCTCTGAGCCTTGTCATTGTTGACTGCCCAGCTTTGAGCACTTTCTATAGGGAAATGTTCAGGAGCTAACCTTCAGACAGATAATAATTACTGTAAAGAGAAAATAATCAGTTGTCCTTTAAGTCTTCTGGGAGTGGGACAAAAAATGGATCTGAACAGCAAGCACTTAACCATAGGTATTGTAGGGGAAGGGGCATTTGACAGAGGAGGGGTCCAGTCAAACTGAAGGACTTCTTTTAGATGTCACTTGAAGAAAATGAACACAGATGGTGTTGGCTGGTCTAGTAAGGCAGAAGCAGCAAAGGTGATGAGAAAGGACATGCATTTGGCTGAACACAGGCAGAATAATTTCCAAAAATATTTTAAAATCTTGAGAGGAAAAAAATTTTAGTGATTACATGGATGATGGCATATCAAATTTTAAAATAGGAGGGCAGTAAGAGCATGTCGTTTGGGGAAGTAAGACAGCTCATAGAATTGCAAAGTCAGTGGAGACCTTCAGCTGGGCTGACATTCTTTTAGGATGTCATTTTCTTACACCCAGTTGTCTCTATTCCAAATTCAGTTGTTGAAAGGCTGCAGTGCTACCGTACAACCTTCAGAGGCTGCCTTAGAACTATCATCCACATGCACAGCTTTTTCCAGTGGTCAGTGACGCTCCAAGTCAAAGAAGGGTGACATTTCTAGTTTGGGTTTGTCTGTCATCAAGGACCAACTGTTCTTTTGTTATGCTTTTTTCTGCTGCATTAAAGTATTTAAAATCTGATGTATTTCTCCTGTTGTAGATGCTTATATATTCTACTACAGTAAAGTCTCCTCTCAATTTCACTTTATTGAACTAAAGTTACGCATTTCTGATCTAAATCTCTATCTGGGTCTCACTGTTAAAGCCTGGAATAATTTTATGGCTCTCTTTGCATGTTCTGTGGTTTGTTTGTGTCTTTAAAAATAGTGAAAAGATGATTGTACTCTGATTTATGTGGGAGGACCTGTTTTTGCCACCTCCTTTTTTGCCACCTCTACCTCTTAAAAGCTCATAGAAAACATTTAGTTTTAATGTTCTGTCTTATTTTTTCAGAGCCATTGCCTTTAGGAAAGCAAAACTCCATTCCATACACAGGAATTGCAATTCTTGTATCTGGAATACCTCCTCTTTCCAATAGATATACAATGTGTACACTAACCTGACTAGTTATTTCGCTGCTTAACTGAGACTTGTAATGTAGATTGCTGAACTGCTGTGTAAAAGTTCTGGAATCATTTGCATTGGAAGGGGCTTTGCTGGTCATCTAGTCCAACTCTACACAAAGCAAGACTGATTTATTTTCCTGGTTGTTTTATTTTCTTACTGTATTGAACAGTATTGTTGACAAGGTTGTCCCTAACTCCATTTAAACCTGAACTGCAGTACAGGTAGCAATGTAGGAAGGAATGGAAAGAGAAGTGTTAATTTTTTTCTGTGTACTTTTAGAGAAGGAATTAATTGCATTTCAAGTCTCCAGGTTAAGGGAGATTTCTTAAAAATCTGAGGAAGGTACTAGTTTTGAGTTAGTGATTTTTGCTATCCAAAAACAAACTTCGAAAGTTTTCAGGTTAGGAAAGGACTGCAAACACCCTTTCCAGTATAATCTGCTAAAGCTGATGACAAAGACACAATTCATTAAAAAGTCTTATGACTGTTTAGAACAGCTTTTATGTGGCAAATATATTAATCCTATGAAAGCCAAATGGACTAAATACTTTCATTTTTTACAAGATAACTAATTACAGCAATATAGCTATCCTCTGTTTACATGAACACAATCTTGTATAACTTTAATTTAGCTTACACTGATTCCCAAATGACAAGAACTGAACAAAAACAATTACAGAAAGTAGTTGCTTATAGCAGGGTTTAGTCTAAGCAGAACTAGGGCAATTCACTAGTGAGGCTGTAAAAATCTTGCATGGATAACTAAGTACTTGAAACATTTATATTTGAGGTAGGAAGAAGGGACTTATTTTGAGGCAAGCCATAGATGTTGAAATCTCTGTTAGGAAGTTAAGGTTGGTTTAATATTTTATATAGTCTATTTTTTTACTGATTTTGACTTTACAGATATGTACCTGACCTGTTCTCTGCTGACTGCTGTATTCCACTAATCCCTATATGGCTTAAACTCCTGCATCGTAGAACAGATTTCCATTCTAGAGCTAAATCACACAGGCTTCTCCACTCTGTCATTTAAATACATCTGACTGTACAGTTCAACAAATAATTCAGCTTGAAATATGTTTTAGCTGTTTTTGCAGATCGGTTTTTATGCACTGATGTATAGCCATAGAAATAATTTAACCAAAGAAATTAAATTTACTGGATCTGAATTTTAAGTAATGTAAGAAGTGGTGTTCAGAAGAATGATTTGGTGGTTTATGTTCTGCTTTCCATTATGAATCCTTTATATAAGTGGATACTTAAGGTCATTTGGAGGAGCTGAGAATCTTATGCGTATTTTGTTGATTGCTATAATCTACAGGAATTTTAGGATTTCCTTAAATGGAAATTTTATAAATTCATATAAAATTGTTTGTTTATTGTATCAATAAGTTCTTTGCTTTCTGGTAATTTTTAAATATGCTAGTTTGTTCATACAAATGTGTTTTTTCCCTTAGTGAGGTTTACCTTTTGGTATAGGAGTAGCAAAACTTTCAAGGATTTCTAGTAAGCTTAAACTTAGGTTCCCCACTGTATTTCATGGAAGTTAAAAGATGCTCTAGCAGTTGCTGACTTATATAAAGAGATGATTTTTCCTTTTGATTGCCGTAATTCCCCATGTGAATTTGTGAAAATTGACCTTCACGTGAATGGTACACGTTTGCTGACTTTTTTTTCTCTGGATATAGTAGAGAAAGCTGTTTTGACAGCTCACCAGGAAGATGTATGGAAGGATCTTAAGAGGGAAAAATGTATTATATACAACATGTGGATGCTCAAACCACATGGTATTATGAAGAAAAATATTAGAATTTTGTAGAAACTAATTTTTACTGGGCAAAAATTGTCTTTTTTTAAAATTATTATTATTTTTATTTTTTATTTTTTTATTTTGTTTGTTTGTTTTAGTTACTTGTTTGGATTACTAATTATATACTGATTATTTCTCCTAGAAGTATTTTAAATGTATGCTAAGAGCTTTAATTTTCTACAGAATATAGGTTACAATCCTTTTGACCAGTTATAATCCCAAAGGGTAACACATTTTCTTAATATTTGTTATGTTTACATTTCTGGACTTCTTGGTTGTACTGTCAAAAAAAGTATTTAATTTGATGAATGTCCTTTCTATCATAGTTGTTGAACTTGAAAATCTATTATTAAAACATATATGCAAACTTTCCCTTTGACCTGACAAATCACTAGGTCAATGACGTTATTTCAGATAAACTGCTTCTTGTTTGTAATATTACAATTTAGACTGAATTGTGGGTTGCTCTCAGTAAATTCCATGGGTGCCTGGCAGCTCACCTGGCCGTGCCTGTGCTGCACAGCGGTTGTGGCTCTTCCTGGAGTGGTGAGGTAGCCCAAGATGTGTAGGTCATTCACTCGTTGGTATAGCCACTGAAAGTATGTCACCATGCGTTTGATGTGTTCTGGGTGTCAGTGGAAGGACTTTGATCATATTGACCTGGGTTTTGCTGTTTTTTCTCTTTTTCCTTTTAAAATGCCTCTAAGCATCCTTCGAATTGAGCTTCTGGCACAGTCTCTGTGATTCCAGAAACCTTGCTAAGAATAGCTGCCTGGTAGCAATACTTTCTTAAAGGAAAAACTGGCAAGATATAATACTTATATAACATCACAAACATGACTTACTATGATGGGAAGTTGTAAATTTATAACCCCTTATAAAAATAGTATATAAATTTCCTTTAGCTTCTCATCAGCTTCCTCATGAGAAAAATGAGCTCCTTAAGGATGCCTGCTGTTATAACCCCTTTGAAAATTTTCTGGTAATTTGTGTAATTAGATGTTTGCATTGAAAGATATTTTGAAATTACCTTTTAAAATTTGGAAATTGCATTCTAAAATGAGGAATAACTTCTTTCATTTAATTTTGTAAACTCATTACATAATCCTTTTCTTTACTCAGTAAATTTAACTATGGTGATTGGACTTTACCAAAGGGGTATCGTACTACACTGGAAACTTGCATTCAAATTGCAATTTAGGAGAAAGATTGAAACTAGGGGTAACTAAGAGGGCTGCTGCTATTCTGGTCAGAGAGACCGGGTTTACCTTTTCCAAGCCAGAAGAGAGAGTACTTTACAGAAGAAGAAGCTGAATTACTTCCCTTCTGAGAAAACCAGTTTGGCAATGATTTTGTTTATTTCCTCTGTACATTTTGTATATTTACAGTATATATTCATCAATGAGCTTGGAGAAAAGACTGTGTCTGGAGAAAGAGAAAAAGAACACCCACTAATCCCCCCCAAAATAAACAGTAAACAGGCATTTGGAAACCGTCTGTGTTTTCCCTGCACAGATCCCTTTGCATGTTGTGTAGTGTAGTTTTATACATGAAATGCTCTTCAGGTGACCTTGGTTACCTGCACTGGCAGACACTTTTAGAGATTCTCACAGCTTTCATCTGGTGTGCATCTCCAACTGCTTGTTTCTTTGACATTGCAGGATCTATGTGGAAGAGACATCTTATGTTACTGTGATATTTTTTTATTTTTCTTTTAAAGTATTTGTTAAGTAACATATTTTTGTCCTGAGAGCACTCAGCCTGTGATACTTAGCCCATGGTATTTGTCCGAGAGAGAGGAAACTCCATTTCTAGTTTCTTGTCGTTACCTTATATTCACTGTGTTGCATTCATTATGGCCTCTCACAACCAATAAATGTTGAAGACATTTATAAGTTGTTAGACTCATTTTAAAGCCAAAGTACCTTTTATACTGCTCAACTTGACACTATGCCTATATAGTCTAATGTTGTTTTATGGTAGTTGATAAATGTGATTGTATTAATACTAACTTTGAAGGGAGTCCACATTTAATTCCAACTACAAGAAAAAAATGGTAAAGATACACAGAATAGAGTAGTCCAAAATAGTTCAGTTGGAAGGGACCTACAAGATCGTCTCGTGCAACTGCAATAGCTACCCTTAATTCTTTTAATTTAAATTTAAGCAACTGCACCTGTTTTTATCCAGGAATACACATAAGGATTACAGCAAAGGCATTGGCTATAGATTTTACCTCTGTGTTTTTATGCAGTCTAAACAGGAGACAGACCAATTGATATTTTGAATGCAGAAACCTAAGTGGGAGTAGCACAGCTCTGGATGTGTGGGGGTAGAGTAGAGGTAGCTGACCACCATGTCTGTAGGACATGTGAGAAGAGCCATGGATTTGCTGCACAGCATTCCCAGTGGATATTGTGGCTGCTGCCAGGTTACTGATTGGGTCATCATAAGTTAATCATGTATTCATTTTCACATCTTAAACATCCCCCTCTCTTTTTGACTAGTTCCAATGAATACTCTTTTAGTATGTCTTAAAATACTTTTAAGCCATCTCTTTAATAATGGAATGCAAGTGCTAAATAGTTGTGAATTATGAATATTAGCTTTGCCCTTTACCCTGTTAGGAAATCCATCAATGTATTTCCAGTTCATAATTTTTCTCCATTTTTGGCATCTTTTTAAATTAGTGTCCTTGTTTTATCCTTCATTTATTCTTATGTGAGAGAATCTTTTCGTATTTTCCTCTACATTGTGAATTTTGAGCTTGGAGATAGAATCACTGCAGTATTTCTTTGTAGCAGTACTATGCTTATTAACTCTTTGTTAAGTATTTTTCTAAATTCTTGTGCTATCTATGAAAGGCCATATTGTTCTTAGTTGGTTCTTCCTGCTGTACATTGCTGACAAAAAGAATATAAAAATATTATCCCAATAGCTTTGTGATGTTCCAATACATGTTTTTGACTGATGCCATAGTACATCATGCTTTTTTCTCTGATGTGTCTCAGGGCATTTCAATGCGTATGTTTCTGTTTAAATACAGATATATTTTCTGGATTTTATTTTTGTTTCAACTCCAAAACCCTTGGATATCAAATGAAATTACAACTCATACAATAATTCTGCTATTCACAAAATGTTCTCATCATCAGAAAATATTCAGAGCATGCAGTAGAGTGAGTAATAGAATCCTCCCCACAGCTTAGTGGTGAAGGACTAGATTCTGTAGGTGCTACAGTTATATGCAAATTGAATTTGTATTATTCAAAGTGTAATGTAAAATAAGTAAAAAAGGTTCCTTAGCAGATCACGCAACAATCAACAGTATCTGCTGTTAACGGTTCTGATATCTCTCTTTTTAATTTGAAATAATTATGTAGAGGACAGGTCTCAAACAAACCAGTGTTATGATCAGATTCTGTTTAGATAACTGCTGAAAGGAGGCCAGAATGATGAAACCTCTGAACTGATCAAACATTTTTCAAGTGCATTACGTTCCTTTAAAATTCTTCTGCTGCTAAGCTTCAGGGCTTAAACCAGGAACACCTAATCAAGTGTTGTTGTTTTTATTGGATGTAACTTGGATTAATTTTGTTCCACTGATCAGTAATAATAATAAGCAAAGTACCTTATGCAGCAGATTTCCCTTTTGTTTATGTGGAAAATCTGGTAGCATCTATCATGCACAAGTTGTCTTTTACATGAAGGCAAGAATAACGAATCATAAGAATTTTACACTTATCAGATCTTACTTAATTCTCATATTATTCCTTGACATAATTATACTTAAAATTAATTTCTCAGATTGGCATCTAGCCTTCATGTTATACCACTAATGCTGATGGCAGTTTTAGTATTTGTTTCACTTGGTGTGACACTGAAACCATAGTAAACATTCTCATTGTTTTTACCTTGAAGGACTATATTTACTGATTAGTTTTCCAAATTAATCTGTTTTCATTTGAATATAGGCATTCCTGTGCAGTATTTGTGTAACTGGACCAAATGGGAACAGACATTCCTCTTTCCTACCTATCCGTGAAGAGTCTCTGTCACATGTACTCTGGTCTTCAGGATAACACCAAAGTAGTGAAGATGATGTTTTTTACAAAATGTGTTTCTGAGAATCTTAAAGCAAAAAATGCAGCTTGAGTTTGTGGTAGTTTTTGAAAGTTGTACAGCCAAGGCACAAATTTCAACAGGTGATTAACTAAATGCAGGCATTGCTGATGTTGAAGACAAGTGCACTCAGGCTACAAAGGAATGATTTGAGGCTGAGGCTCTGAAACACTGAAATTATTGTTGCAGTTTTGCAGTGATATACATTATGAATGCTATATTTTAGTTTGTATAGTCTTTCAAATTTAAAAAGTTCCTAAAACAAACAAACAAAAAAGAAAATATAAAAAATCAGTATCATGAACCTCTGCTTTAATGAGTACCTAATTTTATATATATGTTATTCTTAACACTCTAGTTTTCCATAGTGTATATATATTCTCAAATTACATTTTGTTTGCGTTTTCTCTCATTCTTACTGATTTATAACAGAGTTCTTTTATTTTTAAAATTGAAAAATTGATTAATTTCTGCTTTATGTAAATGGAAAAAGAGTAAAATTTAATTTTTACTTTCTTGAGCAAAATATTCAAATATTGGAACGTGATCTGGGATTCTTGCACTCTATTTAACCACTGGATATCTTTCCATTGCAGAGTTAACTCAAAGTTGTACGCATTTTAATTTAATTTTGTTCAGTCATTGAACAACAACTCCTGCTTTGATTTTGAACATACTTTTTATCAATTTTGGGAGATGAGGGTAAAGATTGGGTTCTGCTTTAACTCAAGCAGTAACTAGTTGTTTTTTTCAGTGAGAATTGTACAGTTCTTTTTCTAGAATACTCTTTTCTTCCAAAGTAAACTCATAAATCTTCCCTTTTGACCCTTTTATTCCTATGGGCTGGAATTTTATGTTAATTTATAGGTGCATTTATTTAGTATCTAAACTTAACATTCCATATGCTATGCTGTATTTATATCCAGTATTTAAAAAGGTCTTGAATACAGATGTTGCATAGAGAATCCTCCTGCTGCTGTGTTGCTCAAGTCAAAATCCTGTAGAACTACCACTGTGACATTGTTTAGGAGGAAGATTTGTGAAATGTATGTGGAAGTGAAATATTTCTGAAAACATTTTCAGGAGTTTTGCAGAGGAGGTAATTCATGAGAGGGGATTTCATTGCAGGAAAATAATGAAAAACCTGAAAACAGTTCAAGACCAAGTGTAGTGGTGTTGTATGAGTCTCTTTATGGCCTTTTCACAGATCTGTTACTCTGTGATATAAAGGTGTAGATTTAGAAGTCAGTCCTTATTGCCCACAATCCCTTCCCCAGCCTTCACGAGACAGTTGCCTCTGAAGCAATGAAATCCCATATCTGGTCTTGCACAGTGCGAGCTGCAGCCTGCCATAGCAAGGCAGATGGCATGTTGATATCAAACAGCTTTGGAGATCTAGGTTTCAACCAGCCAACCAGACACTCGTAATCTATCTACCAAATGTAGAACTAAACCTTCCTGTGGCAGGTGTTCTGAAATCAGGATATAGTTTAATGAATTATGGCAGTAGGTGAGGGTCCCCTAAAATAGCAGGTCCCAGGTGGCCCGTTGCCTGTTACCATGTTGACTGGAAGCAATAAAGCTGCTTTCTGACGAAACACGTAGATGGTGGATCTCTTCAGACTTCTGGCAGTACTCACTGCTGATTCGTCACTCCCTAATATCTGTAAGCACGTCTGTGTTCAGCCAAACCTTGTGTAACACCAAGTGCCCTTTGGAGCTGAGCTATCCCTTTGCTACCCTGTTAGCCTCAGGGTCATTTGTAAGAGCACTGCCTTCAAAGGCTATTACTTCAGGTGCAGAAGAAATGTTTGCTGGCTGGAATTAACCCACAATATCACACTGATTTTTATGCAGATATTCTGGAGGATTGGCTAGTCCTCCTTTTCTGCTTGGGGATACAATCTCAACTCTTTGCTAGTTGCCCTGAAGTGGAGAGGAAATGGAAAAAAAGCATCAAATGGGATAAATTTTGTCCTGAGATCATAGAATCATAGAATCAGATGGGTTGGAAAGGACCTCTGAGATCATCAAGTCCAACCCTTGATCCACTACCACCACAGTTATTAGACTATGGCACTAGATGCCACATCCAGTCTCTTCTTAAATACCTCCAAGGATGGAGAATACACCACCTCCCTGGGCAGCCCATTCCAGTGCCTGATTACCCTCTGTGTAAAGAGTTTCTTCCTAATATCCAGCCTAAACCTCCCCTGGTGGAGCTTAAGACTGTGCCCTCTTGTCTTACTGATAGCTGGCTGGGAGAAGAGACCAACCCCCACCTGGCTATAACCTCCCTTCAGGTAGTTGTAGAGAGTGATGAGGTCTCCCCTGAGCCTCCTCTTCTCCAGGCCAAACAACCCCAGCTCCCTCAGCCTCTCCTCATAGGATCTGTGTTAAAGTCCCTTCACCAGCCTCGTTGCTCTTCTCTGGACCTGCTCCAGCACCTCAATATCCTTCCTGAACTGAGGGGCCCAGAGCTGAACACAATACTCAAGGTGTGGCCTCACCAACACAGAGTACAGGGGAAGGATCACTGCCCTGCTCCTGCTGGCCGCACTGTTCCTGATGCAGGCCAGGATGCCATTGGCCTTCTTGGCCACCTGGGCACACTGGGCACATCTGCTGCTGATTTTGCAAAGTCAAAATTACTGTTACAATGCTACTGGCTCCATCTTTTTTTCTTGTGACTTTACAGACAGAAGAAAACCTAATGGATCCATTTACTATGGACAAGTCTGTGATTGTTTCTATCAGCTGTAGCCAGTACCAGCCAACCTGCATACAGAGAGGAAATGGTTGGTTAAATGTGTTGACAGTAGAGTGTGATTCAGAGAGAAGCAGCCAAGTTCCCTTGTACGCTGCAAAATATTTCCATGAATGACTCAGGCTAGTGGAGTGGTAAAAGCCCTGGGATACACTTCCAGAAATCTGAGCAGCAGTGGGGATGTGATTACACAGGGCAGTGTGTAATTATACACTGGGGATGATGCAAGGCAGGCATGGCAGTTCAGGTGTGGTGAAATCGTGGTGGTACTTTGAATTCCTTTCATATGTTATGTCAGTGCTCTTACATGTAGCTTACAATCAGGATCTTCTAATCCAGTCATAAGCAGAGTTTAGGTTTTCAAGTTCGTACTTCTGAGTAGGAACTTCTGAAAAATTTAGGGATTTCTATGAAATTGTTAATTTAATGTTAAGATATGAATAAATACTTCGTGCTGATCTTCTTTAACTTGATTTTAAAATCTGAATGAATGTTTCTCTGTGCATAGATTTTACCCTGTGAGGATGTTTGTCCACAACTTCTGTGGCTAAAAAAAAAAAAAAGAAATTCTTTCCCATGCATTTACATCTCAGTTGTCCTGATAATTATGTCATCTGTTTAGACAACTTAATTTTGCTTTAATTTAGAAATTTTATAAGCAGGTTGTATCTCTAACTGTCCAGTACCTTCCATTTATTCCTGGGATTTTATTTCATTGATTCTATAATTGAAAAATAAAAATGCATTCAGAGTCTGATTTTCAGAACTGAACCCCTTGTCAGTTCGTAAAGCAAGAAGTGATTTTAGGAGTAAGTGGCTGTTGTTAAAATACTGCATATCTTTCTTTTTGCTGAATTCTCTTATGCTAGTCAGTTCATGAGTCAGGATTTTGTGGTATACAATTTTAATTTAATTCACTTACACTTCAACATGCTGGTTGCCTTTTTTAAAAATCCTCTGCAGAGGTTTCATAACTCTGTTCAATAATAAAATATCAACCTCGGTAGAAATATCTGTGTATAGTTTCGCAGTGAAACTATTTTTAGAAAAATTCTGTTCTACAGGTGATTTCTACTTTTTTCCCTTTGTATTGTAGAAACTATTGGTTTTTTCAGCTGGCCCTGCTGCTCCCCAAGAGAAGATCACCTTCTCCAAAGTCTTGCCATTACTATGATTGAATTAAACCCAATGCAGGTATTCTTGAACTAGCTGTGAAGTTTGCTGTTTCTATTCTATACTTGAGAAAGATCTTGTGCCCTCAAGAGTGTGCCAATAGTATTACTTGGACTAATGAAAAATTATTTTCCGTACAGACCCTAGCTAATCTTCTTTTCTTCAAGTCATCCCAGAGTAATGTCTTCCTGATGCTCAGGCCATACTGAACTCCTGTTTTATTTAGTGCAAGTACCCTGTAGATCCAGAGCTCCCCTGCTAATAATTTACAGTGCATGCTGATAGGCAATTTAAAGAGGTAGCCCATATTGCTAGATTTAGATACATGGAGAGCCTGTGCATCTTCTGATTCTTTGATAAGCAAATTTGAGGAAGAAATGGATCTATTAATTTCATTTGTTTCTGCAGTGAAATTAAACTTGAGCTTCATCCTGTTCTGTGCCCTTTGATACTGGAGTGAGTTGTTTGCAGTCAAAACTGATAACGGTGAATTCATGTCCATTAAAAGAGGGAGAGGTATGTTTTTAATTAGATAGAAGAGGAACAGGAAATTAACAAAAGCTTGTTGGATTGGTTATTATGGTACTGATAAATGTTGCGTCCAAGGGACAGCAAAACATCGCTATCCCAGTTATGCTGATCTGTATCAGAAACTGGTGTTCAGTTAAACTGCCATATATTGCAAAAGTGTCTTCTATTTGGGAGAGGGTTTCTATTGTAATTTTCCTCTTTTTTGAACAGAACATTTCTACATTTTATATATTTACAGCTATATATTTTATATATTGAAGATATATATTTATATATCTTCACCTGCGGCTGTTGGTTGGGGTTTTTTTTATGGTCTGTTTTTGTTTTCTCACAGTAAACGTAATACATATGTTCTCTTAAAGCATATGAACCGTTTAGCATGGCTTGTTAAAAAGGCATCTATTATAATCCATTTGTTGCACTACGTTGTAAAACTAGCTGAGAAAAATAATATTCTTGTAATTTCAGTCACATTAGTATAATATCACGGAAGCAAAGTCTTTTATCAGAAAAAGAGCTAAGTTATAAGATGTTATAATAGATTGAATAATTACTTTTATTCTTGCAGCTATTGAAATCTGTCTTTTACTTTAGAACACACAGTTTGTCATAGTCACAGGATCTTCCCAGTAGCCTTCTGGAGAGTGAACACTTTGTTAGTGATAGTAATTTTCACTTTACTGCTTTCAAACTGCTGTTTTTTGAATATATGCCTTTTGGATAAATACCTTTTTTAAATCAAAGTTAAGTGTAGAAAGAAAAGGACCTAGAGATAAAACTAAGACAGAAATCCACTTATTTAATTTTTCAGTTCATCAAACTTTGTTGAAAGTAAATTTTCATATTCTAGGCATGTTTATTCTATTGAGATTGTGCTCATCTAAAAAATGCAGTGACTTTTCCCTGGATGAGCTCCCATATGCATAGGACATTTCTACAAGTAACAAATGTAAGAGTTATTGTGTTAAAGATAAAAGTAATTCTTTACCACTGTCCTTACTTGGTCATGTGTTTACATGGAACACAGTTCATATGGAAGGGGATGTGATTTTATCAAAGTACAAATTGCATGGTTGGCGATTAATTTTACGTAGGATTAGCACTTTTGACATTGGTTTGATTAATGTCGGGTTGTATTTATTGCCCTTCTGTTGTTATATAAGTTCCACTAACTATACTCAGACCAAATCCTGAATTTCTGCTTATAGAAAATTGATGGGAGCAGTCCCACTTTTTTTATTTTTTTTTAATTGTGTATTAATAAATTATCTGTGGGCATGATGAAATAAGATTTTAAAAATAAACACCTTTTAGCTTTACAAGACATATGGTAAACATACTGATAATTTTGCTTTTTTGTTAGGGTATATCACTTGTCACATAACTACTGTGTTTAGTAGAACATACAAATGTAGAAAAATTCTGTGGTTAGAGATAATGATCACTAGCTTTCCTAGCAGTATTTTTCGTTGTTTTATTTAGAAAAGTTTCTTTGCCTTTCTCTTTAAAGTGAACCTTCCTGGTTTTCAAATTAAAAAGGTACTGAATGAAGCAATACTCTTGCTAATATAACGAACAAATATAATATGGTCCAAAGAGAAAAACACCTATAAAGCCCCCCAGTTTCCTAAGACTGGCTTGAAACTTTTCTGTATACATGCACAAAAATGCACACACAGTTCTTACATACTTAATGTACTTGCAATTCATTTTTTCAGCTTTTTTAGACCCTATCCAAGATGCATAGTAATAAAGACTGAGTTAATTTTAAGTTACTCTGTTGATAGAAGATCTCCTTTAAACCTTGTAGAAAGTCTTTAAAAATAATAAAACCACATTGTTCTTCAGACAGGGTGTTTTATAGTTTATGGTGAGCCTAGGCTGAGTAATAACCTGAAGCAGATATTCTGTATTTTTCTCCCATTCTTACATGGATTACTCTTTTGTTAGAGAAGATGAGACCTTTTTGTTCCCACGTGCATCAGCAATGCTCAAGTCAACTCATGAATCCTTTTTTAAAGCTTGGCAGAGGTTATCTTGTTTTGATTAATAAAAGCAATGCTTGCTATTTAAAAGATTATCTGCTGCAACTGTTTATCAGCAGGATAAGCAAAGCTATCAATTTCATCTTAAGACAACTTGCAAATGAATAGTCATGGCCCTCATTTTCTTGTAGTAGTTTTAGCATTAACTTGATGTGGTAGAGCCCAAAGAACAATATCATTTACTGCAGCAGCAGCTAATTTTAGTGAGGATTGTGTCCTTCCCTAACTGTAGAAAAACCTACCGTGATTTTGGCCTGAAAGCAGTACCATTCTGCAAGTTAATCTTTCTTTGAAGCACAGAAAGATCCTATGTCCTGAGTTTATGTCCTGAAGGACATAAACTGACAACACAAAGCTGGAGGACTTGTGTATGAGACTGGATAGAGAGATTTATAGCAGAAACAGAGAAGTGCAGATCAGTTCCTGGAGTGAAAAATGGTAAAAGTCTTGGGCATAACAAAAAAAACCAAAAGACAAAAAGATAGTCCAGGAAAAAGGATCGTTTAGCACAGGCAAAGAGACAGAAAAAGGAGTAGACTTTTGTGCAGAGTGTAAATCATGGAGGGCGGTGAAACTGAGAATCAGGATCCTGGATTATCTGTGATAAAACACAGAAAACTGGAATGAGAAAAGATAAAAAGATCTGAATCTGGAGAGGTAAGTTATGCCAACAACCAAGACTTGAAAGGATGTGAATTATGGAAGAAATAAATAATTGTAAGTGTAGAAATAGTCAACAGAAATAAGTTACATTTCTACTTCTCAGTATTTATAGCCATACTTTAACCATGAGCTCTGAGGCTTCAGATTTCTGTTTGCTCTGTGTGCCTGTCATTGGATATCAGCTGCGTTTTTACTGCAGCAGCCTGTTGCATGGACTGTTACTTTACAGAAAGAATTTACATAAAGTTCTTCCAGTTTAATGAAGAATTGAGAAATGCTAGTTGGAAATTCAGTGTTTTGAATCAGAAACTGTTTTATTTATTTTCTTATTCCAAATCCAGCAATGCAAGTGGCTGATTTTGAATCATCTTAGCTTAGTTTCTATGGAAAGGTTTTCTTTTTGACAGCTTCATTTTTCCAGAAGAGTGAAGCTGGGTTGTGAAGCCTTCATTATAGAAGATGATGGTTTCATTAAAGGTAGTTTCATTAAAGGCTTTCAAAATCATGCATTAGCTTTCTGCTGGACTTGATCAATGGGCAGTCTAGTGAAATCAAATTCTAATGAGATATTCGTAGTAGTTTCTGGCAGTATGGAGACATGCTTTGGAGCCAGCCTCCTAACTCTGGTCATTTCAGTGTGTTGAGCCTTGCTCTTAGATGTGAAAGGTTATACTAAGTGGAGCCTGAAGGGTAATTATACTTGCAATGTGCAAAGGATCATGATCCTTTGCAGATTCATTGTCAACCTTTGCCAGATTTAGAGGTCTTTGAGCAAAGCTAGAGTTCTGAGACTGTCGAAAGTGGGAATATGGATGGGTTTTGTAGTTGGTATTGTAAAAGAAAAGATGAGTTATTAAGAATGCACCTCTAAATCTCCTGAGCAAGCAGTGCCTCAAGGAACACCACATCTTCACTCACGTATTAATCTCTGTTCCATTAGTTACTCCTTGAATAGGCACTCCTTATGGAGTTATGCCTTCCTTTCCTGTAATATTGATATATATATAAGGTGTTTATAACTGTAATTACCAAGTAAGGTTGAATTTGCAAAGCAGCAGTATCGATCTGGCAGTGCATTGTCCATGGTACTTGCTGCCTGTCTCCTGTGGTACATGTTCACCTGCAGCCGAGCCACGATCTGAGCTGTCTGGTCAACTGTCCATTCCTGACCTCAGTGCCTGCTCCAGAGATTGGATGCCACTGACTGCTACAGCTCTTTACCAATTGGGATGTGTTAGTTGCCTTCTGGAAGTGCATCTTCTGGTGCAGTTTCATTTGAAAAGGCCCCACTTCATTTGCTCAAGGACTAAACTAAAGCACAGTAAGGGAGGATGTTTGGGAGATTCACTTCAGAAGTGCATTTGTGATCTAAAATAAATTCACAACATAAACACAACCAATACACCCTCTGCATCAGCGTAAGACGCAGGAGAGGCTGGCACAGGCTGTACTTTCTCTGCCTGGAGTGAGACGAGGTGTCATGCATGGGGAGTCATCAAGGCATTGTGAGGGAGCAAATGGGTGGTAGTGAATATTTGTGTCATGCCTTCCATATCCTCACTTTTGCGAGATAATGCAGGTTGTGGCAGTGACAATTCAGCCCATATATGTAAAGCACTGTGTAAATACATAATCCTTGAAATATAAAAGGAACGTTATATTCTGCATTGGTTTTATTTTGGCACAAGCTTATGTTCTGTTGTCAAGAATAGTGCACACGAGCTTTAAGAGCTTTTTATTATGAAATATTTCAGAATTGTGCTGAGCAGATTGAAGCAGGAAATGGAATTGGAGTTTCATGTAGAACTGAAGCAAACAAGACTGAAAGGAAACCTGGAAGCCCACTGCACTTCACCTGCTGCCCAAACCAGCAGTGACGTGTCAGTGTGGTGTTCTTAACTGTCTTTTTCTCCCTGATCTTTCTTACAGGCATTTCAATGACAGAGATTTCTGGATATTCACAGATATTGTGCAGCACTTCTCAGCTGTCATTGAAGTTGCACGTGTTCCCCACTATATAACCAAGATATTGCTTGTTGCAAATTAAGTCCACTAGTTTTTTTGCTTGCTAGTCTAGACAAAGAAGAAATTTGTCTTCGCTCTTTCAGAAGCTTCTTCTTTATTTGACCATTTCTCAATAGGTTCTGTTAGCCCAAAGACTTTATTTAGGGCTACTATAATTTTACTTTTGATTTTTAATAGAATATATTAAGAAAAGGCTATTTTCTATCTCTTTAATTTCCCGCTGATTAATAATGATTTATGTAAAATGAATGAAACAGGGGGAACCTCATGTAGTATATTTTGTGTATATTATAAGAGATTGAATTGTAATCAGTCATTATGAACTTGTGGTTTTTTTGAGGAAAGAAAGGTTATTTGCTCCCTCTATGAAATGAGAGTTTATATATATATGTATATTTAAAAAATTAGGTAAAAGATAGATCTAGAGTGTGCCTCTATTATGTTTGAAAAAAATTTCTGAAGATATTTTGTGGAGCAATGCAAAAAAATAAACTCCTTTTTCTGAGAATGAGGGAGAGTACATAATTTACTGTACTATTTAATTTAGAGTACTAAGTCTGTTTATACATTTAAGTAATTCTTGAAAAATTGTTCAAAGGACCCATTCTAAACTTATCTAGTAAGAAGACTCATACTCACTGTTTTGGAATCATTGTGTTGATGTTTCATGCTTCCCACACAATCTTAAAAAGTTTGGCTTCTTCCTTCTTAGGAAAAGTTTTATTTTTCAAGAGATATCACTGCTAGGATATTATAAAACTACCATGAATGTTTTGTATCATTGGCTAAAACATGCATGCTCCCAAGTAGATGCATATTCCGAGAGGAATGAAAAATGTTTTGTAACTTTGGACATATACATTATTTCTTGTGGCAGTGGAGTCTCAGTGCCCCAGTCAAGGCCTCAAACTGCTTTGCACCATCAGTCTAATATGGAGGCAAAACAGAGGCACACTCTGCCCAGGGGACCCTTTTGTCTGAGGTTTTGACAAGGCCACTGGTACCTAAAGCAGGTGTTTGGATATGTCGGGAAGCATGTTTTGGCAGGTGGCTTAACAGTCTCTCAAGCCCTAGTTGCCAGGTATCTAGCTCATACCAGATATAGAGATATGCAGAAAAACCCCAAATAAAAGAACATATTAGGTTTTTTAAGTATAAAGAAAGTAGTTGGGATATAGTGTATTGCTGACTAAATGAAGGAGCCGTTTAACAAAACCAAAATAACAAGTTGTCTTGCTTTTGCACAGCACAGTCCAAGAGTTAAAGGCAAAACCTAATGAATTTTTTCTTTATTTTGTTTTAGAACGTCAAGCGTGTACATCTATGGCTGGCTCCAGCGTCCTTCCCTCCAACGTGGCTGGGATCAGCAGAGAGCTGATCGAACTACAACACCTCATCCAGTTCCCAGAGGAGGTTGCCAGCATTCTGACCGAGCAGGAGCAGGAGCTCTACCGGAAAGTCTTACCCATTGACTACCTCTGCTTTTTAACCAGGGATTTGGGTAATGCTGAATGTCAAAGCAAGCTGCCATCTATTAAGGCTTCCATATCTGCTACTATTCTTTCTTCTCCCAGTGGTGAACATAATGCTGTAGAAGATCTTGTGACAAGGTTTAATGAGGTAAGGGTTATTACCTGATGTGTGGTTAGTTATTTCCTTTATCTCTCAGTGCTGCATTTAGCTGTAGTGACAGTTTTTTAAAATATAAGGGATTTAGCTAAATAACTTGCACTGAATTTAATAGGAGTTCTGTGACCAGTTTACTCAGTGAGTTTTGGAAAACGGCAGCCCAACCTCTTCTTGCACATGGTAAAGTAAACATGAAGAAAAAATTACAGACTTCTACTTCTTTGTATTTATACTGACAGTATGGGGTACAGTTTCAGTCAGTTTATTATTTTGTTTAGGAGCTGGAGTTCTATTTATTTGTTTTGGATTTTTGTAGACTAAGCATGACTTAGGAGTCAGCACAGAAGTATTATAAACTAGAATTTTCTGTATTCTCTGTAATATAAGTACACTAATCTGCACTATTTATTTATTTAATCACTGTGTGTGTCTTTGTGAATGTTGTTATACAAAGAAGTGTCAGTTGGCAGGACACATTTTCGCAGGCCAAATCTTCAGTTCTTTATTAAGATTTTAATTTATTTTTAGTAAGCTGATCTTCTGATGAGAAATAGAAATAATAGATAATTGATTGAGGATTCAGAAAACTGTAAAAAAAAAAAATCCACCCAAACCAAAACAAACCAACTAAATAAAATCTCAGATTTTAGCTGCAGAAACATGGAACAATTTTTTTTGTGTGTGTGTTAATCATGTGCAATGTTAGCAGTTTCTAGATTCATAGAAGTGCAATAAAATGAAGATAAAGTTGACTTAATGCTCTACAGTTTGCTATTCACTGCATTCTTATGGTTTAATAGGGGATGAAATTGTACAGGTAGCAAAAAAAAAAAAAAAAACAACATAAAATTTTGTAGATGGAGAAGAATGTGTATTAATTCTCAGTGAACTTCCTGATTCCTAGGCAAAGAAGAATCAGTGAGTGAATATTTAGCATGTTTTGAAGTGTTCCTGACTCTAACACATTATTAAGATTTAGCAACTAAAATAGTGTAAATACATTGTCTTCTCTCACCTACATAAAAGTTGCAACTACAATATTTAAGTTTTTAAACAGAGCCTAAATATAGTTTAAATTAGCTCTAGTTATAGTATTTAAGAAAACACTGTGGCTGGAGAGGAATCTAGCTGCTGACCCAGCTAGGACTGTCCTTCCTGTGATGCTTCTCTTACGGTGATCACCAGAGTGAGGCCAGTGGAAAAAAGGTGCAGTGGCCGAGCTCAAGTCTGACCTGGTGAGGCACCAGTGCCAGAGCAGTTCTAGAGGACAAGCTGTAGTTGCTGTACCAATTAGATGGGCCATCGTTGTGCTCTGACATTGAGGAATCATAGGGTTGAAGAGCAAGTAGGTGGTGAAGAAGTCTTGTCAGAAATGTCTGGTCTGTTCCATACCAATGAGAATTTTGGCATTAGAGTTGCCTTTTGATAAAATAGCCAGCATTATCTTTTAGCCTTAAAGGTTTGTGACTTTGCAGGTTTTGTAGTCTGTCATTACTTGTTTGATAATGCTACAGGATAGTTTTTTGTGTAATTTGAATTAATTCCTAAATATTCAGTGCATAGATTCTATGCTATTTAGTGAAGTAGATTATTTTAAATAAAATCTGGAATAACTTTTTAAAAACATAGTTGTTATATCTTTAAACAGAGTTACTGTACAATACTTACTGCTTGTAATAAATCACTGTTTTGCTATATGCTTTATCTTGTGGTGGAGTATATCTGTTGCCAGAACCAATCACCAGCGTGAACTTTCGAAATGTCTTTGTTTATAAATGGCAAGAAAATTCTTGTGCAAAGAGTCATGATTTTGTTGGCTAAAGTCAGTGAGCCCTTGCTGATTTTTTTTGGCATTGCCTATAGAAATACTGAAGTGTATTTATAATGTGGGAGCCAAAATTACTTTTAGGATGACAAGCTTCTGATACGTAATGGGAAAAAAACAATTCCATGCCATTGTTCTGTTAAATAGCAATTATATTATTTGAGGATTTTTCACAAAACATTGTGCTTTTTAGTATTTTTTTCTGACAGTATATGTTAATGAGGAACCCTTTATAACACTTGTTTAAAATGTCAGTCAATATATCATGAAGATTTTGGGCTACATGCATTCAGTATCACCAACTGTAAATAAAGTACATGGTCTAAAGTGTCATTAAAACTGTATATGCATGATAGCAGAGACTTGGGCACAACACATACTTTTTGGTGAGTCACAGCTGATCCTTCATTTGCTGCTAATAATATCAAATTGATCATAGAGTCTTATTAGAGCAAGACAGTAGACCAAGCTAAAGACAAATATTCTTTCCTTTACTAAATGTAATTAAAAACTGATTCTGAATTAGTGGCCGATGTGGGAGGATTGAAGTGAAATATAGTGACATCTACCTTTACAAAACTATTGCCTTTTGCATTCTCTAAGACTTAATAGTAATATATTTTTCTGCTCTGATAGAGCCCTGACTACCTGAAGTTTAGTTTCCATGGGTGTAAAACTGTGGGAAGAAAGTGTTAGGGAGATTCTGCAGTTAGCAGAGCCTTGGTAGCTGGGAACAAATTAGGAAAATGGTACCTAAGTGTGTTTTGGGATCCTGAGAACTGTAACTTACTTTTTTCCATCTCTCCTTGTGGCCTACTTTGAGTTTCTCTTCTTCATTTAGTTCTTTTCTCTGATTCCTGTATGATGAGTTCACCCTGCTTCTTTACCTTGAGTGATGTGATCCTTACTCAGTATCATATGCCACAGTCTTCCTGGGACTCTGTTTCTTTTCCTGTATCTTTACCCTTCCAGGCTCTTGCACCTTTCTGGCTTTTACTTCCACTCTTCTACCTCTCACCAGCAAAACAACCACAGAAACACGAGTCCAATGTACATGTTGTAAATGTTTATGTAAACATTTAAAATAATTTCAATCGTTGCTTTATATAAACATGAGAGGAGTCTCTTTTAAGTTGATCTTTCTGGCTACATCTTCAAGTAACAGAAAAGGAATAAAACTTAAATCAAAATGAAACATTTCATTTTCCATGCTGAGATATGCGTACAAATCAAATGTGGTGTCATAGATGGAAAGCTGCACCAGACTGAAAGATCATTCATACAGCTGACTGAAGGTAGTCCCACTACTGAATTAAAAATGCAAAATAAGAAGTTGAATATGTAAGGTGATTTTTTTTAAAGATATGATTGCTATAAAATAAGCTAAGAAGGTAAAAAAGTTAGAACCACTCCAGTATAGCACTGCTATGGGGCCGGGTTAAGTGATTCTTAGGAACTTAGACACTTAGAGATGATAGTTTTATTTTTAATGGTTTAATTTTGTAAGGTTTTTTTTCATTGTTCATTCAAAACACAAAATCAAACCTCACTAGCAAAACAGAGACATATCATTTTACTGAAATAATGGAATGTAAATAAATATTGCACTCTGTCTCTTAGTTCAGCATTTTTTTGCAATGCCTAAATGGGTTTGCATAATGCTTTTAAAAAGACTGTGTTTGTACAAATATCAAACTGTTTCCAGTCCTTGTTTGGAATTGTGTTTAATCAGATTTAAAATGGTAAATGTTCTCTGTAAGGTTATATAATTTCTCTCAAGCATGTAAACCATCTGTGCATAAGATATGCAATTTAAAATACATTTTAAAAATGCACCTGAGAATTATTCTGTGTATTATACCAAAAGCCAAAAAAATTTTAATAATAAACTTCAGTGAAACCCACGTAAAAAACTCCAGTTCTGTGTTATCCACTGTGATCCTTATATTCATCTGTAAGCACTGGTAGGTTTTATCAAACAAAGTTATTAAAACCAGAATTATTTGATTAAATGGGTTAGATTGATATGCTTGTCCTTTGGACACCTGAAAAATCATCATCTTGTTTTGTATTCAGAGACTTTTCACACAGACTTCACTTCATCAGTATCAAAATTTCTTCTTTTCTTGCTCCAGTGTAGACAGTAGTTAAATGAGCTACAGTTTATTTAAGAAAGATATTATGGCTAATTTTCATGTTAGGTGTTGAGAAGGTATGTACTGTAATCTTACTTTGTGGTAAACCAAATGATTTTGTTTGCTAGCAGTGGTGTTATAAACTTCAGGCAGAGATCTGTGTTAACTAATTTCACCTCTGAAAGCTGCATCTCTCAAGTATTTTGAAGTTCCTAAAAATGTAATATAAAAATAGAGGTCGTCATTTCTTCTACGTAGCATCACCCACTGAAGTATGTAGCTTGGGAATTGCTGTAAAAGCCTTAAGAACTTAAGCACTTGGGAAATGAGTGTCAAACACTACAATTGACGAAATACTGCACTTTGTAGGTGGAGATTGTTAATAATTTTCTCCCTCAATACCTATCCCCACCATGTTTACATTCCAATAAAATATAAACAATAAATTCATTCCCATTAAAAAAAAAATCATACAATACATTCTCTAGCAGCTGCATAAAGGATAGTAAAGAATTATATATATGTACATATAATATAATTAGTATAATCTTGAGTATTAGAAGAATAAAATAAGTGAATGAGTAAATAAAATCCATGACAAATTTAGGAATAGAGTTAATAATTCAACATGTGTTAAACACTGTTCCTTCCTGTGTACTACATGTAGCAGGGCTCCTGTAGAGTCCTGTAGGGTACACTTAAAAAGACTTTAGGGTCATGTGCCATAACTTGAGGATCAAGTTCCGTCATGGGAGTCTCTTTTATGTTCTTCAGATTTTATTCATAAAAGTGTCAGTAATAAGGTCTGTCCTGCCCCTGACAAACTGGGAGATTTTTGCCTTCATGGAGACTTGAAATCAGTGGTAGTTCTGTGATTAGGTAATCAAAAACATAAGCTCATATTAATTTTTTAATCACAGGTGGAGATTTCCCATGTTTAAAAGTAAAAAAAAAAATTAACGCAAAGTTATAATATGCCTTTCCAAATGCATTGGCAATATCTAACTTGAATTTATTTGAAATTTTTGATCAAAGTAAGAGAAACCTAAAAATGTTTAAAAATAATAATTGAAAAGAATAATTTTTAGTGCAGTTAAAATAGTAAGGGATGATATAAAAAGATAATTTCAGAAAACGTGAAACTGTACAGATCTTTTTGTCCTACTGTACTTGCTCAGTACAGCTTGCATTACTCAGACATCTGGTGCAGGTCCTGTGTGTTTAGGTTCAGATTTGAAGGAGACTCCTGTAATTCTGAAAATTTGCAAATAAGGCTACTTTACTATGTGTCTGAAATGAATTTGGCACAATGTTCTCAGTGCTTTTCTTCATTAGGGCACTGGAAAATATTTAAATCTTAACTAAGTATGTATTTGATTGGATTTTACTTGTTTACTTAACATTACTATGCAGTAATCCTGAGGGACACTCATTTTTATCCATCTGAATGAAAAGACTGATGTTGCTATCAACTTGTTTGAGTGGATCGTGTTTTAATTTATTACTTTTCTTGTGTCTTGTAATCATGTGGATTATAGTAACAAAGCCAGGATACATTTTCTCATACTTTTCAGGCTCATCATCAGTGCAGCGGAAATCTAATTATAGGTTTGCTGTGGTGACTTCTGTTCTGAAGGGAGTTTAAAATGAGTTACGTAAACAGAACTATGTAAGTCAAGTGTGAAAAAAAGTAAACTAAGGAAATAATGATTACTGTGTTGATATATATATTGTGATCTGACGTTAAAGTGCTGTCTAACACAAAAAATGTGGTCCAAAAAGCTTTACTCTCAGTCTGAGAAATAGTTGCAATGTATTTTGGTCTCCTTGGCAAGGCTAATACTGTGCGCTCTTTTGGCTGGGATGTGCTGTCTGCGGTCCTGGCACTGCCTGAGCTGTGTAGCAGCAGTGGAGTGTAGTGGCAGCTTGATAAGCAGGCAGCTGGCTACCTGGTGGGGCTTCATCCTCAGCTGAGGTGTTCCTCAGGTGTGATGCAGCTGGGGAAGAAGGTCTGCAAGCCAACCATGAGGGAGCTGCTGGAAGAGGAGATACTGTTCTGTATCCAGCTGGCTGAAGTGTCCAGAAGTCAGAGCCTGCCAGGGTGGAGCTTCCCTTTGCTCCCTTCCCCCTACTAAAAACCCCCTGATTTTGGTGACAGAGAAATTGTGCCAGTTCAAAATACTGTCTGTGATATTTGCTTGTCAAAGTGGAAAAAACAGGATTCTGAATTCAACTTTCAGATTAATTCCATAGCCACCAAGAAATAAGTACCCATGCAGAGTTGTCCTCCACTTTTCTTCTGTGTGAGGTGCATCTAGCTCAGGTGTACGTGGACAGCATCTGAGGAGTCCCACTTCTGAACTTCCATTTGAATGAAGATCATGACAAATTTGTTATTTCTTGAATACTGTCAGTGCAGAGGGACCTTATGCATCCCAGGCAGCAAAAATTTAGTATATGCATTGTCAGGTATTTTGGGGATCAAGTGGCAGCTACAGAGACATTTGAGAGTGTCAGTGATGATGGAGGCATACCTTTGAGGATATACTGTACATTCCTCACATATTTATCAGTAAATCACAAAATTAAAGAGTATGTTTTAATTGATACACTTGTGATTCCTCTGAACTGTCATTCATGGTTTTTCCTGAAGATTGCGATCCTTTCAATTCACCTACAGTGAGTTGTAACAACACCTTCAATGTTGTTTGTACATCAGTCATTTTGGCTGTGGCCATTATGAGTAAACACCTCAAATTAATGCCAAGCTATTCCAGTATGCACTTACTGAAGAGCTTTTGAATATTGTTCTTCACGATAGAGTTCTTGGGTCCATCAGTTCAGTCTGCCAGGGCAGAATAAAATCTTCAGGGAGTTCAGAGCTGGGAAGTGACCTCAGCCAGCTGAGATTCAGCTTTGATTTTCTGCACCTTTCAAGCCTACTGATTCAACCAGATCTCCCACCTTCAAAATTTCTATAAGTAAAATCCCCCAGGCATTTTAAGTGGATAACTGATAGTTCTGCTTATTAATTTTGTGTTTGTTTCCTAGCTGGGCTTTAACTTTTGGGAAAGGCCTCCACTGTGCTGTTATCTGACTGAACTCTTTTCCCTTTCCATCTGTCTTCACTAAAAAAACTAGGAGTAGAAAACTGTTGCAGATGTTAGGCACAGCGCTCAGCAGGAACCTCACTGAATGAGAAGGGATGACATTTGTGCACAGCTCCTTTCCTCTGCTCCCTCCTTTCTGACAGTACCGTTGCATTTTAATCATCTCTGTTCTAATCTCGCTGATGAATTCTCCCAAGGAATCAGTTTTGGGGTACAAGGCTAATACATGTTTTGAGAAGCCCATAATCCCCTTTTCTAGGGTCTGTATGATACATTCAGATTAATCAATCAACAGTCTCTGAATATTTCGTAGAAAAACTTTATAGAAACTTTATGCTCTTCTGAACCACCAGTGAGGTCAATTTATACTCCTGGTTACTGCTAGATACTCTATAAAAGTCAAAACAGTCTGTAGCATATGTACAGGAACCATTCTGTTCCATTCTTAAGTTCAACATATGAAACAACATGAATGAAATGTTTCATTATCTGTTCCTCACACATACCCTGATCTCCAGGAAAAATGAAAATACGAGAGTTTCTAAAGCAGACGAGTTTTCAGGAGTGGACTGTATTTTTAGATGCTCATTTCCTCATTCTGCCCAAACTGTTATATCTGCCTTTGCCCATTCTGTTTTAAAATTTAGAGATTCAGACACTTTATTTTTCTTTCTTGTTTAGCAGAAGATTCTTTAAATATTTTCTATTCTTCCAGTAAGTCTATTGTTGTCCTGCAAGAGGAATGAGCGTAAACTTCACGGTGCCTTTTGTACCCTTTTTGTGCTTGTACATGTGCATACGGTATCTGGAGGCTGCAAAGGCTTGTTCATGCTGCCATTTATCATTTTTTGTTTGCTTTTACAGATTGTTTGTAAGAGTTCATCATAACTGTTTATAGCAGCCCTGAACTCTCTATTAAATAAAATTTCAACAAGTGGTTACCCTAGTTTCAAGGTTTCCTCTTAGTGGGGAGTCTGAAGTCAATTGCCTGTTTGGACATTCTTTTCTCAGTTTTGAGACTGTTTTCTCCTGATCATTACATCTTTACCACCTTAGATTAAAACATACGTGTTTAAAATTATATTAGTCTTTAAAATGTTTAAAATCATATTAATCAAACTGTCATTACCACACTTGGTATTTCATACCAAACAAGTATTGGGTTTTTTCTGTGAGATTGCATGTTTAGCATTTGCATTCCCTAACTGAGCCATTTCTGGAAAATGGGAATAATATCCAAAAACAACATGTAATTTTATTCCAGCATACACAAACAAATCTGTGCCAACCCTGAATTACAGACCTGACTGTTTTGTTTCATGATTTCTGATTTCTAATGGATTTATTTTATGACCTTTTATTCTGGTCTTGCCCTTATTTGACCCCCTTGTCATGCTGTGCTCTGGTTGGGTTTTTTTTAATTTTATTTTTCCATACCTTCATGCTCTTCAGGTATACACTTCTTTGTTGATTCAGTTTTTGTATTTTAGGAATAACAATTGAACACTTCAAATAAAATTTCAGCTGAATTCAAATTCTCATTCTGAGCTACTGCAACAGGTTAATCTGTTGTCCCCTGATCTGCACATCCCATTAAAGCATCCCCATAGTCATGGTATTCATTCCTGAGTATGTCCTCAGTGAATTAATTTCTATTAATTTCTTCAAGAATTCAGTCCTAAAAATGTGATTTTTTTTTTTTTTTGACAGACATATATATTGCACACATTGGAACTATGGCTTGTCTTCTCATCTGGACATTTCTCATGTATTGCTCTTGATTGATTTGGGCATCAGAAAAGCTAAATAGTAACTTAGATTCTTCATATTCTTTGGCTGTTCTCCCTCAGGAGTGGGAGGGTCAAAAAGGCTGAGTCTGTATGGACATGCCTAAAGGGAAGCCCTATATATTTTCAGTGTGGGGTTTTTTTTTCCTGTTAGTACTAATGCATTTACATTTCATTTCACATGCTTGATTTTTAAAACAAAAGTCTATGCCTCCTGAGGGGTGAACTAGCTTTTTCTAGTTTTTATAAGCATCTCCTCACACTGGTGTTGTCTGTAAACACTTGAATCCTTCAGGACCGAAGAATGGAACTCAGTGTCAGTAAACAAATCACGTTTATTGCCCCCTAAGAGTTTACACAATGACAAAAATCAAGCCTCCAGAGAGTCATATTGTAAAAAGAAACAGTTGGTTTAAATTAGGTTTCCATGTGAAATATAACTACTTTTTATGGATGTTGTGGGAACATAAACTGGAAAGAAAATCTGCACACTGATAAAATGAAGATTTGATTTTTATTTTTTTAAATGCAAGCACAGTCATGTACTAAGTTGATTTCTGATTCTGGTATTAATTATTCATCAAACAGAAGTTGCTCATATGATCACACTTAGAAAGAAAGGTGGTTTTTTTTGTTTGTTTGCTTCATTTTTGATGATGCAAACAGATAATGTGAATTATCTTAAATGTTCGATGCATATAGAAATTAGCAAATTTGTGCATTAAATAAATCTACCAGTTTTATGAAATTAACCCAAACCAAAAAAATTCCAGTTTATCAACTTTTACTGTCTGTGTTGAAAGAACAAGGGTTATTCAGTGTGAGGCTGGGATTTGTAAGCCACGTAAATGAGAATTTACACTGCAGATCTCTCTGGCAGCTTTAGGAACCAGCGCTAGCTTAAGCTGTCCATTTTCTTCTGTGGCCTCAATGCATATTCACAATATCTTCTATTAAGATGCAGTAGTTCTTTGTTTAGTAGAAGTTTTTCTAGAGTAGTTAATTATTGAACTGTTGTCATGTGGATATGTCTCTGTGTAAGTTGTGTTTGCAATGCGTATGTGATTTGGCCATGAGTGTATAAGTGGAATTTTGACTGATAACCTCCTGATGGAAAAAAACCCCAAACCACCAAACAAAAAAACCCACATTATCTGTCGAGTATACATGCATGCTCCAAGTGACATTGCTTTGTTTGACTGTACTATCTGGTTTATTTTACAAGGTGAGCTCGTGGGTTACCTGGCTGATCCTGACTGCAGGTTCTATGGAGGAGAAACGAGAAGTCTTCTCATATTTAGTACATGTGGCAAAATGCTGCTGGAATATGGGCAACTACAACGCTGTAATGGAATTTCTGGCAGGGCTGAGGTACTGGCAACTCTTTTTTTTAAATGGCTTTTCAGTGACAGATTACACTTCAGCTTCTGTTAAGCAGATGTCTCTGGAGAACAATGAAGTAAACAGAAATCTGTGGCTAAATCACATCATCTCAAGTGACTTTCTAGTAATCCCTTTTGGATAAATGAAGCATGCTAAATGCTTTTTTTTCCTCAAAATGCACTAGAGACTCTTATCAGTTCTCATGGTACATGCTGAATATGTTGCATTAGAAAACATCCTTTTTTTTTTTTTTAATAGAAATTTTTTTAATGTGAAAAGAAAATGGGAAAGCAGTTGTGGTTTATCTAGTGAGCTACAACTAGTGTAACTTGGGGTAGGAGTCTCCAGAACACAAGTGAAACAATTGTGGTGACATTCTAAAAGGATCAGTCTTAAATATTAAAACAAACAAACAAACAAACAAACAAACCCCTGAAGAACCAAAAAAAAACCCAACAAAACCAAACAGCCCAATCTGGTTTTTAACCCCTCCAGTTAACATATACAGATTGATGTTGGGATCTTGTGTTGTCATGGCCTTATATAGAGGACCTGCAGTATCTCCAAGAGAAAGAGAGAGTAGGAGGTTAAAGACAGTTCACTGCTTGCTTCCCTGTGGAATTACAGGTTCACCATGCAGGGCTGAGTGAGCCAGAAAGCAGTGCCTTAGGTCTGGCAGTTCACAGGGCAGCAAATGGGACCAAACGAGGAAGAGTTAAGATCAGATTTCCCTTCTCTTAGCTTTAATCCTCCTTGTATATAGTGTTTGTGTAACAAAGCTCTAAAGTGTTTGCATTGCTGTTTCTTGTTGTTTAGTAAGAATTCTCATTGAGCTATTTGTTTGTGTTTTGGGTATATAAAACATACGTGGAACACACATAGGCATGGGGAATACATTTCAGCAGAGTACATCCACAATCTGCAAGCCATGTGAGTTATGAGGGAAAATGCAAAGCCAATTAAGGGCTTAATTTTATCTCTAAAGCATCTGCACAGCACAAGGGAAAGAGAGGAGTGGAAGGCCAGTGCTGATTAGCAGTGTTTCTGGGACAGGGACAGAAAGTGGGGTTAAGGGCATTCTATTGTGAGCATTTCTATAGACCTTTTGGTATGTCTGAAGCCAGAGGTGGACAGAAAGGCCATATAATTGCACAGACATACAGCTCAGATGGTGAGAGAACTCCCAGAGGTACTCACAGTTCTTGGAGCTATTTCTGTTTGAAATCAGTTTCTTTTCAGCTGCAGCTCTGCACTGGTGCCTGAGAACTGAAACCTGGTCTTGACTTCCTTATTTCCATGAAAATAAATAGTTTGTGAGCAAAACAGGAAAAAAAACCCTTTTTTAATTTTGTAAAAATACATTGGATTAAAAAACACCAGCTTTTGCTAACTTCATGGGTGGCTCATAAAATAATTACAAGAATTTGTAAGAAACAGTCTGGTTTATCTTTGTGTCATTTCCTTAATCTTTTCTTATTTCTTTCTAGGTCCTTAGAAATTTTAGACAATTGCACAATGGAATTGTTAGAAGGCCTGCTGGTATATCTTACACAGCTGGGCTTTTGTTAAAATGTGACCTGTTACTCCAGTAGATCAGACTGCTTGTGTCTCCCTTTTAGCTTTGTTCTTTAATAGTTCTGAGGGCAGAAATATCTTAAAAACAATGACCTTGATTTCATTCATTCATTTGTTCATTCATTCATTTATTTCTGAGCAATGATAGTTTCCTCTATTACTTATATGCTGTGGGTGTTGGACTTGAAGGTAAATTGTTTAAAATTTTTTAAATACATATTGTGATCTCTTTTTGCAACAGGTCAAGAAAAGTTTTAAAAATGTGGCAATTTATGGACCAGTCTGATATTGAAACCATGCGGAGTCTGAAAGACGCCATGGCACAACATGAGTCATCATCCGAATACAGGAAAGTGGTCAACAGGGCACTCAATATTCCAGGCTGTAAAGTTGTTCCTTTCTGTGGTGTATTTTTAAAAGAGCTTTGCGAAGTTTTGGATGGAGCATCAAGCCTCATCAGACTCTGTCCACGATATAACTCACAAGAAGAAACGTTAGAGGTAAATGAGATAAGTGTTTAAAGATGTTATGTTTGTAGCCGTCCAGTGCTTTATGTTATGTAATTTTATACAAAGGCATTATCTAATTAATATTTTCTAAACCAGGTAGTTACTAGACTGTTGAGTTGCATGGACCTCGATTTAATTTCCATAGTTACTTAGCAATTTAGGTTGGTTGTTTATATGTAGTTCAGTATCAGAGTACTGAGAAATTAGCATTAGTAGCAAAGGATCATCTTTATACTTTGGGTAAAGTAAGTATGTAGAGCCTTAATTATTTTCTGTTAAATGCTCTGACCTTCCACTTAACTTGTGGATTGGAAAGTTTTCAGTTTCTTAAAAATGCAGTTTAGTAGCACAGTGGATCAAGCTTCTCTTCCGCAGAAAGAAACAGTTCCTTTGAGTTTTATCATTTTGGCTTTAAAAGAAAAATGCCCCTGTTAGATGAAGAGATTAAGACTCAGGCTTTTTAAAAGTTTTCAGGAATTACTGTAATTTACATTACTTGATTTATGAAGTGATTTGGTCTATTTTGGATTGCAAGTGGGCACAAAATCCCATTGGAAGCTAATAGGAAATAAGTGCTAAAATATTCTTAGTTGTAAAAATTTCTACAGTGCGAAACAGATGACACAAGATGCTATTTATAACTATACTAATCTTTTAGATATCTCTAGTTTGTTTCAGATTACAGTGGACAAGATAATTTCTTGCAACGAGTAGGTCAAGATGGTTTAAATAATCCAGAAAAGGAATCAACAACAAACAGTATCTTCCAAACTATCCGGAGCTGCAATCGCAGTTTGGAATCTGAGGAGGGTGAAGATAATGTTAGTGAAGGGAGCAATTCAAGAAAAAACTCTTTGAAGGACAAAAACCGGTACCAGTAGGTTTCATTTTATTTACTGTCATCAACTGTATGTTTCTTGGGTTTAATTTTTAATTTTCTTATACCAAGGCTTGCTTTTAGCAATAAGGGCAACTTTAATGCTTTCTCTTGTATTTATCTTCAAACTCAGAGCTTTTTTCCTTTGCAGTTACTCTTAAGTATCTGATACTCAACTGCTTGGAAACTCTCTGTATAGTTATATTTTCCCTCATGATGTAATTACTTCCTCTCATGATAAGGGTAAATCCTTTTCGTCTTACACATAGAACTTTAAAAATCCACAGTTACAATTACAGTTTTGATCTCTAGTGACAGGAATAGCACCAGGACATATTTGTTATCAGAGCTCAGAACATTATATTCTGCATGCTCATGCAGCGTTCTGCCCCCTTCAAAATAAAGGTTATTTATTATCCTTCAAAAGACCTGTTCTTTTAAGGACATGTTACTTTGAGGCTTTAAAATTTTGTCAAGAAAACATTTGTGAGTACACGTTTTTAATTCTCAGGTTGCTGTAATCCTGCTATTTTGCAAAGAATTTTACTTCATTGTGCTCCATGTCAAAAGTAGTCTCCAATTTCACTTTGAAGACCTGATATATTCTGTACTGTTCACCAGCAGGATATATGGTAAATGCAAAGTTTAAGACCCTACATGATCTTCTAGAATGTTGCTTTGCAATGAAGTCTCATTGCAAAGCCAGTGTAGACATAAGCGGGTCAGCTTTAAACTAAGTACCAGTTAGACTAATGCCAAATTAAGTGACATAACTGTACTGTTCTGAGGTGAAACACTGTAAAATTACATGGGGGGTTGCATAAAAATAACCTGCTTAAGTCACTGCTTGAGTTATTTTATTGATAATGTCTGTCAGAAATCCATATGTTCAGAACCATCCAACATATTTCAGTTACTTAAACAAAAAATCTAATAAGTGGCTGCCTGAGAAGCAACTACCATCTTCCTGCTTAAAATGCATTTATTTCATTAACATGTAATTCTAAATTTCATTTCAAATAAATAATCATTATTTCCTGAAAGAATGGTTTCTAATAGAATTATTCACATCTGGCTTTAGTTGCTTCTGGGAAGTGGAGCAGTAGATTAAGGCAAGAAAGACAGACCCAATTCTCTGTCCATTTACGTTATCCCTTAACTTGCTTCAGGCCAAATACTTTCTTCTAGGCATAATTTTTTATTCATTAATGTGCTTGAAAATCAACTTGCAAATCACAGTTCAAATGGAGAATAAGCTAGGCAAATCAACATTTCACTAGGATGAACAAAATAGAAATTAAATGTAAAAACAGTATGGAGAAAAATGAGGGGTTTTTTTATGTGTTTATGAAATAATTTCTTGGTAAATTAGTTATTTATGCTTTATATTTAAATATAACCTAGTAAATTTCACTCCAAGTAGGGATTAAATAATTAAAAAAAAAAAATGAATCCGAAATGAAAGTTTAAAATTCAAATGAGCAAAACTGCAGACAGATATTTAAAGTTTCCTGATTCAGAGCTATAACTACTCAGTTGGTAGTATCTGTACTTATGATGCAGCAAGTTCTGATTTTAACAGTAAAATGAGTTGTTGGAGAATACTTCTGAAATACTGATTTGGCTCAAGTACTTCATAGACTAGAAATTCCTTATTGACTTGCCATCTCTTTCCTGGGCATGCAGAGAGCTGGGTAAAGCGCAGGAGCAAATTGGTGCAGAGGCAGAAGGCCCATGTTCTGTTGTCCTTCTTGTATGGAGGCTGTGATTTTTGATTTTTTTTTTTTTTTTTTAATGCTATAAACAGATAAAGAGTTCTAAGGGAAAAATTTAGTCCTCTTTCTTGTGAGACCTGTCGTATTTGCATACAGTGTTATAAAATCCAACTTATATCATAAATATGTATTACCTGATAATTGTAGTGATGTCGTCATAAAGGCAGAAAAATACACTGCATAACATGTTCCTCATTACTTTATACTTGCAAGAAAGATTTTCAATTAGTTTTCCTTTTGATGATTTGGATTAGCATTGTGGAACATGAACACACCAAAGCTGGTAGGTTAATTTGATTTGAAGAAAATGAAAGGCATCTAATAGAATCAGTGGGCAGGGGGTATGATTAGTTTCCTGGTTGAATAAGCAAATAAGCTGTATCACTCTGTAATCAGTGACCCATCTAATTGCCCTAAATTTCTGTACATGCCAGATAAATATCAAACATTAATCTTTATTAGAACTCTATTTTGACAGTTCTCAAATAAGTTAAGGTAAGCAGGAAAATACAAAAAGCCTCAAAGTTTAAAATACAGTTTTTATGGAATTTTTACTCAACTGATCTATTAAGATACTCTAAACTTTGATCAGGCTTTATTAGTCTGATCTCATCTTCACTTTTAAGCTTTTCTAATTACAGTAAATAACCTATAAAATAATAGGGGAAAACCTTGGGTTTTTTTCTTTTTGCCTACCCTACAATTTTCTCCTCTAAAACTGCAACCTGTCTTACTGTTTTCTTATCTTTTCATTTCCATGCCTCTCAGTGCAGCACATAGAAAGAAAGCCTCTGGTTCAAACCGAGTTCTGTAAGTGTGTTCTCAGTAATCGACGGCCGTGTTGCTTTTGGCAGCTCCTGTCAGAGGTTCTGTTTCTGTACATGGCTCTCTGTGTGTGCCTGGCTTACCTGCTGCTTTACAGTTTAATCTGTGGCCTGCAACGTGCTGTCAAGTGTGAAATAAGGCATAAACAAAGTTCTGCTATTTCTGTCTCCGCTGTACTGGGCTCTTTCAGCCATCCACACCTTGTCTCAGAATACATTTTCTAGCATTTTTACAGAGACTTGTTTGATTGTTTTGAGGACATGGAGGAGAAAGAGCTGCTTCAGTTGTTTGTTTAATTTTAAAATGTTAATCTTGTATATTAAAGGTATATCTTTCAATTTACGTATGTCTTGTAAGACAATAGGGAGACAAGTTACATCAACTCAGTTACAATGCATGGCCTTTATTTTTAGAAATATTGCTTAAAGAAAATAGTTATTCTGTCAGTTCCCTCACCACAAGCAATAAATCCTCAGCCTATTGGCCACTTTTTTATAAATTTGGTGGAGAGTTAGAGACCTCACCCATTAATAAATTAATTTGTGGCCCAGGTAGAGAAGAGTTTTAGGGAAAACTAATGGTCATCTGTAGAGTTTAGCATTGGGAGATGGAGTATGTGACTTGTTCTAAGTCACAGCATGAATCATGTTTTGCTCAGTTGGTAGGACAGGGGCAGGAACTGAGAGTACTGTGGCAAGATGAAGGGGAAGCACAGAGGGTATTAGGACAAGATGTCTTGAAGGATATGTAGAGGAAGATGGTTTGTATTTTATTGGCTGGATATCCTTAGGAAAATTTGCTTCATTAGTTCTGTTGTGCACAGAACAGTTTGTTCTTTTTTTATGATCACTGAAGGAGTATCAAAATATTGAACATTTATATACTCATACACATTAGAAGCTTCTTCAGAGATGGCATTTTATTTAAACTGCCTCTTCTATGAGTTCAGTATTGTTGCTCTATATCTGCTGTTTCTAATTATGGCAAAATATTTCAAACATTTCAGTTGCTGTATGCAAGTTTCATGTTAATATTTTCATTAAGTAAAATTAAATTTTCTGTTGGAAAGTATCTGACAAAATTCTTCCTGCATTCTTTTAAGGAAGGTATGTATTTTAACCACTATTTTATTAGTGTTAATCAGAGTATTATATAGTATGAAAGGTGTGCATATTAAATCAGTAATAGAACAAAGATTAGAAGTCCTGTCTTCAGTCCACTAGATCCTACTAACAGTTTTCACATATGGTACCTGATATTTCAACTGAAGCAATCTTATGCTGTGAATTTAAAAACTTTAATCACTTGGCTTTAAGAACTGATCAGACATCTTTATTGTTAATGCAAAGTTTGGAAAGTTCTAAGAAAATATAATTATATTGCTACAGCATCTATTAATTCAAAATTTCAGTAACATAAATTGTAATATTGTAAAATCTATAGAGGTTCCTGTAAGTTGCAATTATGTTAATGATAGTATTCTATTTATTTAAACTGCAGCAAAAAAAGTATTTCTCAATCATAGCATAAATCAGCACATGTATCATTAAGTATAAATCTCTCATCTTTGCTCACATGCAGATTTATAATTGGAGATCTTTCAGATTCTGAAAGTGATATATTTGAGCAGTTGAAGGAATGGGAGACAAATTCAACAGAAGAGCAACAAAAGGCTTTCTGCCATGGGATAGAACTCATTCCCTGGTACGTGTTATCTATCAGGGCTGATGTCCATCAGTTCATGCAACAAGGGGCAACCGTCATTCATTATGACCAGGAGACACATCTCTCAGCACGTTGCTTTCTTCAGCTTCAGCCTGACAATAGTACTTTGACTTGGACAAAACCCACAACAGTTTGCCCTGCAAATGCTAAGGCAAAACTGAGTGTGCTGGGTAATACTGCTGAGCTTGGTAAATACCAGTTTCTTGGTAATACTGGACTGGTGGAAGGTTTTTTGGACTTGTTTTCAGCCAAGGCTGTATATATGGGACACTCGGGCATTGATATGCACACTGTGTGTGTTCAAAATAAACTTTGTAATATGTCCCTTGAAGAAAATGGTATAACACTACTTTATGGACTTCAGACTACTGATAATAAGTTGCTGCACTTTGTTGCTCCAAAATATACTGCCAGAATGCTGTATGATGGATTGCTGGAATTGACTAAAGCTGTAAGAAAAATGAGGAAATTCCCTGATCAAAGACTACAGTGGCTACGGAAACAGTATGTCAGCCTTTACCAGGTAAAAGATGCTGTGATTCTGTATAAGAAAATTTCAAAGTTATCAACAACTTAATGTAATCCAATCAGTTTCTGTTGTAAGTAAGGTTAGATTAAAGATGAGCACCAAATCTCAAACTTTGTAACACTACTTAAGTCAATAAGATCTGATTCTCATGTTATGTCAAACCTTACAAGTTTTGAGTACACTGAGGATAATTTTTTTTTTCTTGTAAAGCTCTTCATATGTTTGGAATAACTATTTTATTAAAGAAAAAACAATTACAGTACTTGAAAAGGAAGCTGAAATACAGAGTGACTAGAGTTAGGGCCAAAAAAACCCCACCAAGCAGCAAACAAAATAGCCCTTTGGTATCCATGCAATAATTAAAAATTGCCTCCTCTTGATGTTTTGTCTTTCAATGGTTCTTCAGAGATTTCTGTATTGTTGCTTTAAAAAATGTGTCTGTTCTTATTCTCCTTGTTTTGTTAACACTGAGAATTTTTGTAGGAGGATGGAAGGTTTGAAGGCCCAACCTTGGCTCAGGCTGTTGAACTGTTCGGAGGCAGACGATGGAGTGCAAGAAACACAAGCACGGGATCTCTCACCAAAAGCACTGAGAAACCTAATGTACAGAGAAACAACACTCTGGGAATAAGCACAGCTAAGAAAAAGAAGAAAGTACTCATAAGGGTAGAATATTTTGTTATTTGTGTATTTTGTTGCCTATCTGGCTGATTTGTTTTCTTCTTGCTGTTACTGTGTGGCTGTGTTCTGAACCAGAGGAAAAAAGTTAGATGATAATTTTAAAACTGTTTATTGCAGTTTCGGATTTTGTGGTTATTGTTTTCCAATAGTTTTGGTTTCTTTTCTCATGCTTGAAGCATTCTTAGGCTGTGTAGCTGCTGGGGCTAGCAGAAGGGGACAGAATCTTCTTGCAACCTTTAGGTATTGCCTCAGTATAAAGGTAAAATATTGGTAATAATAAAAATATTAACATGCAAAGTGACGTCTGGAGGCTAATGTTACTTTTTTAAATCGTTTTTATTTTCATATTTCCTGAAATATTACCACAGTTATTCCACCTCACGTTAGCATGCAGTTTTGTCTTGTGGGTGACAGAAATGTGACCTAGTCATGTTTTTTCTTTTTCCTTGGACTCAACTGCTTTCAGCAATAGGCAGGAGAGAGGATAATGCAGGACTAGCAGGTCTATACTACCACATATTCTTCTACTGGTCAGGTAGGGAAGATCCTTAAAGAAGAAGAACCATCCTCTTTAGGGCTCCTGTGCACCAATGCAATAGTGTAAAACCAGCTGAAACATTTTAGAGAGGTTCAGTCATTGTCATCTCTGTGTGATGTCAAACTGAGGTAACAGCTAGTGGTCCCACACTTCACTATGTATCCTGTGTAAGTTGTCTCTTTTCTACTGGTATTGGCCTTACCAGGAGTCTGTTTCATAAGGAGTAGCTGATTTATCTCATAGTTTTGTTACAGGTTGCACTACAAAGAATGGAAATAGTAGTGGGTTTGGGATGTTTATTATGGTGCTCATTATTTCCAGGGTGAAAGTGGAGAGGCCACTGATGATGAAATGGCAACTCGGAAGGCAAAAAGCTGTAAGGAATATCGTAATAGAAGTGGCTCAGATCCTCAAGATATTGATGAACAAGAAGAAGCAGGTAGGTATATTGCTTCAGTACTTTAAGGTCCATCAGGTTTTTGTTCAAAGGCTTTTTATGCTGACATTTTTTTTGACGTTAAAAATGAATTTATTATGTAAACCTACTTTTGCAGTTGAAACTCCAAATGCTTTAAGCTTTTAAATTAATTTCTGTATTTGTTAATGATTGTTCTTTCACTTAGTAGCACTCTCTTTCCATTAAGATGAAAAGTAAGTGTTGTTCAGTATGTCCATTAAGTGCAAGTGTTGTTCAGTATGGACTTTTTTGGCTGTTCTGGGACAAATCTAGAATGCTGTTTGTGTCTTACTCTGTGTTAATGAATTGGACAAAAGCATTTTTATTAGCCCAGATGTAACTGCGATGAAAACTTTTGTTTTCTCCATAGATCAAAATATTATTATTAATGCTTCTCCATCTAACAACCTGCCTTCAAGAAGAGCTCACTCTCTGACAGCATCTGGGTCTCCAAATTTAGGAGCTACATCACCCTCACCAGCAAGACCAGTCTCCTCTCCTGTAATATCTTCAAGCAAAAGTCAGTCTAGGTAAGGATTTAAATCAATGCTCTGATTTAAAAAGAAAAAAAACTACCGTTACTTATCATCAAATGTGGGGTTTGTGCCAAACTAGCAAAATCTGACAAAAACAACACCAGAGATGCCATTAGCTTTTTTGCAGACATCTAAAACACATTGTAGGACAACGTAGGACATTTAATCTGAAATACTGTGAATCTGAGGATGGCTTTGTAGCAAGTCCCTGAGCAGCATGCTTCAGTTTATGTCTGTTACAGAAGGGGATTGGAATGTTGTTCCAAAACGACACAAATATGGAGTTTAACTCTTTCCCAAGATCTTCTCCAAAACATAGTTATAGACATGTTCATAATGAAAATCAGCAGCAATGTTCTAGATGTGTGAACTGAAGCTCTGAAGTTTCTCAGCACAATTCATCTCTACCTGGGGGAATAATAACTTTTACTAACGTTCCTGGTGGCGATTGCAGTATTGTCTTGGGAATCAGAGGAACAGATTTGAAATCTTTTTCTTATAAGCCTCTTTTCCTTGAATATTCATCCTTTTTATGTTACTTAGGCAGTGTAAAAGCTCGTTATGTTACGTGCAGTGGCATAGTGCACTATTGTATTAATTGTATCAGTAGTAATGTGGTGATTACAGTGATAATAATAATATAACAACCATAATATGTCAGGGATGTGGATGGTACTTGGTAACATAAAGAAGATAGTCTCAACAGAGGCTTTCCAGTAGCTTTTAAGAGAATGAATACTGGAATATGGTTGTGAATATTAATCTTCAGGGTTCCACAAGAGCAGTAGTAAACAATGGAAGAGATTACTGATGTTGGTATAACATAACTTCGGAAGAGGTGTTTGTGGAATTGTTCCTGTTGTGTGTTTCTTGGGGATTTTATTTATACTTAAAATAGTTGGATTTAGCAACAGGTGTGGGAGTGGACAGATGTGGTTGGCTTAAAACTGCTTAACACTGCTTTCTGAGATTCTTACCATGTTTTTTACTTTTTGTTCCTTACTATCATTCACAAACTTGGATTTGTGTCTCTAAGCTTTCATCTTTGGTTATGGGTTTTTTTAGTGGTGGTGTTTTTTTTTTTTTTTTTTAGTATTAGAACAGATTTCTTTTACGTTAAACTGAAGAAATACTGCTTTACTACCTCTGGAAAATGCTTCTGTGTTTTGCTAATCTGCTTTTTGGTTTTATGCCAAAATGCTTGTTTTTCTCTAAAAGAGATTAAAAGGCTCAATGGGGAACTTGCGTTCCCTGGGGAAGGACAGCTAATGTTCTTTTAAATCCTCTCAGTCCTGGGTTTCTGTGCAGATCCCTGCATAGCTTTGCACTGTGGGCCTCCCCAAGTTATCACAGGTTTTCCCTGGCAAAGTTTCCTCGGCAACTCCTTGGTAGAGCAGAGCGCTCCTAAATTTACTGTGGCACTTCTTGCTAAAATTTGCTGGGGAAACAGCTAGATGGCTCTTTTACCTGTCCTGTGGAAATCTTCTCAGATCAGACTTACGTGTTTTACCCATTACCTTGACCTAGTTTTTGTGAGCCATTAAGAGATTTGGAGCATTGGAGGGAGTTTTATTCGTGGCATTTAGTCTGTGGACCCTTGTTAGGTCTGAATGGTGCTTGCCAGTTTTCATGTGTGTGGAACTTCACATGTGCCTCAATTGTGATCAGTGAGTCCAAGTTATCAAGTAGTTGGCTCGCTCTGCTTTCCTGCAAAGTCTTGTGATCTTCCACCTTATATATATATTAATTTACTCCTGGGATATCTTTTACATTAAGCCAGCTGGTTGCCTCCAATATAGAATTTAGGTGCTCTTCTGGGAATAGGTGCTCCAGAGACTTCTGTAATTAGATGTCTGGATAAAGAGCTTAGTGTCAAACCATCAAACTGTCTTGGAGGACACAGCAAGGTTTGTACTTCAGGCAATCCACCCACAGTCATGGCACGTCCTATTGCTTTGTGTTACATCAAATATATGGCAATCTGTCAGGCAATAACATGCCATAGCTTATTTCAGCTGTTTCAGGTATAGAACATACCAAACATGAAACAGTGGCAGAATGGGTGTCTGTGACAGCACAGGTAGAAGTGAGGGAGGAGCAGACTGGAGCAGTGATTCACAATGTGTGGTACATATGGGATCCACTGGGTGTGCTCATACACATTTGTATAAGCACTGCACAGATGAGAGCTAATGGTGAGATGAGCAGAGTTTAGTAATTCAGATTAGCATCTGGATTTAGGCTCAAACACTGACAAGGCTTCATAGTTGGAGGCAGTGTTGGACATGAGCTGGTTGTGCACATTAGGTGAGCACACAGTCCCTCACAGAACCTGGAGCTTAGGAGAGCAGTGGGCAGAGGGTCCCACCAGCAGCACAGAAAGCTTGAGCTGGTGACAGGTGATCGCTAGGTCCTGCAGTGTAGCAGGAGGACAGCAAGAGAGATTTCTAGTTCTTTTTGCATCTAGTATGTGCATCATTTTACCTCAGCAGTAAATTAGAACAATGTCTTCACTAAATGAGAAGTGCTAAATAAAATAAAATATTATAAAGTGGAAAAAAATCTCTAAATATAATGATAAAAGTTGAAAAACAGGAGGACCTGGCCATCTTTATTGTATATTTTAAATAATAGTAATTCTTACGGGTAGAGAGTGAAAAATGGTATTTTTACATATATAACTCATAACCTTGATATTCCTGATGTCCTTACAAATAATTTACGTTCAGATAAGTCCTTTTACAATCCAAACATCCTGATTTCCAAACACAGGTAGCCTGCAGCTGATTTTGTCATTCTTTCAAAGCAGATGTGCATATGACAAATTTCCAAGGTCTTTTGGAAATTAGTGCCACCTGTAAGGTGGAGGAAGCAGGAGAAAGAAATATGGACCACAGGAGATGGAAAACTAGAGATGTGGGCTTTTTTGGTGAAGGGAGAATAAGCTGGCTCTCTCATTAACTGTATACAGGTGTATTCCAGACTGCCACTAATTGCAGTTTTGGTTGTTGTTGATGGTGAGGTTTTCTTAGGATTTTTTTGCCTTTTTTTTTTTTTTTAACAACCTGTATTACCCATGGAACGACTCTGGAAGATAGTCTTTAGTGATCAGATCTAGTAAAATGCTGAACATTTTCTTCTGCTGTTGGTCTTACATTTGGTAATCTACAGATCCAGTCTGTTTTCTGGAGTCTAGAGACTTTCCTCATCATGATTTATTTTTCTTGTCTGATAAAAATGTTAGGAATTATTTAATCCAAAAAAAGTTATATGCAGTATGTCAGTACTTGTCATAATGATGTTAAACAAATTGATTGTTATCCACTGAAGTAGATGATATTTTTTTATACTTTTAAGTCACATTCTCTTTTCAATTATATGCATTCATCCTAGGCCAGGAGTAAATTGAGGATTCTAATCTAGCATATTTGGGTAAAAAGTCACCTGCTTGCAGGCATGTCTTCAGAAACACTGGACAACAAGCTGGTCCTGTTTTTCCATCACAGCTGTTGGAACTATTTGTACTGAACCTGATGGCAGAATTCATAGATTAATGGATTTGTGTATAACATTACAGAGCAATAAAGTCTGACACACAGTTGCCTTGTCTGATATTTTTAAACAAATACTGTAACTTCTGCAGTTATGGTTCAAACTAGACAGTTGTTTGCTTAGATCCCTCCCTTTTCAGGATGGTGGTGCTGGCAGATCTCATTCCTGCAGTGTGTGTTCATTGCTGTTTAGGCCCAGGAGGGGGCTCAAGAACTCAGCCCCTCATTGCAAATTACTACATGTAATTCACTAAGGATTTGTTCATGTTTGTCAAGTGAGGGCCTTACAAGTGTAAATCCTGTAGTAGCCTGAAGGTTTTGGGAAGTGACTTTTGGAAATGTACTGGTTTTATTTCAAAAACTTTATTCATCTGCACAACTTAGATTAATGATTGCAGTTACAGAGCAATTGGCTGGGCTTGGTATTACTCAAATCAATTAAAATAAATAGCACCAGATAGTTGGTTTTGTGATCGTTTTCTGCCTTTTCTCTCAAGAAATTCCAGTTTGCTTTCCTTACTTCAGTCTGCAAAGCTGAAAGGAGGAAATCATTAGAACCTCATTTGGTTCTAATGGAGAGTAGCCCTCCAGGGGCTACTGTCCAATCTTAACAGAAGAAGAGAACTGTAGTTTGACCTGTCTCTGATGACAATCCCAACTGTTCTTGGGAAGTATCCAAGGAAACCCATGGGCTGGGAAACAATGAGAGCTGAATGCCAGGAAAGGGGAAGGGTTATTCTTCTTAAAATCTGCACCTTCAATGCTCCCAGATATAAGAAACTCCAGGTGCATAAGGAAAATACTTGGTTTTCTTGCCTATCTAGTCAGAATATTAGCTTTTTATTTTAACAGCAGAGCTTTAAGGAATTCTGCTTCCATTTAATTTTTTTCCATAGCAAATCTTTAATGAACTTCATAAAGAGCCTGCATTACAAGAATACTGGCATAGTTTTCTTTAAAGGGCAAACAAGAATGCTTTCATTTGTGTCATATGCATCAGGCCCTTTTGCACATGAAAGATTTGAATACCGTGCATATACATAATTTATTCTGGCAAATTTTGCAGTTGTCTTCAGGGAGAAGAAAAGCTGCTATAAAACAAGAAGGTACAAACTGTCATTATGCATCTTACAAGATTCTGTTTTATTTGCTTCTTCCAGATATCGGTAATAAATGCATTAAGGATAGCACAAACTATTACTACAGTAATACAGCATAATGTTTCAATAAGTAGAAGTTTAGTGTACCCAAACTACAGCAGTCTTTTTCTGATTTAGCACATGGAGCAGCAGTAGCTGGCATGGCCGCGTTAAAGGAGGAATGAAGGGGTTTCAGAACTTCATGGTATCTGATAGTAACATGACTTTTGTGGAATTTGTAGAGCTCTTCAAATCTTTCAGGTAAAATATGTCTTTATTTTGTACTGATTTCATTCATCCAAGTTTATAAAAGAGCAAAAATTGAACTTTCCAACTCTTTTTGCAGTGTCCGTAGCCGCAAGGATCTGAAAGACCTTTTTGATATCTATGCTGTGCCTTGCAACCGATCCGGCTTAGACCCTGCTCCACTTTATACAAACTTGAAGATTGATGAAAATAGCAGTGGATTCCAACCTGATTTAGGTTTGTTAAAGAGGAAAATTGAGCTGTTAGACTACTGAGCAACTTTGGTTATTGACCTTAATAAAAAGTGTCTCAGTCTCGAGAAGAACCATCAGTTGTAAGTTTAAGTAGAGGACTGCTGCCATGCCTTGGCTAAGCAGGATGAAAGGCAGAAATGAAGGGAAGGAAAAGTATTCTGGCTTTCCATTAGCCAAATATATTTGTAACCGATAGTAGCAGAGGCTTAAAACTTGTCGCTGAGTGGCTGAGCTCAAGTATCTGTACAGGTTTTAGGAGCTCTGGAGGGGCTAAAACACTAAACCACCATAGGGAGGATAAATGAGGAGGCTGTGGCCTGTGCCTCATTGGGCTGTTTTTTCCTTATCTGGTTTCCTAGTGGATCTGCTTTATGTGGGATAAGGGGAAGGAAGCCTCTGTCCCTCTTTACATTCCCCAGTTACCCTAATCTAAGTCTGAACTTTGGCCACATTTAAAGAAAACAGCCTTTCTGCCAGGCATCTTGTGGGGAGGGTGCAGAACAATTGGCACAGGGGAATGGAAGAAGATAAACAGAGATTGAACAGGAAGGGTATGGGGTTGCACACAGTGAAGGAAAGGCTTTGAGGCTGTTTGTGGTGGTGAGAGAAAGCAGGAGAGCCCAGGGTGATGGTGTGTGAGAGGCTGTGGATCTGTGTTCAAGTTTCCAGGATTTTGTTCACAATAATTGAACGCTCCCATGGACTCTTGCTCTTTTATAAGTGAATAAAACCAAGATGGGTTTGTTCTAATTTACTATGTCAGTGCTAAAATATTCAGTCAGATACTCGTGCACATTGTATATTGCATTATATTCTACACAATATATATAATACACATAATTATTTTATGTTTATATTCCCTTATTTTTCTTTCAAGATTTGTTGACTAGAAACGTTTCAGACCTTGGTTTGTTCATTAAGAGCAGGCAGCAGCTATCAGACAACCAGAGGCAAATATCTGACGCTATTGCTGCTGCCAGCATTGTTACCAACGGTACTGGAGTTGAAAGCACATCACTGGGAATATTTGGAGTGGGAATCCAGCAGCTGAACGACTTCCTAGTGAATTGCCAAGGAGAACACTGTACCTATGATGAAATCCTCAGTATTATCCAGGTCTGTAATGCAGATATCTTGTAATTTCTTTTTACTTGAACTCCTATTACTTCCGTTTTCCCCACTACCATTGTCTGCCAGGCAGAATAGCATCTGTGTGGATATCTCCTTTCACACTGATATTGTCACTAGTGTTTACTTCAGTTTGAAGTTTAATACTATCTTTATTTTGGCCTAGAAAATTTTATGGATGTCCATAAATAAATTCATTTAAAAATCATGCAAATAAAGAGTTTTATTGGCTATGTGTGCTTTAGCAGGGAGGGGATGTCATCACTAGGGAAAAGTATTTGTGACATTCATTGTTTTCTCCTTGTCTGTGACCACATTTGATTGAGCTTAACCCTAATTTGGAACTTAAAAAAGCACCATTTCCACATATTTTTATTTTATTATAAAAAAAATTCCAAAGCAAACATCGACATTTTATTCTCTTTTGTACAGTTGCTGAAGATTTTAAGAAATATGTAGAAAATTTTTTATTTCTCCAGACATGCATAATTAATATGCTTCCAGATTAACCCCCCACTTGGCAGTTAACAAAGGCTGAAAACTCTTTCTTTCAACTATCAACACACAATATAAAACTGCAAAGTTTAAAAGACAGAAATTCTAAAGAAACATCGAGTTAGAATACCACAAGTCTCAATTATTTAGATGGTTGTATGTTGTGTTTAAGCATAGTAGATAGGAGTGGGATGACTGATCATAGACCCTTATTAATTTCAGCTTAAGTACTGACCCCGCTTTGAACAGGAGGTTGGAAGAGATGACCTCCCAACATCCTCTCCAGCCTGAATGATTCTATGATTTACAATTATAAGTTCAATATACTTATTTACTGATTTGTAAAACACAATTTACAGGCACATAATTATCCTTAACCAAAGACTGGTTTTACATACCAACTGATGAGTGCTATGAGCAGAGTACATTATGAAAACATGACAAAGACATATTTCTAAGAATTGTTATGATGTATTTCTTAAATTTCTTCCTCCTTATAGAAATTTGAACCCAGTGTGAATATGTGCCAACAAGGGCTGCTATCTTTTGAAGGATTTGCAAGGTAATTACATATGTGTTAATTTATATATCTACATCTATATATATTTCTCAAGACGACACCAGTGTATGGATGTTTATATGACAGTCACAAAATGCTCAGCTCAGCATAAAATTTCCTCACATCTTCTTACTTCTAGATTTTTGATGGATAAAGACAACTTTGCCTCTAAAAATGATGAATCACAGGAGAACGCTGAGGACTTGCACTTTCCTCTCTCCTATTACTACATAGAATCTTCACACAACACTTACCTTACCGGCCATCAGCTTAAAGGGGAGTCTTCAGTAGAGCTCTACAGCCAGGTATGCAGGATTGGATTGCTGTGCAGCTTTCAACATGAACTTGTTTGTTTTACTGGCAAGTTGTAGAAACATGACCTTTTTGCTTTGAAAATCTAAATGTCCTAAACCTCTGCTTGCAAAATGTTGGAAAACATGATGTGTGGGAAAGCTGCCTGTAAGCACAGTTGTGCTCAAATGCCTTTTCTAAGGCAAAAAAAAAATGGGTTTAGTTTGAGATTCATAGCATTTAGACACCAGTCGGTCTGACCCAACCTACTAAAATTAGACTTTCCCACAGGAAAGACTGATCTAATATTTTAGTTCATTCAGATGTCAAAAACACTACTGAAATACTGTACATTGCACTGCTTAGATGAATTTCAAATGGAACTATAACTTCTAAAAACATTACTTCTAGGAATATTCTACAGGTTTTTAGACTTCATGCCTTATTGGTGGTGAGCAGGAACAGAACGATCTTTCCCTAGGGCTTTTGGTTCTGTGTTTGTTTGTATATATATTTTTTCGTGTCTGTATTTACAGAATGCTAGAGAAAGCATCAAACTTCCTGTCAGTAGTGTTTTCATTACTTTAAATGTTAATGACTCATCATTGAGAAGGGCTCATCTGGTGTTCCATGTGCTCCTTCACCTGGGGTTATGAGACAGAGGGATGAGGCTGTGTTAGGAAATCCTGAATAACGTGATCAGGTTGAATAATGCAATTGAAGAGGTTCCTGTAGTAGCACTACGTGGTGATGTGAGTATTGTGTTGGTAATAGATGACAAGTGACATAGGGCTCAGCTGCCTTCAAAATTTGCATGATTCAGAAAAGTTTCTCCCTGTCCCTCAAGTCAGCAGCTGAAGGGGCACTTTGTTCTGGCTCGGTGTGTCTGGCTCTCACAGAAGTGGTGGTGTGCCAGCTATGGACACAACTGTCTGAAATCAAATTATTCAGGTTTTGAGTAGGAGGAGTAACTTGTTCTTTGTTCCTGTATGTTTTTGCTGGAAATGGGTTTTATTGTTGAGATATCTCTATTCAGTGAAATATTTAATTGTAGCACAGATGACAGGCATGCTAAATACTGATAGCAGTAATAAGCTGGGCTGTCAACAGATGGGCTAGCTTATCTTTCCCCTCATCCTTTGCTTCCTTCAGTGGTTTTCTAGCAAGTAGGGCTTTCTAAAATAAATAAATGAATAAATGAAAAATGGATGTAAATTCGCTTAATATAATTGCTTATGAAGGCCTGGCACATTTCCATTCTAGCTATACGCATAGAACTTGTTTCTTAAGACATTTTCAGACAATTTATAAAACTAAAAAAACTAAAAAGAACCAGCAAACAAACTGGAACTATCCCCATAAGCTGTCATGGGAGCAACCTGGAATAAATTGCCATGTTGCCTTTCAGCTGTTTTTTCAGGGAGAAATGTAGAAATGTTTCTCTCCCTCAGAAAATTAGGCTGTACATTAGGAACCAACTTCTGCAAAAAGATTCCCTGTATTCTGTAAGACACCATGAATTTCAAAGCTTTATGGTAATTCTCCTGAGAAAATACATGCTTTCTTAATTTTCCCTTTTTTTTTCTAATGGGAAAGGAAGGTTTCAGTTAGGGAGTGCAGTTAGCTTCTGTGGGCTCTTTGCTTCACAGAGATTGCTCTTTCCAGCACTCTTGCTGAATCACTGGGCTTTCACTCAGCTCTGCAATGTCTGTCTTCTGCTTTGATGGCATGAGACTGTGACTTAGATGTGCTTACACTGTTCAATTCCATTGTAGGTTCTTTTACAAGGCTGCAGAAGTGTAGAATTAGACTGCTGGGATGGTGATGACGGGATGCCTATCATTTATCATGGTCACACTCTTACTACGAAGATCTCTTTTAAGGTATGCTGATAGCTGCACATAAGATACAAAAAAAAGTTAGAAGAAAAAAGTATTTTTTTCCATAATAAAGGAAAAAAATTGCCAACTAAAAGAATACAAATCCTAATGGGCTAAATCCTAATAGAATATGAACTGTGGATTGTCAGACATGAACTCCTCAAAGATTATGTTTTATAAATTCGTTTTTGCAGCATATATACTGTAATTTTCTGTCTTTTTATTGTCAACATAAGTAACATAAGTAGGTACTACCAGTCCTGTTGGAACAAGATGCTGGCTTGTTTTGAAAACAAATCGTGGACCATTTCTCCTTAGAGAGGAAAACAGATATCTTCCCCTTTAGCTCACAGTAAGCTAACTGAATGCTGCAAAATAACCCCATGTTCTTTCGATGGCCCTCCTTTCCCACAGGAGGTGGTTGAAGCCATCGATCGCAACGCGTTCATCACCTCCGACATGCCGGTTATCATTTCCATAGAAAACCACTGCTCTTTGCCTCAGCAGCGCAAGATGGCTGAGATCTTCAAGGTAAGCCATAAATTGCAGTGAATTACTCTGAGCACATGCCTTGGGATTTTTCGTAATTTATCACATGTTCTTGATATTTCAGAATGTATTTGGAGATAAGTTGGTGACAAAGTTTTTATTTGAGAGTGACTTTTCTGATGATCCCATGCTTCCTTCCCCTGGCCAACTGAAAAGAAAAATCCTGCTTAAAAACAAGAAGCTGAAAGCCCATCAAACACCAGTGGATATATTGAAACAAAAGGTGAAGTCTTTCCCTAATAGCAAGTTGTGAGACCTAACTTTGGCTAGAAATAATTAATTTGTCTTTAAAGTTTGTGCTATTCCTGTATGAATAGCAGAATAATCGAATGTGTATTCATGCTTAGAAGACTCACAGTGGATTGCAATGCTTTCAAATAAGTAGACAAAACATATAGTAAAGTATAGATACAGCATAACTAAATTTCAGTGTATATTAGTTTTATAATACTTCATAATATTATGATTAACACCACATGCCCTATATGATAAACTTAAATGAATTTTCTCTCTGAGTCTGTAACATTTATTGTTCATGTTTATTGAGAAATGGTGATGTGCCTTAAGTATATGTGTATATTTACAATATGTAGTAATTTTTGGTAGAATTCTGCTTTGTTTCTTTTTTCATATTCAATCCAGGCAAATACTCTCTTCCCTAATCCCTTTTCATGGGAGACTCTACTATTCAAATAAGTGCTTATACCTGTATGAGAATAACGTCAATATAATAGTAACGTCAATATAATAATGGCTATGGTTAGTCAGCAATTAGATTGAATCCTTGAAAATGTAAACACAGTTGCATTAGGCTTAAATTCTTGTAACAGAATGAGTAAATCACACTGATTCATACCAGTATATGGACATACTCCATCTTTTGAAAAAGTTTTAAACTGTTTCTGGAACAGCATACCTCAGACTGCAAAAAAGCAGTCTTGCTCTGATTGATGTGCAAAGTGGAAATTTTCCCATAATTAATTAGTTTTCATATCTTATCAAGTGTTTTTCTTCCAATACAGGTTTTCTTTACTTTCACGCCCTTAAAATGGTATTTTAGTTTGATCTTAACAATCTCAACAATCTGATTTATTTCTCGTTCAGTGCTTTCATATAAATAAAATAAGGTGCAAACAGCTTTTTAAAAGCACTTGCCAATACTAAGTGATTCTGTTGTTGTAGGCTCACCAGCTGGCACATATGCAAGCACAGGCCAGCAATGGTGCTAGCAACCCCACACCTACCAATGAAGAGGAAGAAGATGAAGAGGATGAATATGACTATGACTATGAATCTCTCTCTGATGGTAACAATATTTATTCATTTATTTATTACAGTGATGTTGCTAGAACTGTAGCAATAAGGATGTAAATATTCTAGTTCAGAAATAAGGTAGGTAAGTTGATCTTACTTTGTGAGAGGAAGGTGTACTAAATGTCCTTGGTGGCACTTTGGTACAGTAGTCTCTAATGCTGTGAAATTAATTTGACTGTGTAGAGGACTTGGATATGACTTTAAGTCCAACCATTATATGTTTTAACTGTGCACTGTATGCTAAATTCTAGTGTTTATAAATTACATTACCTATATAGACACCTGAAAGCTGAAGTTAGCATAGGCCTGGCATCTGCATGATCTGTGAAGTACCCACTAGTTACACTTGAGGCATCAACTGTTCATAGCAAAGGTGGAGAAGCTGCTGAGCCCTTGGTTTATTCAGTGAAACTGGTTTTATTGAGGCATCAGGTACTCAGTGAGAAAATGGCAAGACATGCCTCAGTGACTTGCCTTGTAAGTTCATGGGCTGTCTACACTTCAGCTCTCCTACCCTTCAGGTACTGGCAGTTTAGCCTACATCCACCTTTAGGAGCAGTTTACAGATTGGATTAATGATTGGCATGCCAGAAGTGATAACAAATACTGTGGTTAGTAACTTCTACTACTTCCTTGATTCTACTACAGATGAAAACAGAATGTGCCCGCTGAGGCAGCTGAGCTGAAGTCTTGCTTTTATTTTTTGCTTCTTTTGCTGTGGTAGAGAAAACAGTTGGAGTCAGAAAATGTCAAAAAATATTTAATCCTCTCAAGTTTTGTCAAAGGATATTTGTCAGAACTTCTGTGTATGGATTGAACAAGCTGAATGCATCTACTTGCTTTTTTTAAATAACAATTTTCAGAGAATATATCAAAGTAGATCACTGTGTGTTTACCCAGCAAGACAGCAGGGATGGTACAAGTGAAACCAAGCTCTTTGGGTAGTTAAACCCTGCACCATTGTTAAACTCTGTAAATGAGTCACAAAACTGACCACGGGGACAAAAAGTTGCAGATGTGCTTCAGTGTAGATAAATGTAAGGATATTTGAGGGGAAACCTTTAAACCTTGTTTATATGATTCTAATTCTAAGATCAACGATGGCAGTATCAATTTCAGAAATCATGGAAATACTGGAAGTTCTCTGAAATGCTCATCTTGGTGTTCAGTGGCAGCCAAAAAATGGAGATGATCGGGGACAGTGCTGAAAACAAAACATCTTTTGGCTTGTATATAAAACCTTAATATGTTATAACTTGAGTTCTGTCCAGTTTTTGCCTCTAGATTTCAAGAAGGATGTGATGAGGTTAAGGAAGTTAGAGAGATGGGCAGCCAAAAAAAGTAAAGCAAGTGCAGTGGTGGCCTTGCACGAGCCTGAGAAGGCTGGAAATCTCCAGCTGGTAGAGAAGGGGACTGAGAAAATGAATTGAAAGCAGATTTACTAAATTGTGAAGTGATGGATAAGGGGAGTACAAAACTGTTACTCATTAGATCTAGGAGATACTCAGTAAAACAAGTGGAAGATCAGTCTAAAACAGGTGAAGTATTTGTTTGTGTGACCGGTAGTAAACTTCTGGAATTTGCTGCCATGGGAAATTGCAGAGCCAAATGGCATCAGCATGTTGAAAAAAATGATTGGAGAAATTCATGGACAGATTTATAAGCAAATGTCGTAGGTAGGAATATTTAGTGCAACATCTCTAATATTCAGGAATTGTACTTGTTGGGGTGGTACTCAGGAAGTGGAGCTGGTTGCTCTTTTTAAATGGTATCTCCTGTTGCCACTGTCAGACAATGCTCAGCTAGATGGACAATTGGTCTGACAGAACTGGGGATTTTCTCCTGAGTAAACAGTGATATACTTCACTCACTGAACCTTTAAGTCTAGTGGGGAGCTGTTTAAGTTCTAGGTGCCATGTTCAGAGAAAACATAAGGGTTGAGCATGTCTTGCAGCACAGGACTTCTTATTTAATTTACTTACTGTTTAAAAAATAGTCACAAAATTAATGAATGCAGTTCAGAACCTGTCACTGCTTGTGGAATAGCAGTATTATTTAATGCTAATATGAAAATTTATAACTTTGATGCAAGTGCTGCCTTCAGTTGTGTTTTGCTAGAAAGCTGACCTAACTGGCTACTTGGGAGTACTCTTTGTGTGGGACAGGGTGGAGATAGTGAAGATTAAATTGCTGTGAAAACGTAGATCTTTGCTAACAGGCTTGTGAAGAAAATATTGCAAAATAACTGCAGTAAGTGACTTTTGAGCAATGTTCTAGTTAAGAGAATGTTTGAGAAATCTGAAACTAGCAAGAAACATTCACACTTTCCAATATATGAAGAAATCTGCATTATGGTTTACTACTTTATTACAATAATAATTCTTTGGGGTCATTAATTGTGTTAATGTTTTGGCAAAACTAATCAAAGTAATGGTCTGTAAACTTTTCTGAAAGAGATTCAGTTTTATTTTTCTTACTGATATATTTTTTGAGTAAGGCTAATAGTTTTACAACTGACACTACATTTTCATTTTTCTGGCTGTAAATCTTAATTTCCTTTACTCTTATTCCCTCTCTGACTCGTTTCCCTGTAGCTGATGTCCTTAATGCTTCTCCTGCTCCTAACAGCCAGGAAGGTAAAAGCCATTTGGTTGAGCATTTTAACTGCATGAAGTCAGCATTGCATCTTCAGCCTGTTCAGTGTGACAGTGTGAATGTGTGGTTTTTATTTCAGATTGTAAATGCAATCAGATGTTTTTAGATGGCATTGTTAACTGGTCAGGAGCTGTTAGAAGGCTGCATGAGCGACACTGGTTATGCATAAAAAGATTATGGTCAAAGCATCAGGAATAAAATAAAACCATTCCTTTTGTGACAATTGCAATATTTTGTCCAGAAAGACCAAATTAGTAGGTATATTATTCTTTGATAAACATGTAGCTTTGAAGAGGTATTTCTATAGATGGAAAAAATATTTGTGCACAGTGAAAGTAAGGAGAGGAAAGCCAAAACTTGCTGTAAAAAAGCGTGTACATGTTTAATGTAGTTAATTGTGTTTGGACATTTTTTGTCATTCAGAACTTCCACTCATTTTCAGATGGCAAACTTAATTCATTATATGGTTTGGTTTTAAGGATCTGTTGAACACTAAAGGATTGGCTTTAAAGGAAGTGAAATGTATTAACCAAAGCCAAGCATTAAGTTTTTAAAGTAGAAGGTTACTACTAGAAGATGATGCTTTGACCAGCTAATGTGTTATTTTAGCATCTGGTTATTCATATAAGATTCACAGCACTGCCCACAAATATTGTTAATTCAAAATAAATTTCCAGTTGAAATTGTTTGGCTTTATGTTTATTAAAATCCCATCACTTTTTAGATAACATTCTTGAAGACCGACCTGAGAATAAATTATCAAGTGATAAACTGCAGTTTGAATACAATGAAGAGACTGCCAAACGACTAAAGAAGGCTGATTGTGCCACATACAATAATAAAGGAAAGGTAGTTCTGCTTTCCCCCCCCTTCTTCCCAGCCACACTTTGATATATAACCAGCTTCAAAAGGATTTGGACAGTTTAGGTAACTGAGACATCACATGATAAATGTGCTTTAAGGAAGACAATGTGGAAGGAAGAATATGCTTTAAGGAGGAAAGTATGGAAAGACACAAATGCTCAACATGATGTTCAAGAAAAGTCTTGAGGTTATTGTATATCGAGGCTGTTTGGCTGAAAGTTTAACTGTTGTTGGTCTCAAGGAAACCTTCATTGAAACGAGATCCAGGAGCTTATTTAGATATTTAATTTTAATTAATATCGATGGAACTGAAGGTTTCATCTGAATCTTCAGCATCTTTGTGTATCAAAATAACTTTAAAATACCACAGTATGATATCAGAGAACCACAGTACCTCTTATTAAATCATCTGACGATGAAAACAGTGCATTTCTGTTTAATAAATTGCAGTTTCTCCTGAACATGGAAATGTTTTTGTCTAAATGTTTGTAGAACTGACTGTGATTAAGGCCTTCGCACACTACTGCAGAACGTGTTGCTGTATAGATGTGCACACGGGAAGGAGATGTGTTAGGTGAAGGCACAAACCATATAGGAAGAAAGAGATAAAATATTTTAAAGACATGAGTAAGATATTCTAGAGTTCTTCCACATTCAGTAATATTATTATTATGTTCTTGGAATTGTCACTCAGGTTTACGACATGGAGCTGGGTGAAGAATTCTATCTTCCGCAAAATAAGAAGGAAAGCAGACAAATAGCCCCAGAGCTGTCAGATCTTGTCATTTACTGTCAAGCTGTAAAGTTCCCTGGTAAGTACATTGCCCTGTTTTATTGCTCTAAGCTTTCTCATTCTCAGAGACATTATGTTTTGAATTAGTTTGAAGTAGTCGTTCTTGATGATTTGGTAGTCTTCATAATAACAGCTCCTGGCTGAGAAGTAGTATTCATAAATTATGTGCCTAGATACTGTTTGTCATATTAAAATGTTTACAAAAGTGAAATTTGCCAGTCTTCACAACTTAGACAACTGTTTCAGGGCCAAATGCCAGATGACAGAAAGCTTCATCTTAAGAGCTCTGAGTTTCCATGTAAGGACCTGCTGAATTAGGAAGGAAAATATCCTTAAGACCTTGAAGGAACAGCGTGTCACATTTCTTTAAACGACCTCAGTTTAGAGTTTTACCTTTGCCTACACTGCATCATCTGTTCTTCCCTAAGGGAACAGGAGAAGAGCCTTTTCATGGGGTGGCTGAGAACAGCTGATTGCACACTCACACATAATCTTCATGGAAGGAGTTAAGGGAATAGCAATATCTTCCTCTGTACAGTAGGAAGAATAATGTTTGCAGAGAAAAGGAGGGGGAGTAACTGAAGAGATCACCGATAGTTACTTGTTCAGTACTGAAATGTGAGGTTGGGTATATTTTGGCTCATACTGTGTACATAAATACTTTTAAATTGAGAATTTATTGTTTATTGATGTGTTTAATGTTTTGAATGAAAAACCTGCTTTTTAGTGGCATGGTTCTCTGTGGAAAAGTTAGCAATTCTGCCAAATCATGATCTTATACAAATAGAACTATAATCAGATTAGAGAAGCTAACCAAACATAAAATAGTGTCAAATAGGCAAGATAAACATGCTGAAAAATGGACAGACATTCTTTGATAATCCTCTGTAACTTTAAGAATTGTAGGTGTCACTTGTAAAAATAATGACTTCTAAAAATTCAAATCTGATACTCTTTTTAATGAAATCTGCAATGAGATATCTTTCAAATAAAATATTTTCTTTTAAAGAAAGATATTTAGGTTAAATAGAGATAGTTTGAGTTGTTCCAAGCATTTTGTCACACAAAAAAGTTCTGATGTTCTAAGAAAACTTTGAAATATTTCATTTTTAATGTAATTTTGGTTATAAACAGAATACCTGCTTTCCCTATCAGATTTCTTCCTCTTGCTTGAAAGGGGTCATGAATAGAACAAGTAAGAAAATGAGCTCTTTTCACAGATGAACACATGAAGCTGTAGAAATTACTTTTCCAACAAACTTTGTCTCCTTTGAGGCAAATACTGCCTGCTCTGTGAGTAATGTAGACTTTCATACCACGGTGCCACTGAGTGGATTCCTCTGCTCAGCCGGAGAGCGCAGACTCGGTGCAGTGCCATTCCCCTACAGTGTCCATTAATGATGGAAACAGGGCTGGTAGATCCATGGCTATGCAGCTCTATTGACTGCATTCCTAACCAACTCAGAAAAGGCAAGACTTTTGGAAATAGGGACTGCAGAATTCAAGTCAGTGTCTAATCAATGGTGTAAATATTTTATTTCTCCTGTCTTCATGTATTTTTATTCTGTGTTTACACTTGCCTGTGTCCCTGAATGTTAATCACCGATTTGTGACTATAAAAAAAGGACAAGGACCATTATGTTCACTTATCCTAGCCTACTGAGTAACACAGACTTCCCTAAGCATTCCCTGGTCAAAACAGAATTTATCATGTGGAGAAAATAACGTTTCTTGTTTATAAAATCTGTGTTAACAAGGAACCCACCACAGCTCTTGTTGTTTCCGTGCTTTCTGACCGTAACAGTGTGTTGGATATCATCACACCACTGTCTGTTCTCTGGGGTCTGTCACGATGAGGGCAGTGACGCACACCTGAACACAGTACTGCTGTAACCCACTGGCACGTGGCTCATTGCCTTGGTGCTGAGGATCCTTCCACAATGAATACAGAAATTGAGTACATAAAAACAGAACTTGCACAATCAAGTAGGGAGAGCAGGGAGTCACCTGAGCTAACTGGCATGAAATTCAGGCAGCATCTCCATTGTATCAGACCATCTGCCCCTATGGTCTCTCTTTTCAAGACTAATATTAAAGTGAATATGAAAAGGGACACCCTACATACATACAAAAATGCTGTAAATTCTTCTTCAAGATCTGCAAACCTGCAGGGACCGTCTGTTGGTCTGAATTATGTGGTGAAAAGGCAGGAATTACAGTTTAATCTGTTATGTCAGTGTGATTAGAATAAGAGGGGCAGGGAAGTTTGCAGTCATCTGGATTAAAAAATCTAAAAGCAGTAAAGCAGTGTGCCTACATCTAACATGAGAGACAGGCACTAACCTCTGTAAGTCAAAGATCATAGCATAGGGGTTGTGGAGTAATACAAAACATTCAATCTGTCACGGTATTATAGTAGGATCTGTGTACAGTATAGTGGGATCTAACCTGGTCCTACTTTGACCAGAGAGGTGGACCAGATTAGTTCCATTTCCTTGTCAACCTCCATTATTTTGCAAATTTATGATTCTGTGAAGAGGTGAAGCTGTATTTTGGAGTCAGGTTTAAATTGGAGTGCAAAATGGAGTTTGACTGTGGGAAGAGATGTGTCACATGCAAAGCATGGCCATGGGAAAGACTGAAAGGAAACTCCCAGCTGCAGCTTACCCTGTGGCCATCACGTTGGGTTCTGTCAGCCCTGGTTTTGCACTGCACTCTGGTGATTTATGAGGTTAGCTTGTTTCCTCAGTGACTGTCTCCACAACAGGATTTTGAAACCTGGATCTTCCTTGCCAAATCCATTTGATCCATTGAAAACTGAGATTAAATAGTGCTGGAAGCACACAGTTCATAACTCTTCATTCTTTTAGTCAGTTCATATTCCTTCATCTCAAGTTTCTACCATCTTCTGTGGTTTATGTGTATGCTTTGGCCCAAAGAGACAGTACATCTCCAATGCTGAAAACATTTTATATATCCTAAATTTTGCTAATCCAAGCAGTTTCATTGAAACTATCTGCATATTTTTACTAAGTACATGTTATACATGCCATAAAGATTGAGAGATGAAAATTTACAGCTGTGGCCAGACTTCAGCAGAAAAGAAGCCAATGTATTCTCTTTGTGATTTACTATTTGAACTATCTTTAGAGAGGTGTGAATTGATGTGAATTAATAAGGAATGTTTTAGGAGTCACAGGCAAATAACAGTGTTTGCTCTGTTATATTCTATATCACAAATACATCTTGGGTCTCTGAGACCATCCCACACCTCACTGCTGTGGGTGGAACAACTGTTGTGCATTTTGACTTTGACTTACTAAAATTTTGTGTCCTGTGCTCTCTCCAAGTCAACACAAAGAAACTAAACTTGAGTGGGATCGAGTCTGTTTACTTCACAGGGATTTAGGCTGTGATTTTAATGATTGTGTTTCTAGAATGCACAAGTTTGAATGATAGCTATGCTGTGGCTTTCCAGCTCCACTTCTAGTACATATTGGCCAATAAATGTGTAATGGATTTTGCACACCTGTCTTTCCCAACATGGAAATACTAATAAATAGAAGAAGATAAGTCTGAAAACATCTTGAAGTTAAAGTCTTCTATCAACAGCATTTGGACTTTTTCATTTGTATCTTTGAATCATAGTCTTGCATTTATTTAATTATGTAGATATCCTATCCCAAATGAATTCCATGATATTCACTACTGTTTAGATTTATTGCTTCTGTAGAAAATATTTTTATTTTTTAAAAATTATTCTAAGGATGAATACATGGGACTGTTACTGCCGATTTTTTTAATATCAATTAGGACCATTTGGTAATTTGAGAGAAAGCCACTACCTTCCTCAAGCCCAAAAAGTAAAATGTAGAAAAGTTACATCACAGAGAGAGAACCGTATATGGTATTGCTTCTTATGAGTTTTTATATACATTATATACACATACATATATACATTATATATAAAACCATGTATAATATATACATATATAAAGGCATCTATATATGTAAGGATGTTAAAATTAAATTATGGAGAAAAATACACTGCTTGTTCTGTGTACTATATAGCAGGAGTATTCATGCCTTCAAAAATAATGTAAAATATGATGGAAAATGTCATGCCCTCTTGGTCATGTTTTTTGGCTCATTTATTTAACATTTATGGGAACAGGCTTGTCAACTCTAAACCCATCTGGCTCTAGCAGAGGAAAAGAAAGAAAAAGCAGGAAGTCCATTTTTGGCAACAATCCTGGCAGGCTGAGCCCTGGGGAGTCAGCTGCTCTTGCCAAAGCATCTGGAAAAGGTAAAGTTAGCATCTTCTTTCACCAGTCATGTGGAATGACTCTGTAATCCAACACATGTACCAGACCAAGTTGTTAAAGATCAAATACTTTGCAGTGTGTAAGATGTTGAACTTTGGAATGGTTTTCTGTTAGTGCAGCAGCTATTAGAGTAACACTGTTATAACTGAAGTGTTGAGTGTGGAATGTTAAAAGAGGATTACTTGGTCAGAAATATGATGACCCTAGCACATAAACAATTCAAAACTAACATACATTTTAAGTGATGTATCTTAAAGTTTATACTTTAAAAAGTATAAATTAATATTTTCAAAGTACAAATGTAAGGCAGGCCTGTTGGGCTGGATCCAGAAAAGAATTTTTATTGCCTGAAGCAGGACTTAGTTGCCTAAAATTCAGCCAAGTCCAAATGTGTAATTGTGCAAATCAGACTCTGCAGGTGATTCAGTTTGTAAACCGGGAAATTGTGCTCCTGCCTATGAACAGATGTCAAGAAATACAAAGAAAGTAGAGAAAAGGTTCTGGAGACCCAGATCCCCTGCCTTTCAAGTGATTGCCATAAACAGAAAGTTAGAATTGTACCCTTTCTTGAACTCATTTTCTGGCTCAGGGAGTGTTGCATTTCTTGCAGCCCAAGGGCACGGCTGCAGCAGACAGGTTAGGTTTCCTTTTAGAAGCCAGTATCCCAAAAATGAAGAAGTCTGGTGTCTAACTCTAAAGTATTTTGCTGCCTTTGTCCCCTGAGTCTTACAGTCTCTGCAGATTGCCTGTTGGGAGACTTAACAGATGGCTTTCAGTCTTGCCTCCCTTCCTCAGGTATAAATGGGAAGAAGGGAATTTTATTCCTTTATTATATTCAGGCAGACACCAACAAGAAAGTTATTTATTTATTTAGCACGTCTAATCATGGTATAACTAAAGTACTTAAACATTATGTTTCCTCTCATTGATTGCTCTTCCTCTATAAGAAGGAATGTGACATTTACCTTGAGTAGTGTAATTTTCCAGAATCACCTTTTTCTGCCATAATTAAAGCACATACCCAACTAGAAAACATCGACTTTTTGGAGTCTCTGGCCCTGCAGCTGTAACTCGAGGGTACTGTTTATCTTCCAGGTCCTCTGGATGTGATGCGGCAAACCTGGGAAGATCCTTGCTCTCCTTACAACTCCCCAGCCTCTCTCAGCGCCATCATCAGGACGCCCAAGTGCTACCACATCTCCTCCCTGAACGAGAACGCTGCCAAGCGGCTGTGCAGGCGCTACTCCCAGAAGCTGATCCAGCACACCACCTGCCAGCTCCTGAGGACCTACCCTGCTGCCACTCGCATCGACTCCTCAAATCCCCATCCGCTCATCTTCTGGCTCCATGGGGTACAGCTCGTGGCTCTGAACTACCAAACAGATGGTATGGGTGCATGAACACATTTTAATACATTCAAATGCAATGTAAGTCCTTAAGCAGTGAATTTGTATTTGGTGCTTGCTTTTCCTGCTCTCATGAGAGGATCTACTTGTCTGTGCACCCCAGCACAAGCAGGTTCATACCACAACAGTCTGGTACTGTAGAGGAGTGATCTCAGAGTTCAGGAATTTTATGCCAATGAAGCAGATCCTGCTATAACACAGAAGTGCCTGGACAGCAAGACCTTCCATTTTTATTTTATTGCTGAAGGCTTTTTTTTTTCCTCCCCAGTTCAAGAAACTGTTACTCCTTTCTGATAACTTCAAATATAAAAGGGTACTTAACTATTTTTAATTTGAAAGAGCTGCCAGGGATGCTGGTTTAATGTTGATCAAAACATTTTTGGACTGTTTGCTATCCTGTCATGTGTTTCTTCAGCTTTTCCATGGGGGATCCATTAGGTCATCTACAAAGCTACACCATCAGTGCTTTTTCAGTCTGCAGTTCAGGGTGTACACCTAGAAACTTCTCAGAGAAATGGTGTAGGCAAACCCTACAGTTCAATAAAGACAATGGAAGGGGATAGAAAAGAAGAAACTGCTATTACAGTTTTGTATAATTATTAGATAAATTGGATACATAAATTACAGCTATCTCTGAAAATCAAAAATTGAATTATACTACAAAAGTAAAATATAAAACGTCTTCACTGTTACAGTTTTTCCATTGTACCATTGCTCTCTGTCAGTTTTGGCTGCTTTACTTTCACAGATCTTCCTCTGCAACTTAATGCAGCAATGTTTGAGGCTAATGGTGGCTGTGGATATGTTTTGAAACCTCCAGTTCTGTGGGATAAAAATTGTTCAATGTACCAGCAGTTTTGTCCATTGGAAAGAGATTTTGATAATAAGGAGCCAGCTATATATTCTTTAACAGTAAGTACATTAAAAGGGAATTTCATACAACCAAAGAGATAGAAGTAGACAACATATAACTACAGTCTTTAACCAGCATTACAGTCATGCTTCTAAAGGGAAAGATTGAACCTTTAATTGTTGCTTGTACTTCTGAAGGTCAGCATAACTAACAGAAATTGGAGGGGGAAGGAGGGAGAAAAGATTTGTCTTTATTTTATTTTATTGGCTGGTTTGTATCCATAGTTACTTTCATTGTTTCCTTCACAATATTCATCAAAACCCAGTCCTGAAAGGATTTTCCTTGGGACTACACGATTGTGTAAAATAACACATGTGCCTTGATGTTTGACACATTTGCGAACACTTGAGAAGCTACACAAAAAAGCCACTATGAAAAGCTGTACTGAATGTTTAAAAAAAAAAATTTTACGAGTTATATAATAAGATATATAATTTGTGGATTTGCGGCCAAAAAAAAAGTATTCTCAGAAGCTAATCCCTTCCAGGAAATGTGTCAGAAAAGTGAAATTCATAAGAATCAGAATTCTCCCAGATGTGGTAATTACACACCTGATTCTTGTGTTGCGTATGCCAAAGCAATCCAGACGTCAGTGTCATCACCCCAGAGTAATGGAGAAGAAAATGTGGTCCTTTTTGACTACATTACTGGTACATTCTTTCTGGATTAGCTTTCAGATGCCATGAATGGCTGCACTCATGATGAATAGTGTGTTTTTTTTCAGAGGAAAGATGCCATGGCAGTGGTGTTGGGCGTGGGGTTAAGGCAGCTCTGCTTCTGAAATTACTGCCCTGGCAATTACAAAAGTAGGGGAGTGTCGTAATTAAATCAGCACGTTAACAAGAACACTTAGGAGTGTGCTAAACAACATTTAGCAGAATCATGACAGCAAAAGAATCACTCCACTAATTGGTTTCTCTGTGTACTCCTCGGCTTCAGATCGTGTCTGGACAGAACGTGTGTCCCAGCAACAGCACGGGCAGTCCGTGCATTGAAATTGATGTGCTGGGGATGCCTCTGGACAGCTGCCACTTCCGGACAAAGCCCATTCATCGCAATACTCTCAACCCCATGTGGAATGAACAGTTCCTTTTCCGGGTTCACTTCGAGGATTTGGTCTTTCTCCGCTTCGCCGTTGTTGAAAATAACAGCTCAGCTGTGACAGCTCAGAGAATCATTCCCCTCAAAGCGCTAAAGAGAGGTACGGTACAGTTTGTAGTGACACCCTGTGCCAAAATGGTCCAGCAGATTCCTGGAATGAATCTGTCCAGAGGGATATTTTTAATCAGCTAGTTGCATTTTTCTAGAGGAGGAAGGGAGCAAATATGAGACTGCATTCCATGTCCTGGCAGTGCTGATGTAATAGAACTCCTTGGAAGCCGGCAGCTGCCCCAGTGAGTTGTAAAACGTCCGATCCTGTGGTGTTGTGGAGATGGGCATCTTACACCTGCTCTGCCCCTGAGCTGTGCTTTTGAGGTTATGTTTACCTGGAGACTGGCTGCTCCCTTAAGAAACATGGAGTGGTTTCACTCCTGCCTTGTCCTTTGCCAAAGAAACTGCTGTAACAGGTGAACACTGGGCAGAGGGGGATTGCACTTCTCACAGCTCTGGCTGGAGGAGAGTTGAAGGAACGGTGAAAGACAGGGAGAGAGATGAGAAAACATCACTAATTCTGTGACACCTGGGAGAGGGAGTTTCCATGTTGTCAGTAGCTCTTTCACATGTGCTTTGTGTCACTGTAATGTCACACAAATGTCTATGTTGGCGTATGAGATCTAACCAGACATGCGTTTTCCCAGTGATAATTTGACCTTGTCTCATTCATATTCTAATATTTAGATATTTTATGTATGAATATATTGCATATTATGGCAAAACATGAGCCACACAGCAGTTCATAGCACCTGGGTTATGCTGTTGTACAGTGTTAATGCAGTGCTATTACAGTGCCTTAAATCCTGTTTGGCAAATTGCAGCTATAAATACAACAAATTTGAGTTTTCCATTTATGAGACTTGTGTCCTAGAATGTGGTGAAATATTTACAGATTTTTCTTCTTTAGGCTACAGACATGTCCAGCTCCACAACCTGCACAATGAAACATTAGAGATTTCCAGTTTGTTCATAAACAGTCGGAGAATGGAAGAAAGTCCCTCTGGAAACACTGTGCCTGCATCTATGGTAATTTAATTTTTTGTGTGTGTATGTGAATTACCTGTATTCTTGTCGTAGTAACAGCCAGACTGTTCAAAGATGTTGGCCCTTACACCTGCACATTGTTCAGAAGTACCTTGATGCCTACTTCTTTTTGGCTTTGATGGAAATAAGATTATCCACCTGGCTAAAACTGTGGGGAGGTAAATCTTTTCATAGTCTGGCTTCTCTGGTGTATTTAGGTATAGCCCAAGAACCCCTGGGCTGGAGGAGTGTGGTTAAGCTGTAAAGTCCAGTGCTGCTTCATGCATTCCTTTATGCATGAATTGTAAGCAAAGCATTTGGGACCAAAAAAGAAAAGAAATATGCAAATTATCAACAACTTTGGAATAATGAGAGTAAAATTGAATTTTATTACAAGAAAATGAAGACTCTTTTTCCATAAATACACATATTTATATATGTGTGCACATATTTTATATGTACAAATATGTATACATACACACATCTAAAAATATGTATGTATGTATTTATGCATGCATAGATGGATGTGATTTTCTTTTTGTTAATAGCCCTTAGTATTATGTTGTCTGGGTTACTCGTGTTTTGGCAACTTTAAATTTCTATGTTATCATTATGCTGACTACTCAAGTGTTAGATAAAACCTGCTGAGCTCCTGTGTGCAGATGTGTTGCTGATATTATCCTCCTGTGAATACATGCAAACATCTATCTTGGTGAATTACTAGGGCAGAAAGGAAGAACATAAATGGTTTGGAGGTTAAAAGAAAGCTATAGATTTTCACCCTGTATGCTGAATCTAAATAGTCTGAGCTCAGCTACAATGTGTAATGAGTGATGGAAGTCTGCCCTTCACTGGAAAACTTCCTTTTTCTTCTTTCTCTTCAGCTTCAAGGTAGGGTGGACTCTTTTGGAGGGTTTGTTGGTGTTTTTTTAAATGCCTCGATCTGTAGTGTAAGAGCCATGTACTACCTTGATAGCTTTGCTCTCTCAAGGTTTCTTACAACTTGTATGTACAGTTTCTTTTAAGCAGCCTTTTACATGCCTGTGTAAAAACATTCAGTAATCTTTGAATGTTGTCTGAACAGTTGTTTAGCCAGGGTGAAAGGAAAGCTGCCGTGACTTACAAAGTGACGGTTCATGGAGTTCCAGGCCCGGAACCTTTCACTGTTTTCAACGTAAGTGCAGGGACCACGGCTGCACAGCTGCTGCACCAGGTAAGCTTCCTGCTGAACTGCAGATCCAACTGCAGGAATCTGCATTAATATCATTTTGGACATTGTCTCCCTGCATTCCTCTCATGCGGGGTTGTTGGAGTCCATCACAGCAAGGAGGTGCTGTTAGAAATGTATTGCTGTGGAATTGCAAACACAGAATATAACCAGTGAAATGGTTTATCATTTTAGAATATATTCCCTAACAGTATTTTAATATTTGGGCATATGCAGATGTGAAAAACAATCTTTCTGGCCAACGGAGGCGGTGGGCTGTCCTTACAACAAGGGCAAACATTTCTGCACAATTCTTTGAACTTGAGCACCACAGGAATACAGAGTAAAAGTTAGAGGGCCAAGTTCATGAGTAGAAAAACCAGTTAACTCAACAGGGATTGTTATTCTAGCAGTGGGAAAAGACTGTACTGTCCTGGGATTATGAATAAATTGTCTGGCCAGCCAAACAGGACAGAAATAAGCTTAAATAGTACTGCCTTGTCTGGGATAGTTGAACTGCTTGGCTAGGCTAAAGAGAACAGGACATTACCCTGGAGTAAAATATCTGAATAATAAATAGCACATCAGAAAGCCTTCCTGCACTGTCAGAACACTTATTGATTCTTAAAGCTTCCATATTCATCCTCATTTATAACTACTAATTATGCAGTGTTTATATTTAGCATTCTAATTGTTGTGTGTTTATTATGGTCTGTCTTAGCTCTTGGCTACCATAAAAGGCACCGAGTCATGCGCTGCAGACTATTTTCTGATGGAAGAGAAGAGTTTTATATCTAAAGAAAAGAGTGAATGCAGAAAACCACCATTCCAGAGAGTGATTGGTCCTGAAGAAGGGCTAGTGCAGCTTTTGAACAGTTGGTTCCCAGAAGAAGGATATGTTGGAAGGATTATCTTTAAAACCCGAGAGGAAGTAAGTCTGGTTTAGATAAATTGTTATTTACAAAGATAGCTAAAAATAGCTCTTAGGACCAGGAAACAAAAGGGTGCAGTATTTGTTTCACTACTTGGTGAGTAATGTCAATGCTGTGTACATTGTTTAAAAACAAACGTAACTCTTGAGTGAGCAAGGACAACTAGACTTCGTGCACCTGTGTGGCACTAACTGGACCTCTCTCAGCTTTACTATCGCTGTGTGATGTTTAGTCCTTATCACTCAGTCACCAGTTCAGTGCCACTACCTCAAGTTTTTAGTGAGAGTTCTAATTTAATGCAAATCTACATTATGCCATGATAGGAAATTAATATAAAGAAAGATAATAGTTAATACCAAAGGATCATAGATAACAGAACTCCATACAACCATTATCAGTCGTTTTGGATATCAGCAGCTTCTTATCTGTCTAGAAAAATTAGAAAAAAATTTAATATTAGAGAATAAGTCTAAAAGGATAGAATAAGTCTAAGAGGATCACAAAGGATAATTAAATTATTAATTATAACAAAAATAATTAAATAGGTGATTTCTTTTAATTTAAAGGAGGAAAATGGACTGGTTACTTCAGTTTAAAGTGTGAGCAAGGCATCTACATCTTGAAAATATGCTAGTGCCCAGGCTTGTGAGAGACAGAAAACACAGGAGAAAGACACCTAGTGATCTCATTTTTGGTCACTTTGTTTGATCAGTTCAGCCTACAAAAATGCTTGCTTAGTACACAGATTTTACATACACAAATTATAGAGATCCTCTGAGATACTTTAAAGTGAAAAAAAATATTTTTGATTATTCTGATAAAACTTTTGATAAAGCTTCAATTTGACAAATTACCATTAAATTACACAAGCCCACATTTTGTTTTCCTTTATTTCTAACATTTGGCAAAAAAATTTACGAAAAGTTAAAAGGGAGAAATTTGCTTGTTGAAATAGTAACCTATCAAATTCTATTGACCGCAACACTGACCTTATCAGTGCACACCACTGATAATGTTGTCCTGTGATGCAAGTACCCCAAAGCATTATCTGTATTTTTGAGCCCTTCTGCAAATAGCAGCACCTCAGAGCTTGGAACTAGAAATGAAACTGCAAATCTGATTCGAAAAACAAGGAGTGGGTCCACTGGAGGGTGTGAAACACTGCCCATGTTTACAGTTTATGAATTCAAGCTTATGCTCCAAGGTGTTGGACAGAAATGCATTCTCTGAAAGAAGGTGCAGGGAGGAATTCTGTCTTAAAATCTGCAGTAGTCACAGAGCCTGAAAAGGGACAAACAAGCATCCTTCCTCTTGCTCTACACCACAGGAAAATGTTTGCTCAGACTTCTTGCTCTCCTAATACTTTTGGCTTTAGTGCAGGGACAGGAGAGAGAAGAACCCTTTCCACCATCTCCCATCTTACTGCCACTGGTAGATGACAAAACATAATTTTGTGTACATAAGGAAAGAAAGAATTTAGTGACTATGCATATGTCTCCATTCCTCTACTAGGAAAGGTATTTCAGACACTGACTGTAGAAACACGGGTATTTATTAGCAGTAGTAGCTTGTCAAAACTCTCCTGTAATGCATTTAACGAAATGGAGCTGGGGCTACAGCAGAGTCTCCAATTTCCACGTGATCAAAACCTTTTGTGACCACCAGCTATTACCTCTCTGAAGTAAATGAATTTGGCTCTCATTTATTTTCTCTGTAGAATTTAAACGAGAGGAATGTCTTTCAAGAAGCAAAGGAAGAAGCAGCCATCAGCTCCGAGGATGACAGTTTCTTTGTTCAGGTACACGATGTCTCCCCAGAGCAACCACGCACCGTCATCAAGGCACCCCGCTTCAGCACGGCTCAGGACGTCATACAGCAGGTGAGCTGCACCTTTCTGTGTTACCCTGGGGGGCTGGAGGCTGGCTTCACACAATAGAAAGGGGGGGTTTGGTCTCAGCACTAGCTGAGGAATAGGTTTGGTAACCTGAATCTGAGGGAATGCCTTCTTTTTTTTGTCTTATTTTTTCTCTGCTTTTAAACAGACTCTTTGCAAAGCGAAATACTCCTACAGCATTTTGAGCAATCCAAATCCCAGTGATTATGTGCTCCTGGAAGAGGTGACAAAAGAGCCAACAAACAAAAAGTCCTCAACATCTAAACCATCTCAGAGGATTCTCTCTGATCAAGAGTGTGTGTTTCAGGCCCAAAGCAAGTGGAAGGGAGCAGGAAAATTTATCCTGAAGCTCAAAGAACAGGTTCAGGTAAAAGATGGGATACTTTGTAGCAGGTGTTGTCGGTGGTGTGTGCTCAGCAGAATGGGAACCTGCTTTCAATGGGAGGGAGACACAACTGGCATGAGGGCAGGTGGGGAAGACAGACTACAGCAAAAAGCAGATTCCTCTTTTCTCTGAGCCTCCCTTACTTTTTTCCTTTGCAAAACCTGCAGTTACATCCAGCAACGTGACTCCCTCACAGCCTGCAAATCCAGGACAACCTTTATCTGCTACCAGCTTTCTGTTTTTCAAAATCTTCTGGCTCTGCATGCCACACTTTCCATCATAATAAAGGACCATTCAAATGGGCAGAGCTTAAAAGCTACTGGAATAAAGTCCCCTTTATTCCTGCCCAGTGAAAAAGTTGTTCTGTTGCTTTATCTCAGGCTTCGGAAAATGGTAGGAATGAAGTACATGCCTACTGGGAGAAGGAGCTGTGTTCTGCCTTCCTGCAGACACCACCAATCCACAGCAGCTGTTGCTTTAAAGTAACTGTATTATAAGCAGAGATCTTTTTATACAAGTTTATACCAAATTTGCTAAACATATCTTTGACAAGGCGTAATTTTAACATAATTTATTCAGAACAAAGAGTAGGATGTGCTTGCCTGTGAAAGCACAACCGTACTGAATTTCAAAAGGAAGGCTTGCTTAGCAATATGTTAGGTGTTTTCATATTAATCCTGTATTTCACAGCTAACAAGCAGCTGTTAAACCACTTCTATCTTTTTTTTTTCCTCAGGCAGCACGAGATGACAAAAGAAAAGGCATCTCCTTTACCAGTGAGCTGAAGAAGTTAACAAAGTCCAGTAAGCAGTATCGGGGGTTCATGTCGCCCCCACTGCAGGTGTTGTCGGACAGTCCCCAGAGCAAGGACGAAAGGGCCGCCTGCGGCTTGACCTTCAGCGACATTGTGGAGTAGTCACCCCACTGCCTACAGTCTGTTCAGGTACGACACACCCATCCTAGTGCTGAGCAATCGTTTATGTGATTTACAGAGGATTTTTTTTTTTTCCCCAAAAAAACCCCAGGGTTAAACCAGGGTGAGGTACAAGGGACAGGAAGATCCATAAAAGCCTTACCCATCGATGTGCACAGGCACAGTGATAGCAGTAAGGTCTCCAGTGAATCAGACTGGAGTTCCACCCACAACACTAAACTAAAATGTTGCATCCTGGTTGATTTTATAGTATGCGTTTTAATGAGTAATGATGCTTAATTAATTAATTTTGTTACTCTTTTGCTCTGGGCCAAAGTAAATGGAAGTGACCAGTAAAGCTTTTACTAGTTTTTGTTACATGCAGGTAACAAAATCATCAGGACTGGCCATCTCCTTTTTAGCTACAACAAGTTTATGGTGTTAATTTCTCTCTGTGGGAGTTTTGCCAGAAATGTTTAAACATTTATACTATCCTTTCTGTATCTCTTCGGTTTCTTCCATTTTGCTTGACTTCAAACAAATGAAACACACAACATAAGACTGTCTCATTTATAAGGAGATAGTAAGTGCAACTTGTCCAGCAACATACACTAACCAGACATTCACACAGTGCTACTACAGCACTGAGACAGCAACTGGGAAGTTACAGCTCGTTGCAAATCAAGAAATCTTTTTCAGTGTTGATAATCCCATCTCACTTATGGCCAGTTTAATACTACCTATTTCTTTCTGCATACACCTAATTATTAAAGCATTATTTGGCATGCACTGTCATACTACTGAATTCAAGTAATGTTTTCATTTGCAAGGTATTTAAAATATGAAGGGATAAATTTGATACTTTATTTCTTGGCTACTATGTCTGAATTCAAGGAAAGCAAAGTAAATTATGGGAAAAGCCCAGTCAGGTTCCCTCTTCTGCATTTGTTCTCTTTTAAAACTGGAATTTACATGACTGAATCCTTCTGCAGCGCCTTTGAAGGATCCTGCTGTGGACTGAACTGGTCAACAATTGTGTGCCCTGTGTTACAGATGCCTAATCCAGGCAATGCTCCTGGATTAACATCCAGAATCTGGGAATCGTAAATGGGATAATCCTAAATGGGATACTGTAGATTGGAAAGATGCCTGTCAGCTATCGGAAGATTCTGCTCTTCCCGTATCTTCACATCTGCAGATTCTCCATAGGCGGATGGAGAAGTTTTCTTGGACTGTATGCTGTAAACAAACATGTGTCATCACCATCCCCTTTTTAAACAAAAGATAATTTTAGCTTATTGCCTCTAAGGAAACTGAAGGCAGAGAACCAGAGTGTTCTTTTATGTGTATTATTTTAAAATAACGCACTTTTACGTGAAGATTTCTGTTAAACACTGTGTTAAGTGATTGTAAAGAGATTTAAATATACTGTAACTTCATTTGCATATCTGTTTCACTTTGGTGAATATACACAAAACAGTCAAAATTATTTATGGTTTATCTACTTTAACAAAGTAATGTACAATAGCTAAATACACCTAACTGGTAGTGAGACTTTGACAAACAACATTTTCTTCTTATAAATTCTCGTTTTCCAGGCTTGTGTTTAAAGAAAATATATTTATTATCATGTTCCAAAGTACATGCCATTGTGTAATATATTTATCGTATACTACTTTTTAGAAAATGCAGATTTTTACCTCTTTCTGGATTTAGAGGAAAATATGTTTGAGCTTTTATGGTTGTTTCTTTTCAGCACAAGATGTTTAATACCCAAAACTGACCAAATTCAAAACAATGCATTGATAAATGTAATTAACATTTCAAAATTTTGAATTCAAATACATTTTTCCATACAGCCGGAAACGTCTGTTTACTTGTCTGTTAAAGAGAATATAAAGAACTTTTACACTATAACTCTTGACATTTTTGTTTACACAGAAACACTGTTGTGAAGTTTTACGTTTGCTGAATTCATCTTTGGATATGTAGGGAAGTTAGTTGTGGTAGTCTTTTTTTTAATTTCCATGGGAGTTACTAATGTGTTTAGTTACCAAGTTACAGGGGCACAAATTAAACAACTGCTGGAATCAGCAATTGCTTTGATCTCCCACGTGAGGTGTGTCTGTGGTGAACAAATTGCTCTGCACAGGTTTTGTCTCACTAGAGCAATCCCTAAACAAGAGAAAGAAGTAACAGGCAGTAGTCTCATGACGACTAATGCTGCCCTATTAATTAGAAAATGAAATAGAAGAAAGAAAAGTCATTAACTGTCATATAAACAAGGAGACAGAACCTGCATTCTGTCACCAGAAACTATGAAGTCTTTCACTATACACTACAGAAAATGCCTCTAAAGTAGCTATTACCAAAGCAAAAAACTGCCCTCTTGAGGTCATTTCCAGCTTTCAGGAAAAATATCCACAGGCATACAAAAAAAGTCAAATTTCATGGTGGCATATCCTCACAGAGGCCATGCACTTCCCACTGCTTATCTTTTACAAAAGTAAACTTTTGATTTGATACAGCACCCCCAACCACCTCCCAGCTCAGCCCCTTCACTCATCAGTACCAACTTGAACCCTGCACATGCATAAGGCAAGACTGATCCCAAGTAAAATGTTTAAGTGACAACTTACACATAGTTTTATATGCAGTTTGCTTTGGAATACTTTGGAATTACTGGGAAATACTTATATCAACCTGCTGAACAATTCAACTAATGTTTTTTAAATGTTTGTTAGCTTCATTCTCTCTGTTATTTTAACACAGTAGGATTTTTTCTTTTTGATGTTTCTGTGGCATTTTAGAAGCAATGCTTAAGTTCCTGTAGTTTGCCCTTACCTGCCTGGCTTTTTTTTTTTTTTTTTTTTTTTTTTGGTGGTGGTTGGTTGGGTTTTTTTAATCTTTAGCAGCACTGAAAATTCTTACCATCACTTAAATATCACACACTTGTTAATTTATTAGATTCATCATACAAAGTTCTTATACCCATGCTGTCATCCACTAGTGCTTTTCTGACACAGATTTAAAAAGAAAAAAAAACAACCTTGGGGAATCAAGAGACAAGAGCAGCCATGTCACATTAACACAGGTCTAACACTAGCCTGAAGTCTGGTGGCAATCTAAAATCAGCAGATTTTTACTATTTCTGCTAATACAGAATTTTTCTAGTGTGAGAACAGTTTATTAATATGAATATCTTCCTCATTAGTGTCTCATCAAAAGCTGCTTTTGCTGCTGTTTATCACAGTGAAAGAGAAAAGCAAAGTATTTAGCTTTTTATTTCAAACCCCTAACTTTGTAGACAAGTAGACATCTGGAATTGTGTAAGGCTAATTACCCTGTTTTAGTATTTTCACTAATATTCATATATAACTTAATTTCAAATTTAGGTATTGGTAAATATCCAGGTAAACTTTCATTGGTGAAACATGGAACACTTTGGGGTGAATTTGGAAAAGAATAACAATACCCTTCCTTTTGTTGGGTCCAAGTTTCCTAATAGTGAAAATACACCACCACCCGAAGCATTAAACTGGGGGGTGGTTAACGTTTTTGAAGGCTCAAAGAGCTTCCATGTGCTGAGTTATTATGCTAATAGGAAATTTATTCTGCTTAGCCATGGATTTTATTTCTGCAGGAATATTTGTCCACACCCTGCTATGACAAGACTGACAAACTAACTTTGTCCTTTTCTGTGCTTCTGGCTGGGCATGGACATCAATTAGGAAAATGCATTCATTTTTACATTACAAACTATTTACAGGAAGCAGTTTCCAGGATAAAGTTTGAAAGAAAGGAATGTAAATAATCAACACCTTCCAGAAACGCTGTCTCTGAGCAGTAGCAGGAACTGCGCTGAACAGTTTACCGGTGGAAATCTCATGTTCCATTGCCTAGTGGCAAAAATACAGAAGCATTTCATTCTGTGCTATTTACAGAACTGCTACTCTTCTACCAAGTTCTTAAATCCTCCCTGTGCAGCACATGCTGCTTGCAGTGGTGTTTGTTATGGTATGGGATGAAAGGTGGGCAGTCCCAGCTCCTGCCTGCATCAGTGCCTGTAGGAACTGGGGCACACCAGGAGCAACTCCCTCTTCTGCCTGAAGGGTTTCTTGTTTCTATCTTACTGATCCCAAATTTTAGCAGTTAGAAGACTAAAAAGTACTATCCCAGTTTTATTTTTTTTTAAAACCTAGCCACATTATTTTTCTTGCTACAAATATTAGGTGAATACAAGGTGAAGTGTCTCAATAGCTGCTTTTAGAAAGCTCTCTGCTTCTAAAAATCACATGCTTTCGAGATTTAAAGACTTCAACATGGAAATATCTAAATAGTTCAGGAATGCTTTCTCTTACATTCATAGTTTATTTTCAAAAAAGAAGACCTTGCTGGTAGCTTTACATTTCAGTGAAAGGCTCAGTCTGCAGCTTCTGAAACTGAACTGTCTGCTCTGCTCTAGCTCTTTGAATGCTTTAATTAGCATTTGGTTTTTAATCACTGTCAGTTACTATTCCACTATAAAACTCAGTTTACTTTTAGGGTAGCCCACTCAGTGTACCAATGGTGGCATTTTTTTCTGTCTGTGATAAATGTTTTGCAACTTAAATAGTGATAGACATTTGGCAGAGTTAGCAAATTAAACACAAAAATAAATAGCAGTAAATAGATTTTTGCTCCAATAGATGTATAGGCTCTTTCAGAATGACTTAGCTGTACAGTTGTCTTTCTTTGCCTCTTAAAGCATGTCAAAGTATTCTGACAATGCAACATCACTATGTGCCAGTCTCTATATGTTTGGAAACTATGAAAAATGAACAATTTCAAAATTTTCCACCTGGATTATCTTCTCTCTGCTGACTTGAAAAATAAACCTGTATTTGTATATGTTGTACAAAAAATAAATGGTTTAAGATATTCACTCTTTGCTTTTGCCTTCCCAAACTGACTAAAGTATTGGCAAATGGCCCCCTTGGAATTTTTCAGAATTTAAATCACATCCATATTTGCGAACACTTAAAAACTAAAAAGAACTATTCAAAAGCTATGGGAATCACAACCTAAACAGAGAAACACATCTATAAACATCAGTATAATGTATGCAGTTTTGCAATCTACATAGTAAAATAGGAATCTAATTCTAATTCTAATCTAATTCTAATCCATTAATACATAGAAGTCTATTCTAAAAATGTTAGTGAATTTATGTTTAACTATTTGAAAGTTGGTGAATTAGTGTGATTAATACTAAAAACATGTATTAAAAGAAAGAAGGAAATTTACTTTTAAAACTAAGAACCATAAATCAGGATAAAGAACTAAATACCCAAGAGAAAAAGCTACTTTCTGACTTAAATGAAAGCTTTGAAAAACTTAACACATATATCATTATCACATCATAGACTAAACACTACAAAGATTCATTAGCTGAGCTGTCAGCCAGGGACAGCCCTCCACACTCCCCTGTAGAATGGAATTCACATAAAGATAATACTCATCTTTTAATTAATTAAATATTTCACTTACTGTTTGCAAAACCAACAAGCAGCTGAAAATGGCTTCTAAAACAACCAGGCAATAACTTATATTTGGGGAACCAGGAGAAAATTACTTCCAAGATAAAAAGATAAATATTACCTTGTATTTGTCCATCATTCTTGACAGCAATGGTTTATTGAAGATGCTGCAGTAGAGCATTCAGTAATGACGACAGTTTAGAACTGAAATTCAGTATTCTCAATTTGCCAATACCACGATTCACCAGAGGGGAAAACCCCCTCCAAATGCAAAATCATTTCAAGGTGAGATAAATGGTCAGAAGATATCAGAAGAAAAACAGAAATAATACAACAGAAAAAATACATGTTCCAAATCTCTACGTAATTTAGACATCAAAGAAGTCAATATTGTTAACATTTTCAAAATATTTATTAATTTATCAACAGAACCAGTGAGTTCTTAGAAACACGTCTATATTCTGTTATAAAAATTAGAAAATATATAAACAAAATACAATCATGCATAGTTGCAAACAATTTTTAAATAGCCTTGTTTTATATCAAGTTGGAGATGTGACTGTTCACTGTGGTTCCCCAGCACTGCTAACACGGGCTCCGTAGTTAAGCGGACAGGCTTGTAACTCTCTGTGAAAAACTGCTGTTACATTTTTGTGTGTTTCTATGTTCAAACAAAAGCCTATTTGTATTCCTTTAATGATGAGTGGAAATACTTTTCAGCCAGTCTTTCTGCACAAATAAGAAGCCAACTGAAGTTGAGTAATAGGTACATTTATGACAAAGATGTTTCCTTCAAGTGTTTAGCAAAATCCAAGGATTTGTGATCAACAGTCTCACTGATGTGTCGTTGAAGCTGCTTGTTTAGCTCTTCATCTACAAATGAATCCATTTGTGAGAATGTATCCTGAAAAATACAAAATATTAATTGCATTACTAAACGAGGCCAGCATGCATAGCTTAAATTAGCAGTCCTATTCCTCTCCCATGTCCCCAGTCATCTAGACCAGACCTATGGAGCTGGCAGCTCACGCCTGCCTGGCCTGCCAGTAAGTTTCCCTTTTCTTGCAAGGAAATGATGTGTCAGTCCTTCATAAGCTCTTGGTTTTGGTGGGGGTTTTTTGTTTTGTGGTTAACTGGTCTTTGGAATATTACCTACTACACACAGCCACAGCTTGCAGCTCTGGAGGTGCTTACACACTGCTTCCTGTTCAACGCACCTTAGAAACAGAAATCAGGCACTGTTTGGTAAGAGCACTTATATATATAAATCAAGCATCTCTGATTAAAAGGCCAGTGCTCACAGTAGAGGTTGTGAGTCAGAAAGGAATGCCCTGACCCTTCTGCCTCCAGCCAGAGCCGGAGCCTTCCACTCTTTCCTGGTGCTCAGATGAGGAATTATGGTCACACACGATTTAAACTTTCCTGTTAAAGTCTCAGCACTCACACAGTCAAGTACATTGTGCACTCAAGGAGATCTTTAGTAGTGCACAGGGCTCCAATTTGGAGCTTCTGTCAACATCAGGGAGGTGCTGACAATGTCAGTGTGGCACACAGAATATGCAGGACAGAGAGGGTAAAACTTAGATACTGTCAATGTTAAACGAGCCCAACAACCAGAGAGCAGGCAAAGCCCTAGGGTGATTTTCCCAGTTATGTCCATTATAACCACCTATGGACAGTTTGTTCTCTCTTATTTTCCTCTTCTTTTGTTTCTGCTACCTTAAAAAGCGTGTGCTTTTCCTTATTCAAGCACTACAGCTCAAATCTCTCTCCTATCTGCTGTTCCCAGCCTTGCTCTCTCAGAGGTGCTAATGTAACTCCCTAGCAGGACAGACACGTCAAGAAATCATTGTAAAATGATGGAATAAGTAGGTACAAACACATTTTCAGAAGTTGCTTCTCTAAAATGAAAAAAAAAGTGCTCTCAAGGCTTCAGCTGACATTACTGAATTATAAAGTGGAGCACTGACTAAGTTAAAAGGTTATAATGTTTTCATTAGGAAGAAAGAAAAAAATGACTTTTTAAAGGACACTCCTCACTGGACATTTAATGGAGGCTGGCATCTGGAACAGTGCTGAGGACATAAAAACTGTTCCCCCATTTCTCATTTTATACATGAACTCTTTGTTCCCCTCAAATTTAGACTTTAAAGCTACAGTGACACTAATAGGGATCAGTATCCCTCTACATACTGAATCAAAGGCTCTGGAAATCCAGCTGTCCTGCCAAGTACCCACACTGGGGAAAGAGCTGGTTTTTTATTACTGCTTTTTGAACAAACATTAGTTCATCATTACAGAAAAGGGCCAAGAAATCTGCACTGAACCACTGCAAAGTGCAAAATAACAGCTACCATATTCATCTTGCTACATTAACTGAAGCTGTGGAGGGTGGAACTATTTATACAGCTACTTTTCCTTCTTTATAGTCAGTCCTATCTTACGCCAGTTAAAAGAAATACTTGACACGCAAAGTATAGAAACCAGAAAGCCAAACTGAGTGTGCCAATGCCTGGGCACTGCAGTGAGCCAGCAGATATGGGGTATTTTGGTACATCACGTGGTTAAAAAAGGACACAGAGACAAGATATGGTACCTTTCTTCTGGGTGTTACTGATGCAACAGGAGGATTAAAGGTCATTCCTTTCATGCAGTATGCCTCAAAAAGTTCTGTAGCAGACCTACAGCAAAATCCACAGTGAAAGAAAAATGGCATTAGATAGATACATCTTCAACTGATATATCAGCAATTTAAGGGCAGCTTCTCACACACATCACTCTCATCCTCCACCACACTTAAAGAGAACTCAGAGTAATGAGAATCACCTGGAAAAGGTCAGAAGCCAACAGCTGGGAAACAGTGCAAGTCAAGTAAGTAAAATGTGTCTAAAATAATTAGGGGGAAACAAGAAGGCTGTTCAGTTGGCTTGCCAGAGCTTCAAGCACTTTTACTGCTTAATCTGTACATATTTAATAAAGGAAAGTAAAAGGTGGATAAAGATTATCTAGCTGACATAATCTGGTAGAATTTCCAACAGTTCCTTACCAAAGAGTTTTACGAAAACTAAGCATCCGTGGGAGAACAGGGAATTCCATCATATGAGAAAAAAAGTGGTTAAAAGAGAAGAAACTAAGGACAGCAGTCTGTGGTCAGTTTCTGCAATAGCAGGGAGAAACTACTGATTTCCATAAGGTCTGTTCCAGGATCTGTCCTTTCCAACATGCTCAAGGATGAGCTGGAGAGTACCAAGTTATTTGTGGTAGTAAAAATGAGCTCCATGTGAAGAACTTCAGATAGACTGTATGGGATGATCAGTAAAATGGCAAATGAAATTTAGTGTTGGAAAAAGAAATCAATCTCAACTTTACATAAACACAATAAGCTCTGAGCTGACCACTATCACTTGAGGAAAAAAATCTTCTTGTTATGACAGATACTTTTATAGTGTTGTGACCTTAATGCTGTTTGGAGTTGAAAAGAAACAGAGAATACAACAGAAATTAGTTACATTAGTGTATAAACCCACAGATCCACATCTCAAATATTGCAACTGACTCTCCAATTTCCTCATCTTGAAATGCTTAAGTTGGTAAAAGTACAGGAACATGCTACAAAGATGAGGAAAAGTATGGAATAGCTGCTGTCTGAGCGAGATCCCTTGAGCCATAAGAGACAGTAGACAGAGGAATGATAAGATAGAGGGCCTGTGAGGCCCAGAAAGAGTGTAGAGCAGACAGATGAAAGGTTGATTTCATCTCCCTGAGCAAGAGCCAGGGGCTGTTAAATGAAGCATACAGGCACCAAGTTCAAAACAAAAGACAGCAGGTCTTAACCTAAGGAGCTGTGGACTCATGGAACCCTTACCAAACAATGCTGCATTCGCAAAATGTGTGCTTTGGTTCATGGGACACTGAACAGTTTTGAAAAGAACTCCATGAAGAGAGAGGTACTAACAGAAAATGGTATCAGGTTCAGGAAATCCACCAGGCTGAGACCAGTAAGAGGACAGGACACTTCTCAGAGCATGTCACAGAATCACAGAATATTCTGAGCTGAGAGGGATCCACAAGGATCATCAAGTCCAACTCTTAAGAGAATGGCCTATGCAGGGATTGAACCCACAGCCTTGGTGCTCTCTGAACTGACCTCAGAGCACGCCTTATATGTATGCCCTGGTTTTACTTTTCACAAGGCACCTGCTTCCAGCCACTGCCAAAGACAGGATGCTAAATTAGACCCTCAGTCTGAACCAGCATGGCTGCTCTCATGTTTTAACATACTATGGACCTTACACTGCAACTTGGTTTCCTTACGCTGGGCAGCCACAGTTCAGTGATCCTGATCCACATTCACATCAGGGCTACTGCTGAGGAAATGCAGATATTTTGCTCCCATGGGAAGAAAACATACAGCACTTCGAGATTTTTACCCTTGTCACAGCCTGGCAACAAGTATCAAAAGAAAAAAAAAAAAAAGGGCAGCCAACATTCTGTACTGGCAGAAGAACAAAGAGAGTTTGAAGATCAGAATCTTTTAATTTTATGGATAGTTATTTTTAGGAATTCCTTTAATAAAGCATAAGCAACAGCTTCCTTTCAAAGCACTATTTAAAAACAACCCATCTCTTTGATAACTCACCTTTGGCTGAAATCAAGTGAAAGAGCTCCTGAGCCTTCAGTTGGAGCTCCAGCAATAAGGTGAGCTGCAAACTTCTGCACTATTGGATGATAATGTCTCTGAAAGAAAGGAAGAAAGAAGGCAGCTGACTCAAGGATGAGGGATAATTTATTTATCTACAGATTCTCACATTTATTTCCATTTCTATAAGATGGAATATTCTGTTTTTGTTTTAGATAAAAAAAGCACCTCAAAATCGCTCAGTTGGTGGGGTTCAGTGAATGAGAACACCCAATCATACATTTATTCACTTGTATGTCATGCTGTGAACATGACTCTCCACAGTTATTCTAACTCCCACTCCCAGAAAACAGGAAGAAAGGGCCAAGGAAGTCAAGGGCTGGATTCAAAAGGAGCTTGAAAAATTGAAAAACCCCTCAAAGGAATCTTATTAAACAACCTGCAGTAAGATCCAGTATTATCATAAGCCCATTCTTCCATATCACTGTGTTGCTCTTCCTCTTTGTATGGAATAGGCTCATGTGGGTCAGATTTGACTGACAGGCCTGAACACCTCTGTTCTCTATTTGTGTAAAGCACATAAACATTTAGCAGCTATTTACTGCTGACTTTTACTTCCCAATTCACTCAGTTACTAACCTGAAGTAAATGCAGCTCCCACAGAGCTGTGTTCTGAGCATTGCAATGCTCTGGTTCCTCTAGTTCTGGAAGATAAACTCCACTGCCTTGAGATTCATTATCTAGTAAGAGGTCCATCTTTGGGAACATCTGCAACACACAAAAAAACAACTGAGTTGCTTCTATTACACATCCAATTATAACATGGTTAAGTCAGTTTCAGGATGTTATTCCTTCTCAGCAGCATTTAAGGATACCCTGTTTTCATCACTCTTGCTTAAGATGCCTTAAAATATTTTGCATAAAATCAATTTGTCATAAAATTCAATAACCTTTAGTCATCAAGCTAAAAATTTCAACAAATAAAACTTACTTGCATGAATACCCTGTTTGTTGCCAATATCCCAACACTGGAATTTGGAAGTACATGAAGAGCAAGTGTGGAAAGTCGCTTTAGGAAAGCAAGAGCTCTTTGCTGGGAAACTTGCTTTCTCCGCTTGGCAAACATGACATCCAGGCACTGGAGCACAATCCCTATATCCTCATTGGTACCACCTCAAAAACAGAATTTCAGAAAAAGAGTAAATAACAATTTTGTGGAACATACAGCTGAATACTCTGCTATGGACTGGACACTGGAAACTGAGAAACGGCACAAAAGCCAAGTGGTTCAAACACAGCTCTCATGGGATACAGACATAAGCATCCACCCTTTTTTGGTAAAAATACTCCAGCTTTGAACTGAAGAAATGTATCATTGTTTCTGCACTTCTTTCTAAGAAAATACTTGTTCCATCAAAAATGTCTAAACATTAGACACAGCCGCTGTTTTAATCCTAAGTGCATCCACTGTATCATCTTCTATAAATTATTAAATAGTGCAAAGATTTAGTCTTTTACCCATCCAGAACCGCAGAATATTTTTTCTTCACCTTTCTTCCTTCATGAATACACATTTATGAAGTTAATTATAATTATGTTAGTTTCAAATTTTAAAAATGCATTTTCCCAAACTATTCAACTTCTCAGAATTATTGGAGAATTTAGATTTGAAAATCAGAATGTCAGAAATATAAAAATCATAAATTTTAGAAGACAGAATTAATTTTAAAAATAATTTAAATTTAATATTGGAAAAAGTAAAGATTCCTCCCCTATTAAAGAAAGAATTAAGAGAAAAAACCCAGAATTTTTAAATTACTACTGTAAGAAACAATTATAAGGAAGCAAAAATATTTAAACTGAGGACAGGATAAATGCTTATCCAAGACTACATACTCAGCATTCCCTAATGAAATGACATGATTAGAACCTGTTACCATGTATTGCAATAATAATTCAAGTACTTGTATTGCAGTAATACAATGTGCAACTTGAGAAAACAAGTAGGTTAAACCAGACAGTAATTTTTTTCAGAACTGAGATATCTAAACTGTCTTTTACTAACACTCTGTTAAGGCTGTGACACCAAAAAAGCAGAATAAACATTATCTAGGTACACACTGAGAACAAGAATCTGGAATTACCTGCATGTAGGCTGAACAGTGTCTTGTAAAGGTGTGTGTAAAATTTCATCGGATCAATGTTAAGAACATCACCTATTAACATAATCCCAGACAAACACATTTACTCCATTGATTTATCAGACAACATTAAACAAAAGTTTGTTTTTAAAAATCTCTTACCTTGACCAGAGAGTATATGAAAAGCACTGAGAACGCAGTGAAGACTCTCACGATAGCTTAAACCCTAAGAACACAAAACTGATTAAGTACCCAAAAGAAAGTAATTTTTATAAAACTGTAGTAAAAGTAAACTCAACTTACCCCAGATGCAATAAGAGAATGAAGGACAATCAACAGGTCATCAAAAAATTCCACATTTATGAGATGAGCAAACCTTGAATCAAAGAGATTTTAACTTTAAAGCTAAAGATATTATCTGTGAACTCAGTTCAAAGTATTTTAAATTGCCCAAATCCACACATTAAAAGCAGCTAAATCAAATGCTGAACATTTACTGTCTTCACGTGAAGGAATGATTCAGTGGTAATGGCTAATCATGGCTTTCTGATAGGTCTAGAGACATGCTCATGTCCTTCAGAAGGTAATCAGGTAAAATAATGGAATCACGTCACACCCTGCTGGGTTTGAACCACATAGATTCTATCATGGGAAATTTCACATCACAATGAAATAGTTTTGGAAATAGCTGAGAACTTCAGCAGAGAAATAAAATATTTACAACTAATTTGTCAGGGACCCATCTTCTCTCACTGCTTATAAGTCCCTTTCAAAGTCAAAAATTCTTTTAGTGCTTTATGTCTTTTCCAACACACACAAAAGAGGGCAGAGTCAGTTCTTACTTTGCAAGACCTTCTAGCACAGCTGGTAACAGTGGAGACTTCTGAGCTTTCTTCAAGATTCTAAAGTAAGTTAGGAATACAACATTCAAGGTTTCTGTGTGCTGAAGGAAAGAAAACAAAACTAAATACTTAATCATGGAAAACAGACATTTCTACTTCACTTAATAGAAAATGCTTCTCTCTGTCCAAGCCTGCACTGAGGCCTTCCAAACCAGTCCTGGCTCTGCCATTTCCACTCTTCTTATGCTGAAAAGCTCCAGTCCTGCTCTCCTGCCTCTCACTTTGTCCCCTTACGCTCTCCCGGCTAAACAGTCCACGGCAGCCAAACTCCTTCTTTGCCTAAAGGCCACTCTGAGAGGCTGATAACACCCACTCATTCCATGGTGTCCTATGGAATAGGGCACCTGGAGGACATCTGTCAATGGATTCAGTACCTTTTTGGGCAGAGTGCAGAAGGTAATAGGAATGACTAAGCTGGCCTTCCTGGGCAAACTGACAGACCTTGGTTTACTAAAACCTAGACCTCTGGTACAGGCAAAATGTTTGTCAGCTGACAGCATTCTCTGGAGTTTATGGAATGCTGACAGGTTGGAAGGGAAGGAAGATACTTGATTACAAAAGGGTTAGGAACAGCCACTTTGCAAAAATAGGGAGATAATCTCTAAGTTACTTACCAACTTCAATTTTTTTTCTTTACTTTCTGATGCTTCGGCTTCCAGGAGTTCTCGTTCTAGTTTCTCTTCTGCTTTCTTCCACTGAAAATACACAGGTGGTTTTAAGACAACAGATTAAATGTTTGCTACCAGTCTGGATATCTAGGTTGCAAAGATACCCAGAGAACAAATTTTCTGTCCTTGGTGAGTTACGTAAGTCACCCTGTGAAGCTTCTGGGTAACCAGCTTAGATATTCTTATCAGAAACAACCAATCAAAAGCATTATCAACAGAGGAAGGAGGAAAAAAAGATAGGAAGATAATTAAATTCCCTGTAGAACCTCATAAGTGTTCAAGTACAATACAAACACTAATCACTGATGCTGAGAGTTAACAATGGCAACAGCAGATGTGCAATCATTGCTGGAACAAATTGCTACATAAAGTTGCAGAAGTAGAGTACAAGAAAGCACATGGCATACCTTTCTTTGCATTCTGGAAAGATTCTTTCTTTTCTCTTTGTAAGTCATGAACTTTTTCTTTGGTGCAATGTCTTCAGAGTCTTTTTGTAATTCTACTTCCTTAATTCTTAAGTGAAGAAATACTTTCAACACCTATTGTAAAAATAAATTAAATACAATGAAAGGTGATCCACAATATAGGAACAGAGGGTAAAAAATCCTGAATTCCATTCCATCTAGTGGGCTGTGCTAGTCAAAGGTTCTTCTGTTTACTCTCCTCCTGTTCCTTCATACCTGTATGTCTAATCTCTGCTCCCAGCTCCTTCCCCAGCACTGTCCACTTCTGTCCATTCCTCCACTTGCCTCTCATTTCAAGTCTTCCTGTCTGACTTCACCCATGTCTCTGTCAGGATCTGAACTCCCAGTCTCCTGCCCTTGCCCCATACCTCTCTTTCTAACCCTCTAGCACAGCCTAATCCTAAACTGTCTGTGGTCTGACAGACTGGAGATGCTTGTCTGCAGCCAGCAGCCACGCTGACTTCAATGTTCAGATTTTTTTTCAATCTTTGACAGAAGAATATTGTGAGGAACAACAGAAAGTCTCTTACCTCGGGCCTGACATCGTAATTTCTGCCCCTCACAAGGCCAGAAATGACCTTAACTACACCAAGTGAAGCATAGCCCAACTTGTCTTGTTTAAAGAGCTTCTTAACTGCCTCAAAGCACAGTTCAGAAATCTGAAAAAGCAAATCACACAGATTGTTCTGTAAAGCCAAGTCCACAACAACAGCTAGTAGTAGATGATACTCCTGGTATTTACTAATTAGAAAGTGGACACAGCCTGTAAAATAGTGAAAAGATATGGCCACAAGATCTGGATGTTGTGGAATAAAGCTCAGAAATAGATTATTATTTCTCAAGCCAAACAAGAACTCCTTCTCTAATCAGAAAAATCACTTACCATTTTCGATGGATCGTTCATGAGCGGAACAATGAGAACAATAATGTTGTTGTGGAAGTTGAAGTGGGGAAGGGCCACAAGCAGCTCGCACAGACACTTCACTGCTACCTCTGCCAGACCTTTATATGCCTTTAATGAGATGACATTGCTTTTCTTCAACTTCCTTTGCTTCCAATCTGCACAAAACATTAATTTTTTTAGTGATTACTGTTCAGAACGATGGCAATCTTATAAATATTTAAATTTTTAGTGATTGCAGGCATTCTCCTACATACTTCATGCAAGTACTATCTTGAAGACAGCAGGTAGCATTCAATCAGAGAGAAACTGATGCTGCAAACAATTTTGCCTTTATTACAAAAATTGGGAAGTGCTGACTGTACCTTTAATTGTTTGTTCCAGATTTTCTAAGTAAAATTTATACTGGCTTACAAGGCCTTCTTCAAATTCTCTTAGTTTCTGAGTTTCTTTTTTAACCTGTGAACATAATAGAAATGAAATTTTATTAGGAAAGCTAAATATTGAAATTAGCCAATGGTGAAAAAAAAAAGGTTTAAAACAAATATCAGATATCTGAGTAGTTGTTTCTTCTAGACAGACATTCCTAGAAATGTATTAAAACTAAAATATTTCTGTTTTTTTCTACAGTTGTGTTCAGAGGGCCTTTTCCAACCAGGCCTATTTCATTTATAGAGATTGAAGTAAAATTATCAACTAGATGTTATTTTAACACCACGACTCTAAACTGCACTAAACCTACATTCCAGAAACCTTCCAAAGAATGATTAAAAACAAGCTGCAGAAAACAAGCTACTCTGCATTTGTTCAGTAAATTGTTGAACATATTTCAAAGAAATCTATGCCAGTTAGGTGACAATGTTGCACAACTCGTTTTCTCTCTAATTCTCTTTGGTGTGGGACCATGCTCCAAGGTTTATGAGGAAAGTCACCCAGGTTCAGTATACTACTTTCATATACTAGTTTTCCTCTCAATTACCACCAGCATGTCACCTACTTATTGAAGGAAGTATGTAAGAATTAAAGGTTCAAAACAAAGACCTCTGCTCCTGAAAGTGTCACAGCTTCAGACCTTCCACAAGTATTTGTGTATTTTTCACCCTTTGCTCAGAACTATAAATTCACATTAAACAAGAACAGTGTTCATGTATTTGGCACAACTGAAAAAATTCTGAAATACTCACAATACCCTATAAATAAATTTGATATTTTACCTTGGTAGCCTTTTCTGCTTCAGTCAGAGGCCGAATTTTGTAGGAAGGCACAATATCTTTGAATATCTCCATCAAAGAAACCATGACCAGCTTCCGAACAATCACGGCCACATTAGGATCCTGTTCCATCAGCATGGCACGTAGCTCCTTCAACTTTTTTATCTGGTTAAAGAAAACAGGCAGACAAAATCAGCTGAAGATCAACTACAAACCAAGGGACAAGCACAATGTACATTAACTCAGCAGTTACTCAGAGTCTATTTAGCATTGCATAAAGAGCTAAGAAATGACACATATCCCAAAAAATTTTTAATTTTAGGAATAATCAAACTGTCCTGCTATTATAAACTTGCACAGAATTATAAAAAATTATTAGTATATCCTGAAGCACTGAGAACTATCAGATTCAACCCTGAAATCAGAGCTTACATAAGGGTCATGCTTAAGGAAAAGGTAGTTTGCACAGAAAATCCCCAGACAGTATTATTCCTAAAACAACAACATAGTCACCTGGATCTTCCCAAATCCTTTATACCAACCTATGCAGTTTCACAGTTTGACAGCCCCTGAGAAGTGATACAACACTGACCTTTTCCTTGTTCTACCCCTGTATTCTTGTGCCTTTGGTACTGTTTGGTCACTTCAGATCTTTATTTCACACAACAGAGGCACACGTACATGCCTGTTAGGTAAATACTACATACATTGTTGTCTGGCTCAGAGAGAATGGCAGATGCTAAGGCAGCTATGTGCATCTTCCTCTCCTGCAGCTTTTGTCTTCTTTGAGCAGCCATTTCCTCAGGAGTGAGAACAGGCAGGGGCTCCTCAACAAAGTCTGGTATAAGGTGTGAGAGTTAGAAAAGAGGGTCAATGGGGAAGTCGCTTAACAAATACCATGTTGCAAACTGCAGCTGAAGATACTGCATTTCAGTGGGTGCCCTGTTAACCCCACACGAGTAACACATGAAGTTCCACAGTCAAAGCAGCTTTAAGAATGACTTTGCCAGAATTATATTAACCCAGAGATTACTTTTTGCTCCACTTCAAAATCTTTTGCTTGCAGAAAGAAGTGAACTGAATGTTTTTGAATCTATCCATGGTGTTCCTGAAGTACAGTGGGAACACAGAAACTTAACATACTACCCCAACTGTGCCAAGAAACCACAGTGCTCTGCAACCTGCAGCAAACTATTCACCATTCACTTTTTCCTTTAAAATACAACTGTTTTGTTTTCTGAGTATTATTTTGTTATGTCCCCCCTCAACTTCAGATTGTATTTAGACAATAATGACCCAGAAGTGGCAAAGTTACAACTGTTATTTGAAAATGACTCCTAACTGGATAATCAACTGCAAATCAAAATCTCAATTTCCTGGTATTCTGATATTCCAAGTAACAAAATTCAAAGACAGACACCCAAGAGCCTACACAAGTCTGTGTCCTGACCTGCGTTTCAAAGTGATCTCAGAGTAATCAACGGAACCACAGCATTTATCCTTCATGCAAGACCAGTATGTTCCTTCTTACTAGCAAAGACAGCACAACTGATAAAAGGGACTTCATGAACACATCAGTTCCACGTAAAAAAATTAAAATAATTTTAAAGAAAGAGATTCTGAAGCCAGCTATTCCTCAGGTCATGAGAATTCAACAGGTAGGAAAGCAAGCTTTGAATGACTGTTATGCTTTCATGGCATGAGTAATGTAATGAGCATACCCAAAAAATCTGAACAAAATACACTTCAATTACAAACTTCCTTAGGGAACAGCAAAGTACTCTGCAGATATAGCAGCGATTCGGAAAAAAAACCCCAACACAAAGCAAACGTTTATTACCCTCTCCTTCCTCCATGTCTTCTGTATCCTCTTCTTCATCATGCGCAACATTGAGAACTGCAAAAATAAAATGTCTAATGTCAAGCATGTAATACTGTGAAATTTTAAAAGAATAAATTATATACTTTATGGCTGCTATACCAGTTCCAGAATCTGCGTCTTACCTGGCTTTTCCACAGCTTGAGGAATAATGCCACTCTTGTCTTTGATGGGGAGCAGATGGATGAGTTCCTTTTCTGGCTCTGTCTGCATTCGTCTCGGCACCTTCTCATATTTTTCAATCACACTTTCATGTTTTCGTTTTTTGACATGAACAGGTTCACTGAAAAACACAGGGCAAACTAACCATATCAGCCACCTAATTAGACAAGAACCACGTATGACAGAGCATCACTACTGGAAACTAGTTGGATTAAGTGTCTGCCCCTCACCTAGGCCAAGGTGCTGTTTTACTTGCCCCTCCTCCCTCCTGTGCTCCCCGACAGCATGAGGGGCTGCCCTGGCAGGGCTGAGGCTGATTAACCTCTTAACTCCCAGCAGTCCTGCCGTGAAGGACTAGGATCCTCTCACTGGATAAACAATCCTTTAGATGTCCCACAGCCTCTCCCTCCCTTACTGTGCCTTGACCTCGCAGGTGAGTCTAAACAAGGATGTGATACTGAGTGAGTCAGTGAACATTTTTATTTACCCTACTCCACGTTTACTTTAACCACTATTACTACCAATTTTCTACTCTGCTTACTGGGAAAGCCTATGTCACACCCCACTCTCCAGGGACAACAGCAATAACACAGTGTGGTGTACTCCCCTTTTGCAGGTTCCTAAACTACACTTTAGTAGATAAGAACATAAGTATCTAGTCTGTGCTAATATGAACACGTAATTTATAAGAGATGTAATATTTGACAAGTTTTTAAGAACTATTACACTTGACCAGAGTAAAGAAAAATGAAAAGACAAGTTCTCCAGTTTAGGGGAACACTATGAAAGGAGGTAAAATCTAGTAAAACAGGTAAAAGAGCAACTACTTCCATTGTTTTCTCACCATTCTAAAAATGTTTTGGCATGACGAATATAAAACACATAAACCTACATCTTGCAAAATGTTGTTAAATAAAAACACACAATAAATTTGGAGTTTTGCAAGACTTTAAACTTATGTCACACCCAGTTAGTTTGGGGAGAGGGGAAGGTTTAAGATAAAATTCTTTTAATTCAAGAACTTGCTATATGGCTACAAGGAACCCTGCAGTAGAGTATAGCACAGCTGCAACTTTGGAAATGAAAAGCCATTTACTATTTCCTTCAAAACTATACTAAATTATTAATTATTATTGATGCTAATCAGTACTGACGATTAGTGACTGATATTGATATTAATCAGCATTAACAAATTAAAACCACCCTAGAGCAGCTACATATACAGTCATTTTCACATTCATCAAAAAAGGCAAGTTAAGATTTTCAAAGAATCATGTAACCAGAGAATTCTGTAGAAGGGTATTTGTGAAGACTTACAATTTTAATACTAGGAGCACTGTCCTTCTACATACTTCACTGTGAACTCTACCCAACACCTTGCTCCAGAAAACTGGTGACAAATCTTTTGTATGAATGTTTCGGTGTTGCATGTGTTTACAGATGTGGATTCCAGAACCCTTTTTTTTCCCCAGCAACTTGCAATGCAATATGTATAAAGACCCAAAATTCAGGGACCGTCCTGAATATTCTATACCGAAAAAAAGACTATTTACAGATTAAAGCATTTCTTTCAGTTTGAGAAATGCTTCTCGTCTCACAGCCAGGGACCTCACGGGCAGGAGCACTGCAGAAACAGCATCCTGCAGGTCAGGCAGAGCAAGTGAATGTACTGATAGACACCGATACATTAATACTGAATGTACTGACAGACCAAGGAAACACTAAACTGGAACTGCAAAGAAACACCAGGCTAAAAGGGACCTCCTGATAGATGTATTGCATTACACAATAACTGCACATGGCTCAATTAGTAAAAAAGTAGACATCACAACAACACTCACTTGGAAGAAAGATCTCTGGTTAGAAAGGAAGCTTTTTGGGCCAAGTCTTCTATTAATTTTAAGTCATCTTCATCCATCATGTCCAGTGGAAGAGCATCTTCTTCCTCTTCTTCACGTTTTCCAGCTATTTTAGAAGATGATGGTTACAGATTAAGATCCCGTACGTACATTCAAACCTGAAAATCTAATCGTGCCTAGACTTGTGAGACCATTTTATACCTTACTTCAACCTGGAGCACACTGGCCTTTATGCAGGTCTTTTGTGTTCATCCCAGAAAACTGCCCCTCATCCAATAATGATCAGCACAAACACCTTTCTACCACCTCCAACTGCCAGATTTTGATGCCATAACAACTACATTTTATATTTTTCACAACTCTCCCCTTCTTTCAACAAGAACAGCAATTATTTGTACACAGAGAATGTTGTTTTCTTGAATTTTACAACATAAAACAGTAGAATATTTAGTAACACTTATACCTTCTTGCTTACTAAAATAACTCCAAGCAAACACTTACCAACTTGCTTTTTCTTGCATTCTTCCAAAGGGAAAGGCTTTCTAGAAATAGCATCTCTGACAGCCTCCCTTAGCTTCTTTTGTTCTTTTCGATACTTCTTAGCAGCACTCTTCTGCTTGTACTGTTTATTCTTTAATTTGTTGTCAAGTTTTATTTGACTAGTTCTCAGTAACTTGCGAAAGCTTGGAACTCGCTTTGTGTTTTTTCTCTAGGAAACAAACAGAAAACGACAAGTCACTGACTTGTCACAGCCTGCGTGAATTTCATTTCACTGTTTAAGATCTCATTAAGTTCCTCTCTGTATTAAGGCTGTTTCTTCCAAACAGTACCATCAGTTAGCTTCAAATTTACACAACTGTGGTACATTTTTTGAGAAGAGAGACCCACGATGAATGCTTTACAGAAACATTGTTTGACAACCTTTTTATTAAACCCTATGTCTATCACTTTTAGACACACGGACACTCAAAGTATGGTAAACAGGTTATTAAGTTGCAGTTCTTTGTGTGCTCCCAAGCACCCTGTTCTCTCTTCAGGATGCCTTTGTTCCCCAGCACACAGTAAGTACCTTGGCCACAGGCTCGGATAAATGTTCTCCCGCAGCACACTTCCCTATGCTGAGCTCTGGCTTTCTCCGGCCTCAGAGCAGCAGGATGCAGGTGTACGAGCTGCAGATGCCAAAGCTCAGGGAGCCACGGCGGCCGTAGGAAACAGGGCTCAGGGAGAGCCCGGAGGCGCAGGACAACACAGGCGTCCAATGCTAAACCAGCAAAAAACTCCCAAGGGTGCCCGGGGTGGGAATGGACGCAGCAGGGATTACCTACTGACAGCATGGGAAGGCAAGGGCTGCGGAGAGAAGACGAGCGTGGAAGCCTTTGGGGCTGCCCAGGAGCTGTGCCAGTGCCGGACACAGGCGGTGCCGCGGCCCGGGGGCAACTCGGACCTCCCCCCATAGCCCCAGGGACACGCCGCGGGCTGTCCCGCTCCTCCATGTCCCGAACAGCAGTTCCGACCTCCTTCCGTCCCTCGGTTCCGTCAAAATCACCTGCGAGGGACGCGGGACGAGGCTGCGCTTTGCCGGGACCCCGCCGATACCCGCCCTAGGCAACCCCGCATTGCTCTGCCGGGGCCGCGGCGGCCCTGGCTGCTCCTGGGCACGGCTCCCCCTCCCACCCAGCCCCCGTGAGGCCCGCAGGAACCCCGGGCTCCGCTCCCCGTCCCGCCCGGCCCCGCTGTCCCCTCAGCCCATACCGGCTTCATGGCGGCGGCGGCGCGTGCTGCCGGCGGCGGAAGCGCTCGCGGCCCGGCCCCGCTGCCGCCACAGCGGCCCCTGGCGGCGGAGGCCGGCGGGGCGCTGAGGGCCGGGGCCCACCCCCGCCCCAATTAATGAACATTTTAATTAACGCCGCAGCCGCCGCCGCGCACCAAAACAGGCCCTGTCGGGCCCGAGGGGCTCGAAGCGGAGCCAGCTTACCCGCAGCTCCTCGGTGAGGCACCAACACCGCGGCCACCAGCTCTTGGCACACAGGCCAGGGGAATGGAAAAGAAGCACAGCACGCATCTGCTATAAGTTTTATTTACACAGGAGTTGTTACTAGTGGTCTTAAAGGAAGGCTTGATCCTTCTATTTACAGTTATATACAGATTTATAGTTGAAAAGTAAGAAAACTGTACAAGATAACACAAAAATATAAGACAAATTGGATCCAATTAAAGTAGTGAATACATAAGTTAAGAAAAATCTGACATTTACATTTCAATTTGTAATGTTATGAGTAGCATACATGTAGTTTTTAAACCAGAAAGCAATGTGAGTTACACCACACTAAATCTTTACCCCGACTATGCAGACTCTGCTTTTAAACACCAGACAACTGGAAGCCTCCTGCACTTAAAAATACATAATGGTAATTTTGACTTGATTTTCAGAGGGACCAGTTACAAAACCCACCTGTAAGGAATTTATTTACATTAAATATTAGCAAAAATGGATGAAGAGAGTGCAAGTGTTCCTCACCTGCAGTGCTATCCATATTACATTTCTGTCCCCTAAAACCACAGGTTGTTGTACAGCATCTTCGAGAACAGGAAATGTTTGAAAGTAACTGTCATGACACATACAATATGACCTTACATCTCACAGTTAAAAGATGTTAAAGAATTCAGTATCATTAAACCTTTTGGACTTCAGTATTGCACACTAACAAAAGATAGTTTCAAAAACAAATCTGTGTCTGCATTATTCCCAAGTGTTAAAAGCAGCTGCTTCTTTGATAACACAAAGTCTGCAGATAGGTTTGTCATTTTCTAGTGTTCACCATTAGACACAAGTATTTGTTAGTTGGAAATGGCTCGACAAAATAAAACTTCCGGTGGCAAAACCCTTTCACAGAATACCCACTCCCATTTACTCCACAACCAACACATCAAAACAAATGCTTAACACCACTCACTTTGAAAGCTGTACAGTGAAAATAGCAGCCCTGTTCTTACCACTGTTTAAAATTCAGATTATTTTTGCTCTAGGTTTGGGCACAATACTTCTACAGTTCCTGAGTTAATTACATTTGCCCAGACTGAAGAATGAAGCTGCAACTTAAAAAAAATCCCAAAAAAATAAAACACAACCACAATAAGACAATACCCTTTCCCAAATTTTAACCGTCTTGCACATAAACACACCAAACCACCTTATTTGGTCCTCAATACTTTCAACTTGGTAATTTTGGAGGTAATGTTTGTACCAAAACATTTGGTTTGGATAGCAGTTTTGGGGCTTTATGATTTAGCATTTCCCTCATCCCCCCCAAAAAAGTGCCTTCGTGGTATTTGTAAAAAAAGTTATGCCTCAAAATTTTTTTTTTTAAGTACCAACAGAAGTTATTACAAATGTTTATTGCATTGAGCTGATTCTTTTTAAGTATTAAATATGAACTCCTCGCTTCTCAGTTTCATAGGTTTTAGTATTCTGTGTGAAAAATCTTCCCACGACAAAAACTAATACTGGCAAAAGAGTGAAGATTTCATCAGTTCATTACTCCACTGAGAGCTGTCATTTTTCCATCTCATTTTCACATTTTCTATAGTGTTTTTTCCACATAGAAGTGATGTGAAAGCTTTTTGTCTTCAAGTGGTTTTCCATATTTTCAACTGACTTCAACGTTACAAGGATTAGTTTTTCGGTGCTGGGCTATGGTTCTTGTCTCCTTCTTTGTTGTCCTTCATCAGTGAGGCAAACACCTGGCAAAGTAAATTATTTAATGAATATAAAAAAAGCCAGCCTTATAAAAAGTAGCTATATTAACCCCCACAATATTAGCATGGAGCTTAATTTCTAGAAAGAGACACTAGAAAGGAAGTGCCCATTACTCAGAAGTCAGACAAGCAGCATAGAATAGTCATCAAGAGAAGTGCCCCATATATCCATGTGCTGACATCTGATTTTAGATACATATAGAGAGAGATATATACAGAAAACTCACCTGTGCCCATTTTTTGTTACTATTCTGCATCTGAATAGCTGCAATACAACTAAAAAGTTTTTCTGATGTAATATCTTCTGGAAGTTTTGTTAGAAACTGTGCTATATGAATAAAGTCCATCTGTAGGAGAATATCTTCATATAACCGAAGGATTCCTAATCCTGTCCTAAACAAAAATTCTTCTCCATCTCTACAGAAAACGTCCCAGACACGACAGGCCAGATCAAGTGGTAATGACTTGCTGTAGAGTGTAAAAATCCTACAATTGAGTAAAAAAAACCAAACAGTTATAACTGTAACTTACTTCAGAAAAATAAAAATACAGCTTCCTGTAAATCTCAGTTACGTTAGCTCAGAGTAGGCAGATGACAACTTATTTCATATGCTCTTATTTTTCCCATATTTCAACAATCCACAAGTCTCCAATTTTTGAAGTCAGAACTTGTACTCTGAAACCTATCTCTGCTTATGCCATAGGAAATCCTCCATTTGAATACCATCTCCTTTAGGAAGCTCTGGCTAAAGAAGTTACAAACGTCTTCATACTCAGAGTGTAATATTCAGGTAAGAACTTAAGTGAAGATAATAAATGTATAACTTTACCATTTAAGTCACACAATTTAGCTCTGTTTATCATTTGTTTCCTAAATTAAATCTAAAGCCACAAGTCATCTCAATGGAGAGCTACATCCCACTACTATACTAATGATAATGCAATAACTATATTTCTATGATACATTTTTGAATTTCTATTCACATTAAAAGTTCCAAAAATCTAAAGACATTTACTGTGAAGAGTTCAACTGCATTTTTTTTTGCAAAGCTTATTTTTAAAAGGCATTAATTACACATGGGCAGAGAGCTCAGTCTGCTGTATGTAACATATTGTAGAACTCCCCTCATAAATTTGTAGTGGTTTCTTTGATACAAAGAGTGTTCTCAGTTTCCTCATTACTGCTATTGGGAAGTGGTTCATGAACCCCAGAACACTCCTTATCACATACTAGTACTCTTCTACTCTCCCATTATAAGGGGAGCTCTGTCTCAAGGTCATATTTGAATTATATAATAATCTATAGAAATATATATAATATATATTGTATAAATATCCAAAAATATAAATAATATAGAAATACAAACATATAAATAACAATCTTCATTTCTCTCAAGTAACTGGAAGCAGAATTTTCTACTGCTTTGCACAGCAGCACTATTTCATACATACATACTTCTCTCGATCTGCCTAAGCTCTCAGGACTGCAGCACACTCCTGATTAAACTCTGCTATTGTATAGCTTGATCCTGCTGAGACTTAGTGCTTACTGATAAGCTGTATCTCATAGGTAAAGTTCAGGTGACAATTTTTTATATTATTTAATTCTACCCAATTCAATGCACTCTATCAGAATTATTATATGGGTTAGAAGTTTCTATATGAAGCTTATCCTTATACACACACATGAGCAGCTCTACCACACTTCAAGGATGCATGCATTACTGCCTTCCATTGCAGGCACATAATGTAGTTTGGTACTCTTTGGTTTAGAACATTTGTTATTTCAAATTGTTTGCTGTATTTTCAAGTTTATCCCTTCCCAAACCAGGTTTTAAATTTCATCCTCCCTCTGCTTTTAAAGTCTCTATTCCTATAGTCATACTTTCTTCAGTAGCTGATTATGCCCACCAGGTCACTTACAATCATTCATAAAACTACTACGGTGTAGTAGCCTCCTCTCCCCTGCTTACATTACACATAACTGCAGCAACAAGAAAATGAACAAACAGGACCCCACGTGTCTCATTTTTAACTGAATACATTCCAGTTAACAAAGTGTGAATTGTGCCAGAGAGACTGTGGTTGCACAAAACAGTTCATCACAGTTTCACAAGACCTAGAAAGATGAGGTACCTACCAAATGCCATTTTTTTAATGCTTGATTTCTAGTGCTAAAAAACCTTTAGCAAAAATAGAAACTGTCCCAACAGTCCTAAGGTTAGGTTTGCTATGTTCTATGAACTCACCAGTCTATCAAATATATGTCTGGAGTAAGACTGTATGATTTGAAATGAAGAAACAATTTGGGAAGATTTTCTTCAAAAAATACTTCAAAGGCTGCAAAGTATTTCAGCATCTGTGGAGATAGTAAAGCATCTCATAAGCAGTCATCAAAAGAATGCTTAGTTGTAAACTAACACAAACCCCACCAAGAACTGAGGATGTCAACATAGCACAGTGTGACTTCTTAGGATAAGTAAAATTATTAAATGTTTCTAGAGGAAAAATCAAAACAATAAAATGAGTTTTATGGATTAGTATCTGATATTCTCAATTTTGCAGAGAATCATGGTTAAAGTTCTCCATTTTTTAATAGGACAAAAGGAAGTCATCAATAAATCAACTATCCTTCAAGACAAAAAAAAAAGTTATGGTTCAAAACCAGAAAACTCTGTGCATACCATGCTGTGATCCACACGGAAAAAGGCCAGCTGGCATGGCTTGTTTAGAAGGTTAGCAAAGGCAATGAAAGCATCTGCCTCTTCCAGATTGAGAATGAGCACAGCAGCAATGAAGGACATCCCTTGTACCTTCAAGTGGGAAAAGCATCAGGCAAACATAGGTGAGTAGGTTCAGTACATCTTAGATCTTTGGAAATGGAAACATTTACAGTCTGCAATACATCAAACGCCACTGCTTAACATTTCCAGATGAACAGAAACAACACGGATAAATTTTTATGCATGCGAATCAATTTGGTTTCAGCAAGAAATAAAATATTTCTTCAGATGCTGGTTTTAGAGGCTCAGTGGAAGTTCTAGGAGGTCTCATGATCACGAGGCCTCAGGACTTGAAATGCAAGAAAGTTAAAACCACACAGGCTGAATGCAGAGCTCTTAAGAGACAAAGCTTGGCCTCAATCTCATTGTTAAGATATGGGAAAAGCAGTCATAGAGAAAAACTTCACATATGGGACAATTTAGACCCAGACATATGTTGGAATTGAGTCAAAATTCTGTTTCAGAACAGTCAATACACATCTCTCCACTTGGCAAACAGTATTTGTTCACATACATAAAATTATTTCTAAGTGGTTAGCTACAATGCAAGTTTACATTTTTCCATGATTACTCTCTCAAAAACACTTCAGCCTGCAATAAAAAGTGAACAGCATGATTCTTGTAGGTGTTAAGTGATGATTTGAATACTCATTATACTAAAAATAATTTTACCAATTTCAATGATCATTATTCCACCATCTCTAAGCATTCATGCTGCTGCTTCTCAAAAAAATAAAAAAATACACTAAGCGTTTTAACCAGCTAGGGAAAAGAATACTGATATGCATCAGAAACAATCCAGCAGCTTTCCATTTCTCTGGGATAAATAATTGTGGAAATCAGATTACGTTAAATTTACTGCCGTATTAACAATTAAAAGTGTGATGAGAAATATCCAGGCTAGCTGTATTCCCAATGAAAAAGAGAAAGCTTATCCATGAAAAATTACTCATTTGCCTTTTAAAACTCCACCCTGGGAACAAGCAGTCTCAGAACCTGCAGAGTTTATAATCACAAAGAATATGGGAGAGCCTCCAAAAATGAGGTCACAGATGACAGAATTCAGGCCTAAAAACATTTGAACATGAAAAACCAACTAGTTATTTATGCAGAGTCCCAAGCATATCTGATTTAGAAAGGAAGACACACCCTGTGTTAAATAATGCTTTGTTGCACGGATGAGACTTAAAACTTTTCAAATGTTTTTGAGCCCAGAAGCCTTAGAGCTTGTGACAGATTTTCCTAGATACCCCCAGAAACAAAGACAAAAAAAAGCCACTGTTCATTATTTAAAAGCTTCTCTACACTGACACCATTCACAGAAATGTTAGTTTTAGTTGGTTTGTTCAGTTTAATTATTTTTAAAGTGATAGTAGCATAAAGTTTAGAGAACCTATTTATTTAACACACTCTACTACATGACATCTTAAGTTTATTTGTCATGTTATAAAACTGTTACAGAAAATACTTACATATCCTACATCTGGTCTGTAACATGTATATGCTCCTAAAACACTGTGCAGGAGATCATGATAAGGACCACCCTAATAAGAGGAGAGGGGGGAGGAAGAAGAGAAAACAAAAATTTTATTTTTTTTCCAAAATAACTTCATACATACAGGAAAGTAACAAGCAGGTATATCAAGATGAAAGTGAGCCAGTGAATTATTGCCTTATTCACATCTAGAATAATACCAGTTTTTACTCTGAGCATTACCATGTATGCTTTTGAAATGTTAAAAGTAACAGACCAATAATCCTATGTACTGATTACCACTGATCGATTTCATAACTGAAAATGAGGATATTTGGTACATATCCAGGGTCAGTTTTTCATTTTGAGAGACAGTGGATATTTTAATTCTTAATGGTACAAGTTACTGTATTTCAATAATGCAATCTGTTTTATATATTTTATCTATATAAAAATCAAACCTGAAAAACTGTACTGAAATGCATCAAGACTTCTGTAGCATTGGGAATATTCCCATTTCTGCCTATATTTCATCATCATTAATAGGAACATCATGCAATATATCCAGAAGAAAACCCCTTACAGTCCATCATTAAGTGTCTCTACTTTATTCTCATTTAAAAGACAAAAACCCCTAACAACTTCTAAAAACTATACCTCATTTGGCCAGTTAGGTTTCTTCTCTTGTTTAACTATTCATAATTTTAAAGTTGCCATAACTAAAGTTACAGAAATCTCACCTTCTGGAAAATATACAGGGATGGAAATGTGCGTGATATATCCAACTTAATTAGCTCCAGACTGGCCTCACGATCAGCAACAGATGCTCCTGCATCTGCAAGCAAAACCAACACTTATTAAAACTGATAAATTCTACAAACTTCAAAACTAAAACTGCCATAGGCATAAAGACTTAGCATATAAGGAAAAAAAGTTACACCCTAAAAATTAAAGCCAAGTAATTTCTACAGTGCTATAATTCAAAAGCTAACACTGCCCACTGATATCTGGTATATTTCAACAACTCCAAAAAGTGAGGTCAACTATCAGTAATTACTACCTGTCTACTTATTCTTTTTTAAGTCTATTCGGGCCCAGACTAACCCTACATTAACTAGAATTTTAACTTTGCCCAACCCAGTCCTTAAAACCCTGTTTCCTTTCTTACATTCTGCTGAGACTTCAGTTACTGAGTCTGTTTAAGAGCACAGAGTGAGAGCACTACTCTTGATCTAAACATGATCCAGTGGAACCCGTCTTTTCAAATTTTCCATTCCTAACCAGCTCACATGGTGTGTCATTTAAAACAATAACATTAAAATATAGTATGCACACTAGAGGGGAGGAAAAAAGATTTATCATGTAATCACAAGAAGCCAACATTTCTTCACCTGCAAAGTCAAGCATATTACTTTAAGTCATGCGTTTCAGGTCCCACTGTTACTGAAGGTAACTAAAACATAGAGAAACTGCACGGACAACTCCAGAACTGACCACATAGTTGCAATCTGCAGAAGTTACATTACTTCTGAGCTCTCATTAACTCTCATTTGACTCCGATTTTTCTGTATCCTTAGGAATGGCATTCTTGAAACGGCAGGAAAGAATGCAGCATTCACTCAAGAACCTCCAGAAATTCAGCTGGCCCTTGAGTTCTCTCTGTCCAATCCTCCACATAGGGACATGATACAAATACTAGTGATAAAATGGTGAAAAAGACAGAAGGCACTTGGGGAAAAGGATCTTTCAGAGGGCTTAAATCAGACAAGAGCCATCTGGAAAGCAGATGATCAGAGAATTTGATGAATAGACTAAAAAGAATCTGCTCTGCTGAAGCCTAAAAAACAGCATTTCATTACTGTCCTCCTAAAACTATGATAGTTAGTCTTTCATACTACCAAAGATTAATATGCACAGTCAGCTTGCTTGCTTTTCAACCATAGATGAAAATTTTATTACTCCTACTCCTTATTCTGGGAACATATTAATATCTGACACAATCAAGATGGATCCTTTTCCCTGTCATCCCCATCCAGAACTACTACCTTTCCAAAATACACAAATTACCTAAACTTTCCCCCATGGACAGCCCACACCCCTACAACAAAAGAACAAACAAATCAACACCCCACAAGTCAAGGGGCACCGCAAACTTGTTTTCTAAGGATAAGCATATTTACAACTACGTACACACAGAATTTTTTATAAATTGTTTGTCTCAAGACAAGCTTCAGATGAGTCAGAGACGCAGCCTATGGGAGACCCAAATAATTCACAGTCAAAGTTGGCAGTTCTTGAGGACTGGCTATGGCAAGTGCAAACAAAAACAGTAATGGAAGGGACTATCGCATTGCAGCATTTTAAAAAGTATCTATTAACAGCACAAGGAGTAATGCTTATAACAAGGACATATCCAACCTTAAAAACATAATTGATACTACTTTTAATAGAAAGAACGCCCACATGAGACAGCAATATGCCAGTGAAAAAACTCCATTATACACAGAACAGTGCTAACCTCCCCTAACAGTGCTATCTTAATAGATTTGGGAGGAAAGGCCATCTGGGCAGCCAAAGAAACCCAAGTGGGATCTGAAATGTGTCATGTTATACCTTCTTTACCTCTCAGTTCCACAACAAAAATAGAGAATGTTTTTTTCTTTCCCAAAATCATGGATACCAACAAAAGGGATACCGACATAAGAACCATCTAAGCAGAGCTAAGCAAGAGCACATCCTGTAACTTAGTCTACCATTTCTTCTTTTTACATTTTAGCTAACATTTTCATGAGAGCTGTCCTAATATTTCAGAGGAGAACATTCATTTGAAAGTAAACTAGCACATGCAATATTTTAATGCATCTTTTACTGATACGGTAAATACTGCCAATCCCCTTGCTCACTGACTTATTATAAGAAAGCAAACATTTAAGTAGGGAATGACTCGAGCACTTCTAACAAGTATTCTTAATGGTGCAATTGCATTGTGAGACTTCCTGGTTTGCAAAATTGAATAGGAGGTCGTTGAGCACTCAGGAGAGCTCACCTTCTGTGTCATTCTCAGAACTTGTCTCACTGAAGCTTTTCCATCGTTCCTTCGCTCTCGACAAGAAGATTTCATAAAGTTCTGTGAGACAGCAAAACAAACCAATCACAAAAAGGAAGTAGTAAGAGAAGCACCCATCCAAGACAAAAGCACACTAATAAGCATTCTTGGTTTTGGTTGCTTGGTTTCATCTTAAGTTACTGGTGGCAGGGGGAAAATCTGTGAGATGGTTACTACTAATGACTGGAGTAGTGTGCACTGTATTATGCTTTCTGCCATGGTGAACATGCAAATTATGAAAGGGAAATGATGCCTTGAATAAATCAGATTTTTATTTTTGTGAATAAGCATCAAAATCATTCATTGATGAAATAAAGCAATTCCCCTTTCCACTTAAGAAAACAAAGTTAAAATTTCTCAATTTTAAACATAAAAATTATTTTTTGGAGGGGAAGCCCCACCTTAATTCTTACCAATACTGAAGTGTTTTTGTAAGCAGGTTTTGAACCTAGCTACCATAATTTATAAGGCTATGATGTCTAATTGTAAAACACAGCTGCTCCTAACCTTGCAAAATACAATTTCTTCACAAAGAAATGCACTGATTTTTTTTTTTAACTCAAGCTGACTTTTTTCTTTGAAAACAACCAACTTAATTTTGAACTAAAGTGTTATCTGTTAAGACATACCAGGAGTGATATTTAATTCGTTTCCCACAGCTAGACTCCAAACCTTCCCACGTACACTTGGGGGTAATCCCTGCCACCACAGCTCTCGAACTCTTCGGGTAGCACGCCTAAGATAGGGAAGCAGGGAAAAGAAAAAAAAGAAAAGAAAAGAAGGCACATATTGCACATCTTTTCTAAAATCATTGGGCAATTTACAAGCAAAATAACATACCATTTACCAAATCAATATCCAATGATCTCTGCTTATGCTAAAGCTCCACTAAAAAACCCCAAAACATTAAGCTCCCAGAAAGCACATTTCATGTTGCTCTGTAATGACCTCACACTCTATCACAGCAACAAAAACCGACTTCTTGACAACACAGAAAGGAAAAGGAAAAGAAGGTATGTGGGTCCTCAGTTTCCAGAGGAGAAACAAGCCACCCTTGCCTCATTTACAGAGCAGAACTTTACTTACATGCCTTCCCAGTTAGGTAGTATTTCATTGACCCAAATCACCATAGCACTAGCGATATTCTCTTCTTGCTTGAAACGCTCTCTCATTATTTTTTTCCTTTTATGTGCTTCTTTAATTTCTGTTAGGCATAACATGTTGATAATTCTGTATTAGTGTATATAAATTATTAGGTAAATAATTCAGCTATTATCCAATTATTTAGATGTCTGAAAGATGAAGGATAAGTTACAGTTGTGTGTACTATTTCTGTGGATTGTGGGTGTATTTCTTAGGACATTTTAATTTAAGCCAAGTTGTTCAAATACAGTGATTTAGACAAGCAAAATCTGACTAGAACTCCCTTTGCAGTACACAGGATGACTAAAAAGCAAGCACATCAGAGCTGTTCTTTCTGTCACGATTTTCATACCACATTCTATCTGAGCCTTACTTATTACTTGGACTAATCAGCAGTCTCTATAGATAAAAATATTATTTAAAAGTGCAATTTTACATCTATTTTAAAATTATACAAATTTTACTGAAGCATCTACCTTAAAAGGATTATGTATTTTCTTTTCTGGAAACAGGACCTAAAGACCTGAGACAAAAAGTCACAATGGTGAACAAGAGAACAATGTTCTGCCTTCTGTTAAAAAGGGATCATTTGTAGATCCCTCTTAATAAAAAAGCTAAAGGAAGGACAGAGCAGTGCCATCTTGACATCACTAAGAACCACTGCGACTAGACATTTTCTATTTACGCATGGATTAGACACAACAGCGTAAACATGCCATCCCTGGTAAACCGATACGGCTGACCAGCTTCATTAAGTTTTTACTGAAGCTTTGTGTGTGTGGCAACAGTTAATGTAATAAACCAGGGCACACATATGAAAACACTACACATGGCTGCACCTCCAAAGGTGCAGTTGTTAAAGAACACGGACCACAGATCACAACTTACAAGATGCACATCACAAGAGCAGAGTGAAATGAATTGTCAAACGCCTTGGATATTTTATTTCATCTTTCAAAGTTAAAGCTGCCTCAGATCCATAGAGGATCAATCAGTTCAGAAGCTTGTATTTCTGACAACAGCCCAAGTAAAGCACGCAGCACAGATTCTTAAAATAGCATATTCCCTCAATACTAGGCACAAGACTGCAGAAGTCCTTTCAACAACTATTCATAGACTGACACAGTACCAGATGCTACAGATCTGTTTTTTAAATTAAACATATCTAGTGGGAGTAGGAAGGTTCACACAGGTACAGCTGTTTGGAAGATAATCCAGTTTTCATCTGTCTGAAATTGATCTCAAATTTCTAAGAAACTAGATCTTTAAAGCAGTCAGCTTTATCATACTTTGGCTCTTAGTGGCAACTGCAGCAACGCAGGTTGAAAAAAGAGCCCAAGTACCCAGAAAGTTTCTAGCCAATCATACTGCACGAGTAGTTTTTCCTTAAAAAGTAAATGAAAGGGTAAACTGCATTCTGAACCTAGTTACATTCATTGTAATGGAATAAGAAAACAATTTGATAATTGAGTTCTGTTTTAAACTGCCTGCCCCCTACGTATTAGAGAATAACCCAGACATTAAACAAGTTCTTTAACGTATGTACTCACCTACAAGCCAGAATTTACTTTATTTTTGCTGCACAGTTAAAAAGAATTACAGTGATTATTAACATACCTCGTTTTTTTGCCTCTGCTACCATCTCATCATATTCTTGTCGGTGACGTAAAGCCTCCTCCACTGATTTGGCAGGAAGATTTCTGAAAACAAGTTGTTCCTGAATTCAATACACACAAGTGACACTCTGGACCATTTCAGGACAGGTTTAAATTTGGCTTTTCTCTAAGGTGAGCTCTGAGGTTGTTGTCACACTACCAGTGTTTCATTAACAGTTGTATAGAACTATCAGATGTTTACTGCTCCTGTTTTTTAGCTTCTCCTGCAGCTTCACCTAAAGTATGGTTATTAAATTTGTTTAACATCTGGAATGATGCCCAAATTAAGTAACAAAAGGGAAATACTGACAAACCATACAGTTATTTATTCCAATGCATTTCTGCACATGTGTATTTTAATTATTAAATACAACTGCATATTGATATCCAGTTGTTCATATGAAATCCATGATGGCATAGTTTCAATAAAAGGTAAAGGCTTTTATTCATTATAGCTAGCCCTTTAAAACTCCCACAGAAGAAGATAGGCTTCCCAAAGGGAAAAAGAGTAGATCACCATTTATGTCAGAGCTAAAGCTAAGGAAGATTGCTGCAGTGCTACAAGTTCACCAGCTTAAAATGTGCTTTTTGGCTGCATAGTGATCCTCTAATTGCCAAACACGATTGCCAAACACACGCTTCCTTGTGACCAAGACGACTCATTTCCAAACAAATCAGAGCACAGTGTTTGCTCTCAGCCTCTTACTCAATTTGGTCTACTTTGGTTTAAAATAAATAGAAAGCAGTTTTGTCATTTTAATATTAAAAGTTTTCCATCTCCTGTTATGCAAGCAGACAAGATCACTTATTAATATTTCCAGTGAAAGTGAGAGCAGAATATATTTTCAAGGATTGGATAGTGGCAGCACATTAGACACTTGGGATGGCACTCCAATTTGAAACAAGTGTCACTTGTAAAAACATAGTAGTTTGTGAGTTACAATAGTATGACAGTAAAGAAAAGCATTAGTAATCCATGCATTAGTAATCAATGCCTATCTTACTCTCTGCAATACAGTAAAAGAAATAATGCATTAACAGAAAAATACTCCTAGCAGTCCATAATTTCACTCAGGATATTTGTGTTTTAGCACTGAATGAGATTATATACCCCTAGAGAGAATACTGAAAGCAACACTAATATGTTCTGTTTTCCATTTCCTAATTGGAAGTGGATAGAGCAAACATTTAACAGTGCCATCACAAGCTTTTTCATGATGAAGTTTCAAAGCACTGCTCCATTTGCTTTCCTCAAGCATGTGTTCATAGTCAGCAGGTCCTTCTCTTTCCTTCAAATTGCTAGACTGCATAGCTGAAAACACTGACCAATTTATTGCAAATTTTTCCTTACTATTCTTATTTTTAACTGTTACATTTGTTACATTTGCATGTACTGTTACCTTGCCTTCAGCTGTAATTTTAAGAAGTCATGAAAACTTAATTGGAATGGGGGAAAGGAAGAGTTTCAGTAAATGCTACAATCTTGGTACCAACAACGCACTGAACTGTAGCTGCCAGATATAAAATGAGCACTCAGTGTTTGTGACAGGAAAGGACTGCTTGTGTTTCCAAGGCAATTCTACCCACTCCTGCTATTACCTACCTAACAATTTTTTTTTCCTTTTTAAAAACTCCTGTGGTAAGACAAGTCCAAGTTTGATGAAATGACAACTTCCACCATTAAGTCTTTTCAGCTGGTCCAGGAGATTAAGTTTCCAGAATGGGGGAAGGGAGGAATGGGGAGAAGGGATTGCATGCTGAGAATGCAGTGAAGAAATCAATCAGGAGAGTTCCTGAAGACTTAAGAGATGCTCACAACACTGTCACAGACAGCTGTGATATTCAGTAGATAATAGACTAGTGGTTCTATTACAGTAAGAAAAAACTCCTCACATAGACTACAAGATACTTAAAAGGTTCTTCTGGAGGTATTTGTTAGGCTGTTATCTCAGATAGAACAATGATGTAAGACTCGTGAAGTTTAGCTCATCAGAAGTACATCTAAAATTCAGTTGCACAGCAGAATCATACTTACGCTGGCCGATCCTCCAGAATCAAAGCAGTAGTTGAAAGTGGTTCAAATTCAATATTTTTACGTCTTGCTGAGGGGGCTGGAGGTTTATACATTCTTCCCGTCCGTGCTTCATATTCCTAAACAACATTATTGATAAAAATTAAATTTCAACTTTCAGTCTCACCCATAATTAGTAAGCATGATAATACTTAACACTGAAATAATTTACTATTATATATTTTAATATTATTTAATAGGAACAAGCAAGACTCTAGAAGCTGAAATTGCTGAACACAACAGTGCACCTTTCCAGGACTGCTAAGTGAAGATGAATCACAAAACAGTTTCTTGCATCAGCTTAATCTTTGATCTATTCTAGTTCAATATTACAACTGAGCATCCAAGGATCAGTTAGGAAATCTGCATAATCTTCCCAACCTAGTTAGTGCACAAGTATATTTAAGTAACATATAGAGTCAACTATAAAAAAAACCCATCACTAACAACAAAACCACTAATCAAGAACATGTGTCTGTTCCCATTTCTTCCTCTCAATTCTAGCCACCCTTAAGATCCAGTACACCTCACATTCTAAGGCCTTTAGCAAGACCTTCAAACCCAAATAATCATAACCCCCTACACTATACTCAATGACAATATAACAATATTTGTCATTACAAGTTTGTTTCACATAATTTCTTTCTCAGAGGTTAAAACATGCAATCCACTTAGAAATATTTAACAATGTTTAATACACACAGGATTCTGAGGAAGAAAGAATCCCACTCCTTTTACCACAAGAGTAATTCAACAAAACAGAAATATGATACAATCTTTAGAAAAAAGGCAAAACAGACCCAAGTGAAAACCTCAAATCTCACATACACTATTTTTTGGCCTCTAAATAAACACTTACTGCCAAGTTAACCTTTTAAGATGTGCTGAATGGTACCTGTGACAAGACTTTTAGCCTATTCCCAAACCAAGTTAACTTGTGGGTTCATACTCTCCTTACACATGAAAGCTCAATACTAGTTTCTCTACAAGTCTTCCACATGTTGGAATTCAAACATACAATACTAAGAGCTGAAAAATCATCTTTTTTGAGAACAAATTCAAGATATGTTAGTAATGTATTTTCACAGATCACACAGCTCTACTCTTAATCATAGACAAGTGAGCTCTAACTTATAAGCTTTTTTTAATCTATAGACAGCTTGCTTTTGTAAACATCTGTTGCTCTAATAACTCTGTAAGTAAATTCAGTAAATAAAAAAAATTATCAAATACTAATTAGGTCACATATCTCCCCAATCAAACAGGAGTCTTCTCTTCAAACTGTTCCCAAATGAATCTTACACCTAATTGCTTCATGTACACCTTAGTTCTCTCAGGGAGAAACAGAAAGCTTTACACAGTCAGTGTTTAATGACAGCATCGCAGAAACACAGCTGACAACTTTAAAACTATTATATAGGTTAAAAGTTCAGTACACAGTTCATAAAGTTAAATTTGAAAAGACCATTACACACACACAATGCAACCTCAGATTTCCAGAGGAGGCACCAAGTCAAAGATTAAGGTCTCAGAGCTTTCTGCTCAACAGCCTCCTCAATCTGTCCATTTCTAACAATCTCTAACAAATACATTAAATGATCTGAAAAGTATAACCTCAATGACATCACAATAATCTCATCTCAAGACTAAAATTAAAAGATAGGTCAAAATCTATAGCAGCCAACCTACTCTTTCAACTAGAGGAGAACATCTGTTGCTTTACCATCTTCAAAAAAGCTCAAATACCTTGATAACAACTATTTGCTATCATCATTTAAAGATATACTCACTCTAAAATCCCAGTTCTTTTTAAACACAATAACTTAAAAGTTACTACAATAATACAACTTAATTCTCAATATTTTAAGTTTTTGGCCAAGAACTGTGGTTATACAAATTCCCTAGAACACACTTCCTCTCCTGAAGGGTAATTCCCAAGACAGTTTCTGCTTTGAAATAATGTGATTCCAACACCATTCATCACATTCAAACAAGTATCTTGAACAACTAGGCATATAGGATTGGTAGAGTTCTGTTGTAATTCACACAAGCACAAGAAAAATCAGAAAATCAACATTCGCTGCTTGAACGAATATACATTTTCTTAGGGTAATATTATTTCATTCCACCTGAAAACATAAACATCAGCACTCTTGCCATACTGTATACCTCAGGATACTCCAGTACATTTGTAAGTTAGGAATGCATCTTGAGACAGCAACCATAGATCAGCATCCAGGCTGCAGTACAGTAACAACGCCATCCCCTCCTATTCTTGGTAGAAGCTCTAATTTACTTTCACACCCTTCTTCGTAACAGGAGCCACAAAATCATTAATTTAGTGGTCTAAGATAAGGCAACCTTTTCAACACTCCTACATGTTGAATTTACATGAAAATTAAAAAAAAAAAAAAAAAAAAAAAAAAAAAAAAAAAAAAAAAAAAAAAAAAAAAAAAAAAAAAAAAAAAAAAGAGCACTGCAAGTCATACATTACAAATAAAGCCACTCTTATCTTTTTTAATACAAGTAATACATTTGAATAATGGCAGTGCTTCTGGCTAATATATATGCTAAGAACGGGTATACTATTTCCAAAGCAACAGAGAAAGAAAAAAACCTAAAAAGTCTTCAGAGATTTTCACATAAGGCAGAGCTCATCATCCAACTGTGTTTCTGAAAGTAAGTTCATGTTAGGAACAGTTGGGCTTTGTAAGAAAAGATCACATAAAAACAGAAGGAAAACTAAGTGTTACTAGAAAGACTCAAAGCAGAGATCAAAATAGTTTCAGGTTCCTTGGCGTCATGGTGGCACATTCCCCAAATTGCAATACATTCTCAAAACACCACAAGTTCCCATTGGAAGATGCTTCTTCCTCAAGCAGCCTGTGCGCTCCGAAATTTATTTGAAGATTATATCCCAGAACCATCAGACACAGAGAACTTACGCAACTAAAATACCCATTTTTTTTCTGGATACTTGCATGACTAGATGTAAAGAATCCAATATTCTTAACTCTGCATTTGAATCAGAATCTAAAATTCTTGGTGCGGGACAAAAAGCTTGAGCTGACCTAAAATTTCACTTCAACAGAAGTGAGCTAACGCTTTTCCATAACAAGGTAAAAATACAAGTTAAAGTCAAATGTCTTTGACATGCAGGGTGTGTCCCAGAAGACAGAACAGTTGATAGTTAAGATTCAAGACTATGAAAGACCCATATATATAAAAAAAGTTATTTTGCAAGTGTCACATGTATGGTTTTCACAAGCTTAGAAAAGGTTGTTAAAAAATATTACAAGATAGCAGGTATTTATTGAAAGTTCCAGAACATTTCACAATCCCAAAGTAGAGACTAATTTCAGCTTTAATAGAAAGTAAAAATAGTTATCTCCTTATTAAGGCTGGAACTGCACCTTCTCATCCTCTAAGCCAATAATTAACCTATTAACAGGCTAAAAGCATGTTTTTCCTGCAAAACACCATGACAATATATTTAAGAGCACTTCAATATGTAGAGGGACTTGCATTTCTGGTATTTATTCCCACAGAAATACAGATACGCCTATTAACCGACAGGCAGGTAGCAGGTAACTGGAGCTGGGAAAAAAATGTCTTTTTGCCTTTGTGCTTAAGACGATAGAGATATCCCAAACAGTATCTTCAAAAAAAAAAAAAAAAACCGCAAACCAAACCCACACACAAACACCACCACAGCAAAGAACACCAAAACACCATCCTGGTGTTCTAAATAAACGAAAAATAATAAACCTGCAGAGGTCTATTGCCTACACCTTTTTGCTATCTACATGGAAAACATACAAAACAGAAGTTTCTTTCATCCTTTCTCTGAAGAACCATCTGAGACAGCCAGACCACTGAGAGTTATTTTAGGTACCTCTAAACACTAGTGGATTGCTCTGTGTGTGTAGTTGCCCATAGCTCCTTCCAACACTTAACGACCTTACAGAAAGGAAAACGAGCTGCATTGCAGCATTCCAGAAGCATTAGTTGACCTTAAGTAGGGTATGCTTGTGGGGATAAAGAATTTAACTAAGTGTGAACATGGTGATTCAGTCTTAGAAGACAAACTTTCATCTACAGTACCCAAACTATACAAGCTGTGAAGTAGTAAATATCAACCATAAAATTTAACATGAATCTTGCTCCTACAGGTTTTGATCTATGATCCAACAACAAAAGCTGAACTCCTGGAAATGAGTGATAAAAGCCTTGGATTACAAGGATTGCAGAAGTCCTCACAGTACCAATTATGCAGCTAAAATACCACAGATTCAATTATGTTTTAGGCAAGCTGGAGGAGAAAGTGATCTGATAGCCAATACTGAATTAGTTTCCCCTATCTTAAGGACTGCCTCTATTTAAAGTAGGTATCAAAGCATACTAATACTCCAGTTAAACAAAGCATGCACCCCGTGTATGACAATTTCTTCTAATGTGCTGTCTTCTCCAAAATTCTAAGGTTGATACTAAAAGAGATTTTATTCAATCAACCCTGAATTCTGTTGAGAAAATAAAATGCAGATTAACATATATTGTGCTAATGGTCTCTCCTCTACACACACGACTGGAGCAGATGGGTCTATAAACCATCCATATGATTATTTTCATGATGTTGTACAGCTAATCAGATATATCACCAGAAAAACTCTATCCCTTCTTTTGAATCTACTATTTGATTCTCTCAGGCACACGGTATGACTGGGGGATGGTCCTGTGCAGGGCTAAGAGAGGGAGTCAATGATCCTTGTGGGTCCCTTCCAACACAGCATATCCTGTGCTTCTCTGAGTCAGGGTTGATCATTCAAGAATGGAAGCATTAAAAGAATCACACAGGAGGGCATCCATGTAAGAAGAATTTCTGCTAATGCATAATCCTATGACATCATGTGTGCTGCCTCTGGGTTAAATGTTAAAATCTAAAGCTAGCAGTGGCTACAAGGTGATCATAAATGAAGAAGTGTTTATAGCAAGAGTAGATGTCACTGAAAAATTCTGAGTCAAACTAGGCATTTTCCCAGAACTATTCCAGATGCTATCAGGACAGGCAAAACAGTGCATTCTTGCCTAATTTGCAGGTGAAATAGGAAGAACCTATATTGATGGAGGAAAACACACTAATTTTTCCATAGTACAAGGGACCGACCAAACTGACACTTAAGAGTTTCTAGGTCAACCTTCCAAAGTAATGCCATACATCTTCAATTCTTTGATTACTTTATTTTTTCCTCAGTTGGATATTTAACAAGGTGCATCAAATTTCATCCTCTTGTTTACAAGAAGCCACAGGCTTTGCGCCCAACAAGGAAGAGCTGAGAGTAGCCCGACCACGTAACCATTTGCATCCAAATCAATTAGCAGTTACATCACTGCTTTGTTTCACAAAGCCACACCAACAGTTTCACAAAACTAAAGAGCCAACAGGTACTATTCCTGTTTAATAGAGTGCGTGTTTCAATAAAAAAGTTTACAAAGTAACAGACATGTGCATCAGAGCAATTTTGGAAGGATACAGTCACAGCAGATAGATGACACAACATAACAAAAGTTTCAATAGCTACACTTTCCTAGGTTTCCAATTTCATATTGGAAGTAAGTGATTAAAAGCATCTGGAGTTCTGAAGAGCCACTGCTAATGGCTTGTGCAACTCAGTGACAGAAAAAAGATTCAAATATAATAAGGTGTTCAAAAATATTAGAAATTAAGCCTTTTAACAACCTTTACCATAAAGCAACAAGGCACAGCAAACATAGAAAGTAAGTTACTATCAAGCTCTGTCATTACCTATTTCCTACTATTCAGGAACATGCAATATAAACAATAAACAATAATACTCTATGACTTTAGGTTGTTAGTGAGATTCATGTGTGAAGTTTGTTTATTTTACTAATGGTATTTAATGAGTTGATGGTTAGTGCCATAAAATATTCATGCTACTGTGAAAATGTGATGTTTTTTCTATTTTAATGAGTGCTACACAGTCCCATGCATGGCATCGAATACAACTAGAAGAGTATATATTAAATTTCATACCCCTGTGTTTAACAGACTGAGAGCAGATACTGATGCAAGACTGCCAGAACTGTCATCCTAATGAGAAAAACAGAAGCAAAGCCTTAGTGAATAAATGAAGGAAAAGACCATTACAATATAGCAACATGCAAGCCAAAATTTCAAGTCACATGTAGAGTATTTATCTTCTATGTTTGAAGAAATATAGATGTGTCTGTTCCTCCTTCTCTGGCCCTCAAAATATATAGACACACATACAAAAATTGCCCATTTGTGCAAGTTGTCAACAGACATTGTTTGGGTTATCTTCCTAGTTTAATTGATGTTTTATATTCTCAGTTATCAGCACTTTTGCCCAAAGGGAGATTTTTTGTCATGGCACTTCTCAAGCATATGACAAAAGGCGTTCCCTAAGACATCACTGTCTCCCCCTAGTACACGACTCATAAAAGTTAGACTTAAACACTAGTCTTGGAAGGTACGCTGCTAAAAAGCAGAAACAATGCATTGTCCCTCACTTCCTCCTGCCATGTTATAATCAGTATTTCTAAACTGAAAGTCCAGAAGTGGACTACACCTCAATGTTACTGGTGAGCCATTGAGAACTGAGATGCACTTGAAAGGCTTTGGGAAACAATGATCTAAATTAAACATGAGATTCTAAGCACCAATGAAACCCCTCACAGCACATTGCAGCAAGGCAATCTAGTAAAAGCATGCCAGCTAGAGGAGACCCTGTTACAACCACAGCTCTGCACACTTCCATTCACAAGTCAAAGCTGGTTTTCTAATGGAAAGAAAAGCCAAGCTTAAAAATAGGATGCAGAGGAGGTGACAAACCCAGCCATTGCTTTTAAGCACTAAATTACAGCACCTAGATGAAGGAAAACAAGGTTTGTATTGTGACTTCAGACACATCTGCAGTTACCTGTACCATGCATACCCCAGAGTAATAGAAAAGTAATTTAAAGGCTTTCTTATCCCTTGACATGCTATTTTTTCCTTTTCAGTATTGAAGTATCATACCAGCCTCAGAAGGATAAGGTTTGCATTAAAAAAAGCAAACCCCCCAACTTAAAAAAAAAAAAAAAAAAAAAAATAATCAATGTAAGACATCAGATCTATCATATGAATCTTTTTGCTAAATTCTTTATCCTTCTGGAATTTGATACAGCCGGGCAAGGTGATGATTTTCCTATGTCAGCACCTCAAGCTCAGCACCATGTCTGCTTAAGCTGCAAAAGCTCACCTCTTTAAGAGAGGAAAAAAGACCCAATACATCATGCTTTGCTAAAGAAGTCCAAAGGCCCAATGGAGGGTGAGGAATACCATCAAAGAGAGAATCCAGATGACAAAAAAATCCAAAACATCATGGCCCACCAGATCAAAGTAAAAGAAGTTTTATCATTTTTATTACCTCAATTTATATTCTTCGTTTACTCCAAACTTCCAAGAACAGAAATGAAAATATATACAATGCTTATGTTTTCTTTTTCAAGCATTAGGAAAAAGAATTTTGCTTCAATACCCTTACTAGTTGTCCTCAAGGACTTTGTTTTTAAATAACAGCAATCAGAAAAATTCACATCAGCAGAGTCAACACCTCTGCTATTTTCAATACACTGGTCCCATCCCCACTGTAAGGTACTCCCCTGAAGATGCATTTGTGCCACCAGCATAGCACTGACAGAATAAAAACTTCTTAAGTTTTCCTTGTCAAAGCATCTGGGTAAGCTCTGGCAGTAGCAGCTGAATTGTATTTTATGTCCTTCATGCAAAGCAAAAGAAAGTATTTGTCACTGAGAGGTTCTACTACTTTCTCTTCCACTTTACGGACAAGATAATCGTTGCAAAAATCTAGAACACTGGGGAATGTCTTTGGTTTACCTCTAGAATAGATATTTTACTGACTACACATGTGATTCTGGAACTATGTGATACATTTCTTGAGAATGTGAACTGCTACAGCATCTACAAAGAAAACCATCACAGCCTTGTCACTGCTGCTAGTAGGGCAAATTGTTATTCAGGTGTTACAAGTTCCTTTCAAGACCCAATACCCCATAAATAAATAAACAAATAAATAAATTTTATTGTCTGTCCTCATTTCAAAGCAATTTGTTACCAATGTACTTCAGCCCTATACCTGGTAAGCAGGTAGAAGTCTTGCCTTTCTCTTTTCTCTGGTAGTAGTGCAAGGTGAGCCAATACGACCTCTAAATAACAATCTGCTTAAGAACCGCTCCTATGAAAAGCACCGAGCACTGCACAACTTCTCACAGTCCTGAGGCTTGTTTACAAACACATCATACACATTTTTATAAGCATTAAGAGCTTCACACACTTTTAGACTTTTAGACTGCAAACCAAAACTGGAGGGAAGAGTTAATATCACAAGCTGGAAGGTTTGAGTCGTATGAAAACCCATTCAAAACGCATCTGTTCCTCTGAAGAGAAGCCTCTGAAAACCCTTGTCCCTGGGAGACCAGGGGAATTCTGCCCAATCAGTGACTGCAATTTCTCCATTAGATTTAAGACCGGAGATAACAACATTGGAAAAATATGCAAGTGAAGACACTGATTTTTTTAGCTCTTTAGTACTTCTTTTTTTTATAAGATTTCAGAGCCACTCCAACACTTTTTCACGGGTTAGCTGTACAACAGTGACCTAATCAAAAGTTAGTATTTAATGGACCATCTAAAATTAAAACCTTCCAGTTTGTACACAACGTGACAGATTTTGGAAAAGATGGCTTCACTTCTGAATAAGCAATCATTTCTAAATCACTGCAAGCTTTTCATGGTGTGTCAGATTTAAATAGAAAAGAAGCCTCTTTTTCCACCTCATTTAAGGCTGCCACTGAGAGCAGCATTGTTAAAACTGCTGATAAAATGAATTTGGTGTACATTTCAATGTATATTCACAAATTATAAGTTTAATTCAAGCATATTAGAAAAAAACAACCATATCATTTTAAACAAATTAATAAAAAGTATGCAGGACTGCTTCAATTAAAAAAAAAAAGCTAAACTCAATGACTTGATATTCAGAATAATTTTGAGCATAGATTAAGAGCTCTTTTCTTTAACCATAAGAACAAAAACTGAAATTGAGCTTGCATTTTTAAAGAGAACTTGGACTGTAGTCAATACATTCCAAAATGTTATATATCAGCCCACAAATCTGTTTTTGCTTTAAATGTTCCTGCACTAAAATATTTTAGCAGTCTAATTTAAAGCAGATTTCTGTACAGACTGAAAAGGATTTACTAACCTGATCATTAATGACCACATACTTCTTCTAATAGCCAGTTTTATTAGCTGCAATTCATGAAAAAAAGGCACACTTCCTAAAAGCATCAAATGCATTTGACATTTGCAGTCTTGGGGAGTTGCTGTTTTCCCTTTTTAAAAAACAGTGAAGGAAGGAAGCCCAGAGGAGAGAGGTGTCCAGCAAAAGAGTTGGCCTCGATCACATCCTGCTTGGGCAGCTCTAAATCCAAGGAGAGATGAGCGTGCCAGCAGCTGCAAGAGGGGAGATGCAGTTGCCAAGAACTTTCAACCTCTGACCCAGTTCGAGCGAGCGCACCTCGCCCGGAGCAGGCTGATGGCAGTCCAGCTGTGAGGGACTCTGCTGCTCCCCAGGCAGGCAAGCCCCCCAGGCTGCTGTACTACAGAAATATTTATCCTCTTCTACGTATGCTAAGAAGATGGCAAAGAAGTTATTTACAGTAATATTCATTAGACAGTCTCTGAAGGCAGAGCTGGCTAGCACTGCTGTCTGAAAAATGTCTGAAACAGTATCCCAAATTAAGTTTCCAGATTTTCTTGGAGGTTATTCAAGATATTGGAATCACTACCTGACTTCTCTGGGGAGGCATATATAGCAGTGTCTAGTTGATAGACAGTGACTAGGAGCTACAAGCATTCATTTAAATGTAATTATCAATTTACTACATCACCCCTACCATAACAAAGGTAACAAAGGAGGCTTCCATCAGCCAGAATGGAAAGGGGACACCTGAGCTCTACCAACCTTTTGCCTATAAATGTACAATGCTGCAATTTTTCTCTCTTTTACTAATAGCAAAGTCCTTTAAGTATTATTCTTATCCAGAAGACTTCCTCCTCCTATTAATTACAAAGTTTTTCCTGTTGTGAGTTCATTTTTCTCGCTGACTCATTACTGAGTTTCCTTAATCAAGGGTTTATTTGCACCCTCTCAAGGCCGGCCACTGGCATCAGTTAAGTGAGAGAACTGTGCTCAATCACTGAGAATAATGTTCAGAAACAGCAAGATTTGTTCCTAATAATAAACTACCCTAAACTCCCTCACAGGCAGCTTTCCTACAGCTTAAGCCCCTTCTACTTGCAGTCTTACACCTAAAGCTCATTTTACCAAAGCTGGCTAACAGTAAGTAGCCATGATTCTGACCATAGATGGCTAAAAAAAACAGGAGAAAAATGCAGGGTTTGTGTTTCAGATCACATTCGATCCCTCCACTTCAGTTTAGAAAGTCAAATTGCAAGTTTGCAGAGACTCTCCATGTAGGTTATAAAGTAACCTGTCAGGTTCACAGAATTACTTATGAATAAAACATATTAAGCTTCAATAATATTTATACCAACTTCTTGAAGGCCTTATTACTGAATTCTTGCCTACTTTTTTTTCACTCACATCTCCTGCATAGTGAAGAATTAATCTAGAGGCTTCAGTCAGACATTTGAAAGTGAAGATGCTATTTGCCACTGATCTTCAACAACCAAGTGTACCTATATCCATTCTAACCCATCACCAGCTTAGCAAATTTGAACATTTTTTTGAGAAAAGAAACCATTGGCTTTTCTTCAAAGGCATATGCACAAAGAGCTATATTGTAAATTTTATGCAGACATGCGAGCCATTTGACATATGATAAATATGGAGATATTAGAGTCACTTCTCCATTAAAGATCAAATTGCCTCGGGTATTGTATATCTAACTGTGTGCAGAGCATACTGTCAGTCTGGATCCCCCTTTGATAACTGTCTATCTTAGCTCATGAGGCTTTCTCTAAAACCCATGCATGCTTTAGCCAAATAGAAAGCTAAAAATGCTAGCTATTACCTTACTCAAGAATATGTAAATCCAACAGTGACTTTAATCTGGCAAACATTATAACACAAACCATGTGACCATGGCTAAGGCCAACTCAATCATGTTTAAAGATAATATATTGTTGTAATACATTTGCTTTTCTACCACTTCAGAGAAGTTTAAAAAAAATGGGAACACTACAAAGCACAATCACTGAGGGACAACGGAACAAGGAAACAGGACTATTTTTTCAGATTATTATCTTCAACAGGTTGTACAGGCAAGGTGTGAATGCCCCATCCCTGGGACTCTTCAACATCAGGTTGGATGGGGCTTTGAGCAATCTGCCCATGGCAGGGAGGGTGGAACTAAATGACCTTCAAGGTCCCTTCCAACTCAAACCATTCTATGATTATAACACAGTTTCCAGAACAAATGTCTTCATTACTAGAAAACAGTGAGCAGATGACTGGTAGCACTGTGTGGATTCTCCATTTCTTAGGATGGGAAAGACATCCAGATTTTTACCACAGCATTTTCATAGCACAATGCCAACAACACTCATCTGCAACTAAACAAAGAACACAGGCCCTCTCTCCCACTCAAAAAGGAAAACCATTTATAAAAGAAAATTGTATTTGAAAATGTTAAAAAAGCAGTCAGTTTACTTCACAGTAAATCACAGGATGGTTTGGAAAGGACCTTTAAAGCTTATCTAGTTTCAACCCCCAAGATTGCACTTGATGTAATCATTCTCCTACAACATTTTATTGTGTGACAAATCCCATTACACCAAAGTCCTTCAAAAAGAACCCCTCATTTTTCACTTTAGTTACTCCCAAAAGGCCCTTTTTGCCACAAAGCTCTTTCTAGAAGATGACTGAACACTGCTTCATTCACAGCCATTTGCACCTGCCAAACACATCAGCTTATATGGAATTTAAGAAAGGAGACAGAAAGCAGCTCTCAAGAGACTGGAGTTACTGTTTTAACAAGCACGTGGGACATTCACATTTCATGTCAACAAATCTTTCCATTTCAGGTTTGCATATTAATATTAAGTAACTATTACATTACCAATTGCTCACCTTTAAAGACTATGATGTTTTAATATTATGTTAACGAATAAACTCCACAGGAACAATTATATGGAAGTGTAACTTTGTGTCAGAGGAAGAAAATCAGAGGTACCTTTCTGGAGTACCCCAGTAGCTCCAAACCAAGTTCAAATTACAGTATTATTTTGGAACAAAATACCTTGAGGAAAATTAAAACTTTCATTTAAAGAAGATGACATGTTTCAGAATTCTAAGCAATTTGTCCCAAGTTATCCACACAGGAAGCCCTCCAGGAAATAACAGCTATGGAAAAATTAGTTAGATTGTGGCATATCATATTAAATAAGCATGCTGGTTAAATAAGACAATAAGACAAAACGTTACAGGAAGTTAACACAAGTTCTGATGTCTTGACAAAAACAGCTTAAATGCTTTCTGATCACGTATCACCTTTTTATAAGCACTGAGATGTACTGGAAAAGTGTACTTGATAAAACTCAGACTGCTTAGTAACTACTATTCTTTAAACAAAGCCCCAAAAAGAGTCTTCTCAGAGCATTCTATGGCTGCATAACCATGTGGAGATAACAGCAGAGAAACACAATATCTATATGTTATTTTTACAAGTTTCATACCTAGAGTTGTGTGATGTTTACTCACCTGCTGAATAATTTTGGAATCTTTCGGAAGGTTTTCCCTGGGTGGGACTTTTCCAAACAACTTCCAACCAGGAGCGCTTTGGACAGCAGGTTTGAGTTCCTTTGTCCTTTTAGTGAAAAAGTTTCTGAAAAGAGAGGAAGGTTTTCTTTTTGTTTATTCTAAGCATATAAACAAGCTATATTGTGCCCACTTACACTTCTTTAAATGCAGTTTACCACTGGGGTGAACTGTAGATATTTACTGCTCAGCAAATGCATGGTGTGCTACCTTAGCTTTATCTTTGACTTGAAAATAATTAACTTGAAATGGAGCATCTTTTATTACAGATGCTTTGCTGCTCATATTTGGTTTTAAACATTCAGCTTTACCTCTGAATTCTAAGCTACTTTATGTAATACCAGAGCTTTATTTAGTAATACCAGGCACTCTCTTAAGTGTAAGATAGCAGCATGAGACAGATCTCAGATTTTTGTTTGGGGTTTGTTTCAATAACCTATTTTGGTACTGAAAGGAAAACAGCTGAAAAACACTGCGTAACTTAAGAGATTTAAAAAAAGAAATGGTGAAATATTACTTCTATTAACATTATCTGCAATCTTCACACCTTCAGCTTTTATAACATGGACTAGAAAACCAGGGAACAATCACACAGCTTTAGCTTAGCAGATAACCTTTACCAGTGCCTAAAGCAATTACACTGAAAAAAGCAGATGACTGCATTGCTCTTACTTCTTAGAAAGCCAACCATCACAAGACCATATTAGCAACCATTTGTGTAGATACTCAGCTGTACTCTTTGACTCCAATCACAAGTTCCCACAGAGCATGCTATGTATGAGTGCTTAGAAAATTACAGAAGTGTATTTATTTCAAATATTGGAAAGTTACTTTCCAGAAACTTGCAACACAAAGGGATTAAAAGCTCAGTAGTCCATAAGGTTATTTCTCAGGAAGCTTACAAGCTGACCTCAGAGTGAACAGAATATGGAGCACTTTCATTGAAAGACGCTTTAGTGCAGTGCTAACTAGCTCACTTGACACTCTTCCTCTGGAAAGAGATCCCCAGATTTACTCTGCACTTGAAGTGTTTGCTGTATTTTAAAATACAATTCCTTCTCAAACTGGATGCAGTCACATTTGTGCACAGCAAACAGTCTTTTGGTTTGCCCAGATAAAAGAAGCATGCTTTAAACACCTGAATCAATCCGAAAAGTCCTCAGTACTCTTAAATTGCAGTGCTGTCGGGGTTTCTGGGGAGGCAGCATAGTTTACAATTAGGAACTGTTAGTGTTTCTGAAACATTGTATAGCCTTCAAATACAAACTATCTTTTCAGTTCCCAGAATGTTTTTTGTTATTTGGGAAACAGGCAAATGCCTGTCACAAAAATCCCTTCCAAGCAAGTTTGCATGAATGGACTATACAGTCTGTAAACTTATGTGTAGTTGAGGATGTAGCCACCAGCAAACAGAAAGCTGGAGAGATGGAGAAGTAGAGGTTGATAGAGCTTGGAAGCCTCCCAAGAACTGGTAAACTCAAGACTGGTGGTCCTATGGAATCCAGGAAGATTAAGGAACCCAGAACCCCAAGACTCTATCTGAGGACACCAGCACACACTACAGTCCTGAACAGCTTCCTGAAAAAAAAAAAAAAAAAAAAAAAAAAAAAAAAAAAAAAAAAAAAAAAAAAAAAAAAAAAGACTGCATTCAAGGAACCAAACTGTTGCTATTAATAATAGCATAATTAATACAAGGTGTTCTAGTAAGCATTCGTTGTGACCCACACATCCCACAGCTCTGTCTCCATCAGGGAAACTTGCAATATCCTAATCCATCCTTGCAGAAGTAATGTAAGGACTCAAACACCAAGATAGTGGTTTCCAACACATAATCTGGAAAGAAGGGCTGATGAAAAAGCCAAGCCATGGTACCAGTGTCTTTAAAAGACCTAGTCCTAGTCAGCCCCAGGACTGCACACCATTAGTGAAATGAACAGGTCCACCCATTAAGATAAAAAAAAAAAGTGTGCTTGCAAGTTTACATAATAACAAAGGCTCACTTTACAAGGACAGGACACAATGCTTTAGGTTGTCTTCAGAAGGGAAGGAAGAGTGTCTAAAGAATCAGCAACAAAACAAGACTACTGCAGCAGCTGTATTTGAACTGAACTGGAAAAGACTTTTTCACCCAAGAGCACATATGAAGGAAGATACATTCTGCAGTACTGTTCTTGACTTCATGGATGGCAATAACCATCCAGTCTCTGCACATACTATGAAACACCACCAGATAACTTACCAGCTGAGCTCCACTGCTTCTAGCAGTGTGGAAGCTGAAAGGTGTATACCTTTAACACTGATGGCAATCTGTCACTGTATCAAAGCTGGTTTATGATTAACTAAGAAGTTAGTAGATTTAAAAAGGAAAAATGTGTAAACAAACAGAAGGTTTTAATTAATATTTCTGTACAAAAGACTTAGGCATGCTCATGGCTTTTACAACATCTCATTTTTCTTTTTTTTTTTTTTTTTTAGACAAATATAACATTAAAACAAACCTTCCAGAATGCAGTCTGGAAGGAAAGAAATTTTACTTTTATTGGAGGCTGTTTTTTGTGAAGGTAAAAAGCTGCTCAAACTTTTTCTCACATCAGAATAAACCTCACGTAGAAATTCTAATTCAAGAGAAATTAATGAGATGCTTACAATTAAACTTTGCTGAAGATGGAAGGACACTTAATATATTGTTTTGGCAGCTAGCAGTATCACATCTGACGTGTTGTTGACAGCAGTAAAGCCTTACAAAAGCCTTGTTAAGGAACAGCATCTGTGAATGCTTACAAGTTGCATTCACTGAATGGCAGAAGTGTACTAGATTTTATATATTTGTTGCTGCTTAGAATATTCATGAGCTTCACTGATCCCAGGAAGTCATCTATTGAGATGGCTGAAAAGTCAACAGCATTTTGGTACAGAATCTCAAAATCTGTTTCAAAACGTCAAAATTCCTTAAAAAGAAGGCTACACTTTAGAACCAAATAATGCTTTCTGCTGCAAGGTCCCATGAGACAGAAGTATTAAATTAGTTCATTGATTTAAGCTCTAGTTTACAAAAACCCATGGGAAAAGTTGCAGGTTTTTTCCCTGCTACTTTTATAGAACACATATTAACACTCTCAAATGACACTCCAAAATGTTTCAGTAGGTGCCTCGAAGAGCTTGAAAAATAAATGAAGTGCCCCAGAAGGAGAAGCTGTTAGTGGCACACATCGAGTCGTATTGCTAACAACGTTTGGATTACACTACACAAAAATGGGGCTCTGATCACACAACTTCAACAGCTGTAGAGACAGCTATGACTGGTGGGTTTCCTCCTTATTTTTAACAGTGTCGCTTCAACTATTACTGCCTGTGCCCCCAGCATTCTGAGCAAATTTCATCATACTGATGCTACAGTAATTCAGAAATGTTAATGTTAATGCCACCTGTAGAAACGATTATGTTCTACTACTGCAATTGCTTGTTTCCACTACGCTTTTGCTTTTAAAACCCTTTTTTTGTTGCCATTTAAGATAAATTAGTGAAGTCCAAATACAGTTAGAATTAAATGTCAGAAGGGGATAGGTGGAACTTGATGTTTTAATGGATTTTTTTTTTGTTTACTTTGGGGGTTTGGTTTCCCTTCTAAAAAAAAACAAAAAAAAAACCAAAAAAACAACCAAACAACTTTTTTCCCATTTCCAAGCTAGCTATATGTCAGTCCAAGAGGATGACAGATTTCCAAGTTTTAGAGGAAGTTACTGAACAATACAAGACAGTTACTTCAAACTTGATCTTAAATTACATCCAAAATCAGACTAGAAACTGGGTTGCTGTATTTGCTCAACAGCCACTCAAAAAAAGCTGAAGTGCTTTGAATAGCAGCAACCATGAACATCAGCATGCAGGAAAAGCACCAGGTTAGATACAACTCCACTACTCTGCCTTTAGGTATGAGTGATTCACCTCTCCACAAGACCAAGTAGTCTTGCAATAGTCTTTTGTTCAACCAAAAATGTCAAACTGTAATCTAGTTTCAAGTTAGACATCATTTTGCTACAGTTCTTTCAAAAATCACACATAAGGACCTTCCTTTTTTACAGCTCCACTATGTGCCACAAACAGACTATCTGTATTGCACTGCTTTGGGCATCCCAGCAACACCTGAAGTTGCTTTCCTTCCCATTCCAAATGCACATCCCTAGGTTTCCAATAACAGATTCAAAGGAGCCTGCCAAAAGATTTATCTCTGATGATTCAGAGCTGTGATGTTGTTAAGATATAGTAGGGCATTACTGGAAGCAATCAACTTTACTTACTTCCATTTTTTCCTAAAAGTCCCATTTGAGTTCAGCATTCTTAACAATAGCCTTGGAAGCAGCATTCACAAGTCTTCATCTGCCCTCAGTGCTCTTGCTTTAAAGCAAGATACAGACACTGACTCATCTCTCCACTCCCTCTATAAAACTGCAGCCCTTAAACCCATACATTCAGCAACACTGGGAAGTGCAGCCCCAGCTTAGAGCCCTAGAAAGCCACACCAGCTGTTTAGCCAGTGAGTCGAGAAACACAGTTTTAATCAGATTCTTTAAAGGCATTGCAAACTCAAAGGTAGCCAAACAAAGTAGTCAGGAGTCCTAACAGGGATTTGCCTCCTCTCCGTTAAGGAATGGCTGTAGCCACATTCTACTTCTTATTTGGTGTTCGAAAATTAAGGCTCAAGCTTCACGTATCCTGATGCTTTTGGCAATCTATATACAGATTTCAGGTAGGTTAGATCTTACACCTGAGCCATTTAAGATGAACATCAGTATAAAGTATATAAAAAATTAGCCTGCATTTCTCCAATTTGTTAATCCTGCACTAAAAAAAAAACAAAAAAAGGCAAAATTCTGATGGTATCAACTACTGACAGAAGGATACGGTCTCAGAAGGGAGCATAAACCACATGATCATCATTACTGTTATACATGAATAACAAAGCATGCTTCCTTACAGTTCACTTTAATATACAAATAAATTTAATTCAAAATGCTGCACCATGTTAGACAAAAAAAACCCAAAACAAACAAACTGTGGGCATCCCTGGAAAGCAACCCTTACAAAATTTGAAGCATGGTATCAAAGAAATAATTTTTTCCAAATAAAATGTTCAGAATTCAGGGTTATTTTAGGAATGGATGTGGTTAAATCTTGATGTTGAAAGCTAGGTTACTAGTCTTTGACTTCTTTCCTTTGCAAGGTAACTTTGACTTTGCTCAAAATGTTTACTCCCTAATCTATAAATAAAACAGTTCAAAAAAGAGATCATAAGTTATGTTAGCATACTAAAAACTACCCTTTTTTCTTTTTTTTAGAGAAAAAAACCTAAAACATTTTTCTTTTACTTTGCACACATGCCAATCTGGTCCACTGTCATTTTCCATCATCAATCATTTCTTCTCATGGCATCCAGCTTTCAAGAGCTTTGATAAGAGGCAAGTACTGAGAAAACAAGATTTGAAAGCCAAGAGAACTGACAAAGGAAGTGAGGGCTGATTAGATTTTCCTTTTGATTAAGCATCTAGTACCTGTTAGTAAACGCTGCATAATACAACTGTCTGATTTCAAAACAGGGAAGCAACGCACAAACAGGAAGGAATCAGGATCCTATCAGGAACATCCTCACTCTACGATAAATAACTTTTCTTCTCAGAATCAGAAAGGCTTACAGGGGCAGTCCTGCACAGAATAAGCTACAAATAAGCACAAATGCACACAAATGCAGTTAAAAGCCCTGGAAGCTGCATTTCTCTGCAAAAACTGAAGCATTTGTAAAAGGAATATGATGTCAAAAAATTCATTAAAAACTGTGTTTGTATTACAAAACAACTGACTTTGCATCTCTACAATGATCAGAGTTCTCCTGGTGTGCACAGTCTGCTCTTGCTCCATCCCTATGCTAATTTTGTAAAAGGTTTCCTAGGCATAAAAGATAGGTCTACATTTGGAATTTGTTGACATTCGAATTAGCTGAAAGACAAACTGATACAGAAATTACTTATTTACCCAATAATCTTTATCCAGAGGGCTATATCAGTAAGGAGTTAGAAGAGGTATGTCACAAGAATTGCTATGGATGCATTTTTACTGGTATAGCATTAAAATGAGTAGTTGTTACTTAAAACCATACTTTCAAAACAGTCTGCACAAATTCTGAAGATCCCTGCAAGCCTGTGATGCCATATTCCTTCATCACTACAGCTGAGTACATAACAAGAATTAATTAATTCACACTGGCATGTCTTTATTATGTATAAAACACCAAAGCTGCTTAAGAACACAACAGAATTTTTCTTCATACTCCAGTCTTGTCCATTCTGTTATGGTCTTATGTTCAATAATTTGGTAATAACAGCAGAAAAAAACCCAATTGCTTTATTAAGCATCATTAGCACTTCTGCTTTAAACAAGACTTTTCAATAATTTACATACAGAAACAAATGTAACTCAACTCTAAGCATAAATAATGAATCATTAAAAGGCAATAGAACCTTTTTGGTTAGCCACTTACAAAGCCTGCAGAGCAACAGAAGTAGGATTCTATTTCTATATCTTAGATTGTTTATATACAGTACACAATTTGTAGGAACTGATAAAAAAGTGTGTCCAAAAAGTTAACAATATATGTTCAGAGTGCACACAGTAACTATGCCTTAGACCAAAGGATAGGTTGTCACAGCTTCCCTATTATTTTAGATTTGAATTACATGACATTGCCCAGGAGCTATTTGCTCAGTTTCACATACTCATAATTATTTCCTCACATTAGTTATGGCTGCAAAAGTGACATGAACATAAACATATTGAAAGCAAATACCCCCCACTTTACAAATATACTTTTAAATTCATCCTTTACCCTCACATTTCAACCTTAATTTCTAAGTTAATATGCAAGTATTTTTAGGCTTAGCTTATAACTCTTAACATGGAGATTTAGAACAAAACAGTAAGACTTAAAATTAATTAAATATTCTACATTTTTAATTTCAATAGCTTCAAACAATGTCAGCCCATTCTGATTCGACACGTTTATATGGCTGCTCTCAGCACAAGTGTCTAAGCTCTGTCCTACATGGGAGGAGATGTGACCCAACCAATTTTACAGTTCATGTCTTCCATCACCTTGCTACAAGAACCAGCTAGACACAAACTTCACTTTAAATTTCATTACCCCAAATGCAGATTTGTTACAGGTTTCTAGTTTAACACCTTTTAGCAGTACCAAGATATCTCCTTTCTCTCCCCCACCAAGACAACCCAAAGAATATCCCAAACCACCCTCTCCAAAGAAATTTCCATGTTTGCATCTGTAATACTCTACACTACAGTCTTTAGTGCATATAAGTAAGCTTTTAATTTCCTCCTTCTCCCAAATAAAAACTAAAATAAGGAAACAGAAATCCTAACCAGAAGAACATGCATCTTCAGCAAGATCAAGTCTGTAGTATTTTTTTTGTAATTAAATATGATGTTTCCATTGATATTAGTGGTAAACTAAAGCCTCACCTACAATTAGGTATGTCTGAAATTCAATGAACTGTCAAGGACTAGCTGCTAAGGATTGAGAGGTAGGGAAGGAGGTGGCCTCTTGGAGAGGACAAAAAGATTAACAGAACTATTATGGAACTGCATTGAAGAGACTAAATTACATCAACCTTATAGCTCAAACTCTCATTTGACAGCAGTCCCAAAGTGGCTTTACCAACTCTGCTGGCAAAACAGTTTTACTACAGACACACAGACACTTTGGGAGTTTTAGGAGTTGAAAGTGTTTAGCAGTATTACAGAACATTTTGTACAGAACACTTACTGATAAACAGTTTTTTACCACTCTATTCTTAACAAAAAGCTGTTGCACAGGTCAGCTTTACAAACAGCTCAAGCATTCAAAAGCTTACATAAACAAGCAGATACATATGCAAGGTAACAGACAGAGTTACATTTCAGAGTGCTCAAATACAAAATGAGGAACAGGAGATATCAGTCCAGATTCACCTTTACTTTTCGTAGTGAAGTAGCAAAAGAGAGCTCTATGCCAGACTATTCTGTCGTCTTCATATTTGGTCAGGCAGTTCAGCCACTATTTTGACACTACATCAAATATGGTCAATCTTCTACAATAAAATACCACTTGCTCAGAGTATCTAAAATGAAATCCTAGATCACAGCTCCAGGAAATGGAGAATTTCTACCCACTTCCTACAGATATTCTGCTATTTCTTGCATGGCCAGGAATATCTAACCCAGCAAAGTCAAAGCTAGTTAACCAGCAACATACTCCAAGCAAAACAGTGCTAGAGGAACAAGACCCCTTCCTCGCACTAAGGGGAAGTTCATTTCTCCTCCTTGCCCAAGTTATGTCCTATACTCCCTTCTGCTGCATTGATTCCAAGACTTTGCATACCTTGCAAGTTAATTCAACTCACTAATCCCACAGAAGACCATGAACATTTTTTCCCTCCCTTAATGAGCTACAACGGCTCACAGAGGATCAAATATATACCAGAAGCAGGGAAGAAACATTTCCTTTGTTTCCTGACAATAGCAAATTCTTCAATCAGCTCACCAAGATATCTCACAAAGTACAACCTAATTAAACAAACAACCTGAAACTGTTCTAGTAATGACTCACTTCCAGTTAAGGCAAAACTCACCAGATTTAGCAGGGCAGTCACTATCCCTATAGTTCAAATGTTTGTATACAATATGCTTGCGTGACTAAGGTGAGAAAGACTTCCAGCCTTTGACACAGCTTAAAAGTCTGTAAGTTCAAACACAGGGCAGAATTTTATTTTGAAGACTGTCCCAAGAGTAAGAGATGATTGCTACTCTGCCCAACCTGGCTAAGCCTCAGTTAATATTTTTCCCTTCTGGTCCCAGACAGAATGCCTGTCAACTACTTGATTGTGCAATGTTGTACTACAAAGTACTACTGCAGTACTTTTGTAGCCACTCTGAGTATCAGGTTTCTGCTGTGGTTAGCAATTCACAATATATTTTATGTCATTGCTTCAGTGATCAATTGCAGAAATACTACAAAAGAATTAATTTTTCATCTATTAGTTGATATTAGAACACAAAAGCCTCCCTCCTTTCAGTTTTGCCTGATGGTTTTTTACAAAACGAGGAAGAAATTTCCCAATCTACCACTCAGTTACTTACAGAACTTCAGGAACAGCAAGCAACCTGCAAAACACCTCCTGTTTACAACAACAAAAAGCTAAAATTATAGAAAGAGTTAGGTTGGAGAAGACCTCCAAGATCATGGGGTCCAATCATTAACATAGCACTGCCAGGTCCACCTCTAAACCACGTCCCTAAGTACCACACATACATATCTTTTAAATACCTCCAGGGATAGTAGTTCGACTACTTCCCTTGCAGCCTGTTACAGTGCATGATAACCCTTTCAGTGAGAATGTTTTTCCTGATATCCAATCCAAGCCTTCCTTGTCACAGCTTGAGACTGTTTCCTTTCATGCTATCACTCGATAACTGGAAAAAGAGGCTGACACCCACCTAACCACAACCTCCCCTCTAGTATTTGTAGAGAGTGACATCGCCCTTCAGCCTCCTTTTCTCCAGACTAAATCACCTCAGTTCCTCATCAGCCTAAAGTAGATTCTTTGTGCTCTGGAATCTCCACTGCTTCCCATTTCACAGCTAGCAACTATACAAACACTTTTGGTAGTACACGGATTATTTGGGTTTTTTTAAAGCATTCTGGCATCGGCACACGAACGGCCTCATTACTGCCCAGCAGCAAGATAGACGTGATCCTACATAAATGGATGCATTAGGCAACTGAAGCAACATCGACAGGACTAAGCTTTGCAAGGTCTAAGACCTGACTAGGGTCAAGTTTCCCCTGCTATAGAAAGCAGAGGGCTGGGATCAACAATTCATCTGTTCTTGGAGCACAAGTTAAGATGTGTGAAGTACATCCTTTTCCCACAGCGTCTTCCTCAGCAACAGAGGCAGAAGGGCTATAGATGTTTCATTGCTACCTATATTTGGTATCTTTTCTCCTTTACTCCTAAACAATTACCTAGCTTGCCTGCTCCTATAGCTGGCCTTCAGGAAGTTTAGGTCAACAGAATGCTCTAGGCAAGGGGAGCCAACAAGGAAGCTTTTATTATACTACATGATCAAAAGAGACTCACTCGCTTACCCAAGAGCACATTAAACAAAACTTTCTAATATAACAATGGAAACTGAATGCAGTTTCTTCTTAATAAAGGAGTACCTTGGAGAAGAGAGTAAAAATGACAGGAAAGTACTCCTACAGGCTACAGATATTCTTTTCAGTCAGGAGGTAAGAAATCAAGAAATTAATTTAAAAGAATACTAGTCTGAGTGTTTGGCCCTCAGAAGTTCTGAAAGAATAAACTAATCTATGACGATGAAAACTAGTTTGCTACTAATTGAAGTCATAGGTTCACCCAATAACATCTGTGCACCTCCCATACTGTTACCCCAATGCTGAGCCAGAAGCAATATGCCCTGCAGGCAGCTTGCACAGCTGACTGCTTTCTAAAAATACAGAGCCACATTAGAAAAGTATCTCTTTTGAAGGCTCTCCTTATGTTCAGGCATCATTCAAAAATCTGTAGGACTTTTATGTTGGAGTCCTCAAAGTCTCAGAGGTTTGACAGAGCCTGGGTAACAGGCTGCAGTACTAGCGAGCTGAGACAGTAACTAAGCTTCACTTCCTTAGAAAGCAATAAAAAACAAGACATGCATACGCTGAGGGTGAGAAGTTTAACGCAATGCCTACTACCCAGTCCAACAAACCTAGTCCTTCCCAGCTGAACAACAAACAAGACTGATGATGGATAAAAAATGACAGACTTTATATCATAAATATCTCAGTAGTTCCAAGAAACTGAAGATAGGAATAAAAATTTTTGCATCCATGTGAATGAAACGTGACCAAAACCCCTTAAACTCCTTTCTTATTCTTAAGCAATCAAGACAAAATAGCCTAATGAATAATTGAACAGCCATGAGAGCAAAAACATAAAACTATCATTTTCTTAGAGGCCAGCTGTGGTTAAAGTGACCTCCTTTGGTTGTTATTTCCCATGTAAAACACTGCCCTTTTAGTCATAGCCTATTCAGAAGAGAGGTCCCATTCACTTTGTCACACTACTCTCAATACATTGAGTTTGTAAGAAATCCTGTGACACAAAATAAGCAGAAGAGACCAAGTAATGAAAAGGCTTTCTGCAAAATAAAGTGAGAGGAAGAGATGGGGAGGGAGGGAGAGAGGAGATGTTTTCAGTTTAAGTTAAAATGCCCCTGTAAAACATTCCTTAGCAAAACAAGCTTTGACTCCAACAGTTTTCTGCACACTAAACAGCAATTTCAGGTTTTTGGCTGAACCAGAAAAACTACAGCATTAGTTTAAGGAGAACTTACTTCACAAAAACTCTTAATAGGGTTACAAAACTCCTAGTGCAAATATAAGTACCAATGTAGAATATTACACTGTCCACCAAGGAGAGCAGAGATATTGCTAATAATACTGCAGATATTATAAAATGATGAAGATTATACATATGGCTCTAAGGTTTTAGAGGTGACATCTATTTAGACAGCTTTTTGGGGGGTGGGGAGGGGGAGGAAGGGGTAGGGAAGACTGGCTGGAGACAGAAGTTGGGGCAATATGGCAACCCAAAATCTATTGAGAGGTAAATCAGCATAACACTCTTCTGCTTGCACATCTGAAATTTAACTTTGGTTTGCCAGACAGACATCCTAAGCAAAATGGTTCTGTGGGTGCACAGCATCTTTCCTATGGTGAAGCACCCATTGTTAATGTTTTCCAGCAACACAAAACTCTTTAAAATGTACGTACCATGAGACCTGGGAGTAAAGCTTCCTCAAACAGGCATTTTCAACTCATAGATCTTGAGGACTTGCTTATTTTTGTGAACTGCTTGGAACTGGTTCATTAATAAAAACAAGGGTGCTGCCCTTTAGATTTAATTTACTACAGTGGGACCTGCACTTCTGAGAGAAACTTTATGTGCCCAGAGATATTTCCTTAACTTTTTATGAATAAAAGCTTTATATAATTTGCGTAAAATTTTATATGTACACAGTTATTAAAAAAATTGAGTCAAAAAAATAATGCTGAGCACTCATCTTCAATGTTCGCTAGAGTCTGCTTTGCTTTGGAGACTACATTTACTTAAGTTGTCATTATATTTGTTATTTATATGACTGAAAGCCAGAAACATGTCAACACAACTTCATAAAATAAATCATTCTTAGCAAACAGTGAAGGAATAATCCACACAGGAGTTTCTCAGTTCAATAATATAAATCCTATTTCTTATTTATATCAAGTTAATTATGTCTCTAATACAGGAAAAAAAGAATACTGTTTGAAGTTACTCACAGATTTGGGCCCAGGTGCTCTTGCCTACTTTCTCCAGTCAGCTTTAATTCCAAGCAATTATACGTATCCACTTGTTCACTTAGGTTACAAGATTGCTTAGAGAAAGCAAAAACAACTGGGTCCAACAAAGACAGAAGAGTTAAGGGTGCCCTAATGATTTCTGCAGGGAAGATTTGTTGTATTCCCTTTGATCTTCTCTCCAATTATCTTTCCAATAAATTGACAATATATTTGGACTTTTCTATTTGTTTGGGTTTATTTGTTCTATCTGGACAATATAAAAACAACCCCAAAATCAAAAAATAAAACACACAAGTTTTTCCAGGATGTCAGTAAGATGTGACCAAGATATAGGCCCAGGCAATAGCAAAATATAAATTAAGCATTGTGAAGTGATCCCATCAGTCTGTTCTCTTATCTTTACATGAACAGAAGGTTTAGAAGAACTGTCACAACTAGGACAACCCGTTCCCACTTGACTCTTGTTTTTGACCAAAAGCCTGATAAACATATTTTTTCTCCATAGATGCACAGTACATCCCCTGAAGTTCCATGCTGCCTCATGTATGCAGAACTTTTCTCTAAGAAAAACACTAATTCTGGTACCGAACATTCACAGGATGCATCTGTAGACTAGGTAGTCGCTTAAGTAGCACAAAATGATGCAAGTGCTACTTAGTAATAAACTGAAATAAACTACAGAGCCAGAGACGCTACAATGTACACAAGTGACAACACTCAGGAAGGGAAACTCTTCAACCCTTCACATTCTGCACCAAGGCCATTTGTAGAGGCAAAAAGATTAGCAGCTTTTGAAGAACTACCTAGTTATGGAACCACAGGACTGTGTTTACAATGAGGCAGAAAACGATGTGAGGTTGAGTGATTTCTTTATTTTTTGTTCCCACAAATACTGACTCCCTTCAGCTTTCCATCATCTCCCCAAATGAGTATTTTCCAGAACTTCTGGTCAATAAACACAACCATTCCGGGTGAGGAAGGGAGGATGAGATGAAGGACAGTTTCTATAAGCATGTGTGTGCCAACAAGCCATACATGCTTACAAGCCCTTACACCTATTTCTCATAGCACATCACAAAGACCTACAAGAAGTGGCAGTTAGGAATTAAGTTCTTTGTGAATCTTGTTAGATGAATACTGGAAAACACCTATTTGGGAAAACGGTGCTCTACTATAACAAAGCAAGTATCACTGCTGTTGTCAACAGTAAGCTTTGAATCCAGGAATAAGAAGCTTTGCCCACTGTCAGTTACCTAAATTTGTCTAGTAAACAAACAATATCTATACAAGTCGAAAAGATACCTGGTACATACTTGTAGAACTATGAAGTAGAACTCATCTTTAAAAGAGGTGCAGAATCACTGTGTCTTTATCTCAGCCCTGGAATACTCAACTGTTCTGCTCTGTATGGGCTGCTCTGGGGGACAGAGCATACTGCAGTCAAGGTATCACTCAAATCATCATGGCTTTAATCCAACTGTCCACACAACATTCCTGCTCACTGAACCATTCTGTACCGAATAGCAATCCACTGGGGCTACCCAAAAGCGATCCAATAACCCAAGAACAAAGCATTGCCCTTGTAAGATGCTACGTGAGCCCACAAACCATAAGAGCAATGCTTATATATAGCTGTACTGTGAATCAAACACAGGAGTGCAAGGCAGTGACAGGTGACTTTCACAAAGTCACTTAATGCTGTGAACATAACAGAACACTTGGGAGACAAGTGACCATAGTCATACAATTTTCCTTGCCACAGCACTCCGCTTGACATATCCCTGATCTACTCATGGCATCCCACTTCACATGTTAAGAGAAAGAATTAGTAGAGCAAAACTGATCATTTTTCAGTTAAAAGTTAGCATTGATTAGACAGGTTTAATGATTTGGCACAAATACAACTTAAGATCCCAGGGTCAAATATTACACCTAATACTTACCTGAAAGAAAGGCTTTAATCACTGATGCAAACTTTCCTGGGATCTTAGAATAATCATTAATTACTATCTCAAGGGCACAGTCATTCTTCCTGTCACAAACTTTGGGTAAGAAGCCTCTGTTGACAGCTGCATACTTTTCCCCCCACCTCACCTCATTGGTTTCTCCTCCAGTTCAGTGAAATGAAGACAGGCAATTAACAAAGATTATTTCAAAGAACTATGAAGCAGGCCAGTCTGATAACTGAAGAGCTGGGAACAAGCAGCTGGAAACAGCTCCTAACCCAGATCTGTCTGATCAGTCAAACTGTTCAGTCATGGCAGTTGCAACAGTGAAGCTTTCACAGTAAAGGCACTAGGACTTCCCCCTTGCTTTCTCTCATTTTCTTTAAATATCTGTGAGAAGCATCCACTTTTTAAAATAATTTCCATATAATTATGGCTATTAAAAAAACAGTGGCTGCATGGTGCTTAGTTGCCAGCTGGGGTTAAACTGCAGTACTTAAGAGGAAAATTCTCCAGAATTTCAATCAGCTACTGCTCTGGGGTAAAAATCAAAAGGTACAAACGTTACTGGTCAAAATGATCAAGAAATGAGACAAAAGGAAGGTAATATACTGCAGCTCACATAACTTGGGGGAGGGGGGAAGTATGGGAGGGACACCAATAGGAAATAGTAGGAATAGAGGGACATCTCTCAAACAAACTACCACTATCTTTGTCCTAAGACCGGAATCCATCTCCCTGTTTCCTGAGGGTCAGCAGAAGTAGCCCATTTCTCAGTTTGGGATCCCACCTTGAGATCAAGCCTCTCCTATCTCAATTCTTCAGTTAATAGCTTTAATCTATTGTCTTATTTTGTCTTAAGACACTTTAAGACCTCCTGTGCTTTCAGAGTAACTGTTGCACAATAGCTCCTGGGTTTGGGAGAATAAAAACTGTTGGAAATTAAACTCCCCACTTCAAACATAATGAAAGTAATATAGAGTATGTTATAAACCATTATAATCAAGCTGCATCTCCTGTGTCGTATCCTAAAGAACAAGTAATGCTACAGAGCTCCCAGGTGACAAAGCTGAATGACCTGTAGTTTTTGATTTTGAGCAGAAACTTAAGAGATGTTACTCTGAGCCTTATCTTTGAGGCTTTCCACAACACACTTTAAAATAAAAAAGTAAACTGTATCTACACCATCCCAAGTAGCAAGGTCTTTGCAACTTCCACAATGATTTGAAAGTAGTTTCCAATACCAACAACCTTAACCTTATTCTCCAAGCAGTTTAATCAGTACAACTGTGATAATCCAGATAGTAAAATGCTCTGGTACAGGAAACAAATTCCAGATTGAAGTCCATGTAGTTCGTAGCAGTAAAAGCACCTTTCTCATATTACCATCACGTTCAACGCAAAGCCTCTGCCTTACTCTAAGAGTGCCTGCTGTCTGGCAAAAGTGTCCATGAAGGTTGGAACCGCTCTTCCTGCAAAGCACAGTAAGACACTCTCCACTCTCCCAAGACTCGCTCCTTCAGACAGCCCCGCCGGTCCGGCAGACAGACCTGAACCCGCCCGCCCGCGCCTCGCGGGACATCCCTCTGCCGGGGACACCGACCGGCCCCGCCGCCGGCTCCTTTACCTGGTGAAGAACTCGGCAAAGCTGCTGCCGGCGCCGGCGATGCCCAGCCGGTGCCGCGCCCTCTCCGGCGGCTCCTGCGGCGGCGGTGCTGGGGCTGCGGGCGCCGTCCCTCCTCCGTGGGGCAGGTGCTCCGGGGCGCTGCGGCGGCGGCTCACCTCGTACGTGTTGCGGGAGTTCAGGTTCACGTCCGTGAAGCCGAGGGGCGCCGGGGGCAGCGCCGCGGGCTCCGCCCGGTCCCGGCAGGTCCGCGCTCCGGAGCCGGCCAGCGCCCGGCTGCCGGCGTCGCCCCCGGGGCTGCGGGGCGGCGAGGGGCTGCCGGCCGCTTCCCCGCGCCGCTCCGCCTCGCCCCGCAGCCGACAGCTCCGCAGCGGCTCCTCCAAGGCGGTTCCCGCGGGGCCGCCGCCCGCCGGGCCGGGCGGGCAGGGAAGGAAGCCCCCGTTCTGCAGTTTCGCTTCCTCCTCCTCCGGCCCCGGCTCATCCCGTCCCGCCCGGGGGGGCGGCGGCGGCTCCTGCGGCGGCAGCAGGAAGCCGACGTCCCCGTTGGTCATCCTCCCGCAGGGGCCCACGGCGCAGGCGGCCCCGTTCGCGGGCTTCTCCGGGCAGCGCTTCCCACCCGCAGCCGCGGCGGGGCCGAGAGCCGCCAGGTACCGCTGCAGCAGCCGCTCCTGCCCCGGCCCTCCGCCCCGCCGGCTCGAGCCCCGGCTCCCATCCCGCTCCCCGTCCTCCTCCTCCTCCTCCGCCGCCGCCTCCTCCGGCGCCGCCGCCTCCTGCCTGCCCGCGGGAAGCACGGCTGCGCCGCCCGGAGCTCCGGCATCGTCCGGCCCCACCATTTGCCGCCGGGGCCGCCGGGGGCGCGGCGGGGGCCGGGGCGCGCGCCTTCCTCCGCACCGGCGGCGCCGCGAGCGCTGCCAGCCCGCGCCGCTCCGCGCGTCGGGCACGGCCTCGGCGGGGGCGGGCGGGCCCGGCACACGCAGGCGCGCGGCGCCGGCCCTTCCCCCCGGAAAGGCACCATAGACAGACGGGCAGGAAGCGCCCGCTCACCCGCCCGCCCGGCGCGGCCGCGCCCGGAACCATAGAGATGACACCTAGACCGGCTCGTTCCCCGCCGGAGGTGCGGTAAGGGCCACGCCCCCGCCGCTACCGTATTGCACCTAAAGGCTGGCGGCGCGCAGCACGTACCGCATTCCACCGGCGCGCCGCGGCCGACTGCTCCGAGAAAGCACGACCCGGCGGGTTCATCCCTCCCTCCCTCGCTGCCCCAGCGCCGCTCCTGCTGGGATGAAACGGGACCTCCCGGCTGCCCCAGCGCCCTGCGGGTCGGTACCCGGGCACACGCACGGCACAGCTGCGCCCCGCCCTGGGCACCCCAGACCGCCCAGCGTCCTGCGCGGCGGGGCCGCACCGGGACCGGGACCGGGACGGGACCTGTAGGGCGTTCAGTGGTGTCACATCTCTCATTGTTTCCTTAAAAAAAACCCAAAACAAACAAACAAACAAACAAACAAACAAGCAAACCAAAAACGCCCCCTAAAACACAGTAATGAAGAGCTGTGTAAGCAGAGAGGGTGTTCGAGGTCCCGCAGTGCCTGCGGGACGGGGGAGGCGGTGGCGGCGGTGTAAGGCGTGCCCGGGAAGGGCACTCTCGGATCCGGGAGCGGGGCGGGCTCCGAGGAGGGCGACAGAGGGTCCAGGGACAGCCGGCATCGGTTTCCCCCCCGCTCACTCGCGGCGGAGCCGGAGGTCAGGCTGCGTGTCATCGCCCAGCCAAGAGCAGGTGAGCGGGACAGCATCTCTTTTTGGAGGAGATAGGACCAAGCTGAGCTTTGGGGAGAAGGGGACAGAAAGAAAACAGAAATAGGATGGGCACTTCGAAATCATGGGATTAATACTCTTCTGAGCAGTGATGGGATGCTGTAACTCCTCAGGTTATCGCTGGGGAAGTGGACAGAGAGGCAGGTCCTATGAACTGTGTTTCCCACAACATCCCTCAGAGGAAAACCAGCGTATTACAGTCCCCTCTGCCTAGCAAGGGAGCAAGGCCACAAATCACACACAAAAGAAAAGGCAAAGGGGCTTCAAGTCCCCAGAGAGGCAGTAACAGCACACGTCCCAGTCTTGGTCTAGCAGGCTACAGCTCATCCTAGACAAGCACCAAAAGTAACATCTCAACCCAGAAGACTATTTTTGTATTCCAATAGTAAATACTCACAACTGGTAGCAAGGGAAGTGCCATTCTCCTGGAAATCCTTGGCCAAAGAAGTCCTCCATTTGAAAACCCCACATTCAAAGATCCTCCAGCATGCTGGAGGGCCTTGCTTTTAAAGGCAGGAAAGTGGAGCACGCCCAGACAGAGGCCTCACCCACTATGGGGAAGGAACAGCCATCCTCTTTTAATGTTTTTGGGTTTTTTTCTTAAAAATTGTGAGCATTTTTGAAAGGTTTAAACCGGCAATCTTCACCTAAATAAAAAATGGATGCATTTCATTGTGTTATGAGTTCTTGTTAGCACTTTGAAATATGAAGTCTTTTGAGCTTTGCTTAAGTAAAGAAAAAATTGTGATTTATTTTTTTCTTGTCATCTTGTAAGTGTACTTTTGAGGTCAGATGTGCAACACTGGTGTTGTGCATGCAACAGATCTGATCTCACCCTTTTGACTTGAGTAACTTGCAAGTACTTGGGATCTCAGAGGTTGGAGAATAAACAAATCTGATTTTGTTTTGCTTTGCCTTGCCTATGTTGACAGCAGGCATGCAGCCTCATCCAGCTACAGCTGTGGCAGATAAAGGACCATTGGCCTCAGCTGCTTGCAAAAATGCCCAGTAAATATTCCCAGGATTACCTATCCCTTGGATATGACAGCTGAACTGCTTGTGGGAGCACTTTGTGGGCTACTGTGAACAAAAGAAACCATTGACAAAGATGAACTAATTAAGCTTTTTGGTTAGCTGAAGCTTTTTAATTAAGATTTTCGCTGTAACTAAGATGGTAGGCTTTTTGTTCTCCACTGTGATCCAGAGGCACGTGGAGGCTGATCATTGTGCCTGCCAAACATACTTCCTGAGTGCTAGAGAGGCTCTCTGCCTTTACTAGTGAGGATTTCAGGTTTACAGAAACACTCAGATCCACAGAGTGTTTGTGCTCATTTTCAACAAAGTGTTCGTTATTTACCTGGATGCTGTATGACAGTGTCACTCTTGAATAGACTTCTATGATTTAATTAATGCAGAACCTGCAGAACAGTATCAGATGGTAAACAAGCTGGGATAGTAGGAAATTATGCCAGGGATTGTTCATGTTTTTTTTTTTCACAAAATAAGACCACTTGGTTCATTGTATTTGCATTGATTTCCACCTATAGGAATGCTATATTTTAACCCCAGCCAGCAGCTAAGATCCACACAGTCACTTGCTCACTCTTCCAGTGGGATGGGAGAGTGTGGAAGTGAGAAAACTTATGTGTTGAGACAAAGACAGTTTAACAGGTAAAACAAAAGCCATGCACAAAAGCAAAACAAAACAAGGAATTCATTCACTGCTTCCCATCAACAGGCAGATGTTCAGCCACTTCAATTCAGTCTGATTTGAATGAGCAAGGATGAGAAAGCAGTCTGCAGAACATTGTCAGCAATCCATAAGGAAGAAGTGGGACTAACTAGCAGATAGTAACTCCTGTAAAATCCAGGAGTTTTAAAAGCAGGGTTGCTGAAAGGGCTAGGATGGAGGATCACATTTTGAGCCTTGTGAGAGAGCAGTCCCATGTTACTATTATTACAGCATATCTAGGAAGTCATCTGGTTCAGAAAATCAAAATCCCACATAATTTCATTAATTCATTTAAGGGCAAGCTCTCCCAAGTAATTTAATTATCACAAAAATAGTTAAGCTGTGTCTGACTGGAGACTGGAAATGACTGGTCAGAGTGGGAAGCTCTTCATCTTGATACTGAAGAAATTAAATCATATGATTCTACCCTAACCACAACATATTGTAACTCTGCTGTTGCCTAATGCTGTTAAAAATTACATACTTGTACTACAGTTCTGATCTGGCAGTGAGATCCTTGTTATCTAATATTTTAGACATATTCACATGAGAAATAGCATAATTTATTAGTGAAAACAGCTAATAAACCAGTAAATCTTAACATCAGAATGGCTACTGAAAGTACTAAGCCTCAAATCCTTAAAATTAACTTTCTTTATATTCTTCTCAGGTCTGGTGGTGAGAAGCAAAGTTCATGTCCTTATTGACCCCAAATTCATGACAACTGTTTTGCCCAGGGCTATCTATCACAATAGATACAGTAGCCTAAGCTTCAACCAGTCTTCCTCTCACCTGTATTTTTGTTTCCTCAAGGAAAAGATAGCAAATGATTTGAGGAGACAGATGATCTACTTCTGTGTCATTGATTTCCTAAGGTGGTGAGATATACTTACTTTTCCTTCCAGCTGCTGTGCAGACACTGCAGGACACCCCAGTACTGAGGCCAAGAGAGGGAGCATTCAAGGCTCATCCTCCCTATTTCTAAGCATTTCTACAGGTCCCCTCTGTGGGCAAAAGAGAGAGAAGTTCTCTAAAAGGCAAGTTAGCTTGCTTGAAATCAACCTCACAGTCCCACCTGTGCTGCCTACAAAAAGAGAACATAGGCAATACATTAGAAAGGGACATTTTCCTAGGAAAGAATGAAAGGGAAAGTTTTGGAGGCTGGGTGCTGTGGATGCAAAACATTTACAGAGATTCAAAAGAAAACCGAGCAAGTGCTTGGCTGCCAGATCCAGCAAGGCACCATCAGTCAGAGCATGCCACTGCTCAGAGAGATTTCGGGGGCTCTCATCCACTGTTTTGTAGTTTAGGCAACTTCTGTGGAGCTGCTTGTGCTCCCAGTGACACTCAGACCTCTTCCTAGCAGTGAGAAGTGAGCCAACCCTCTGGTTTAGAGGCAGGATACTGCAATAAAAAGACCTGGGAATTACTTTTCTTGTAAAATAGGGTAAAATAGAAACAAACAGAAGTACTTATTACCAGAGACAAAACAGAAATGCAATCACACAGATTCTCGACGGTGTAGAACAGAAGAGAGGAATGAAAAAAATTAAAATCTGATTCTGATCCAAAAGGCTTTTACTTTCCTTTTTCTATCCAGCTAATCAATTACACACTTAACTACCTGATCTCCACGCTCTGTCCATGTCTGCCAGAAACCTCATGATGTGTTCACAGAGGCTGCGAGTTTTCTCTTCTCTTTTTGTGCAAATCCACCATTTGAGATCTGCCAAAAGACTAGGGCAGAGAACGGACATAGATGAAGCAGAAGAAAAGGAAGAAATAAGGCTAAACAGGCAACACAGTTTCTCATATTCCTCAGTCTGAGATCCTCACCTGCTCAGGCAGTAATCCTGTGTTGTTAATGGAGGCATATTTTTGGGATGAAATGAAAAGGAATTCATTCATACACTGTAATGAAGAGATTTGAGCCCTTTTCTCCTTTTCCTGAGAATATTTTGGCCCCTTGTTCTCCACCTACCCCTTTTGGGTTTGCATGAGGTTTTTTTAGGGCCAAGAGCAATTCTTCCTTAATTATTTCATCACATATATTCAGCCTCAACTCTTCCTGGTTTTTAGACAGGATATCAGCAAGGTCTTAGCCTACAGCAGTAAATATTTTTGTGGGAGCTCATTCAGGTGCAGGGATTCTACTTTGCACTTTTCCTACCAACATTTCTTGTAACACGCAATGAGAGTGTTTACTTTTCTAAAATCAGTATGTTGTTGATAAAGATTAGTTAGTCCTCCCCCATGGTGACTAGAGCAAATTCCTGTCTCAGTCTTGTGCTGTTTGCTTATTGTGTCAGTAATACTAATAAAATCACTCCTATGGCTGATCAAGCAAAAGCAGGGGAAAAAAAAAAAAAGAGAAAAAAAAAGGATTATTAAGAATTTTCCTTCTTTAAGAAAAATATTGTAATACACATTGAGGACTATGAGAACAGAAGCCTGTCTTTGCATTCTCCAAACATGTTCTCTTTGCTTCATAAGATAATGTCATATGAAATATTTAGGAATAATCTAGTTGATCTAATTTAAATCTGACTTGACCTACAGTTGTTATGTATAAATATACAATGTGGCTATAAAATGTTGCCAAGGCTGAGCATCAGGTTCTGGGCCCTCTGAAATTCCTTCTGATAAATTCAGTGGCAAGAGAAGTCTACTAAGAAAAATAAATGAAACTTGAAAGAGTCTTTCCTCCTGAATTCAGTGAGAACTGAATTTGGCTTAGGACTATTTTGCAGATGAAAACTTTTAATTGGATTTTATTATAAATTATTTGCTTGTGGTATGACCAACATAGAAGCTTTCAAACCTTTCACAGAAAGTGGAAGAAATTGTCTCAGGGAGTATAAGAGCAAACAAGTGAACAGTTTTCAGTGACAATGTTGGTGTGAATTGACCTTCCCCATGAACCAAAAATAGCTTGACTTTTTTTGCCAAGTTACATTACTGTCCTAGCAGTTCTCTTGGTTTCATGGCACATGAAGCTGGGTGATGCAGATACAGGAATAAATAGATGGAAGCAAGAATTGCCTACCTCAGCTTATAAAGCATTGCCTGTGAATGCTGAACCAAGTCCTAGATAACAGTAAATAAGAGTTTATCCTGAGAAGAACAGGTCTCCCTTGTCTTGGGCAAATGGAATAATAACAGGGAGTGGTTGGAAAGGGTAAGGTTCACTTTACTGCTGTGTGTTTAAGGTGCACTGAACAGGCAGACTGTCCCTTGGGAAATGCTGCAGCCAGGCACAGCCAGTGGGACTGGGGCTAAATCACAGGCAGTGCAAAAGGGGAGAAACTTTTAAAGCATATTGTTTATTAAGGCCATTTTCAAAGTATATTTGCTAAGAAATGTTTGTCTGCTTGTAAAAACATTCATCAGCATTTGCGTGGATAGGCGGGAATGAGGAAAATTAGAGGGGGAAAAAAAAAGAAGAGGCGTATATTTACTATTCAGAAATATCACCCTCTAATTATGCAATGTTGCATCCTACACATATCCTGAGCTATTTTCCAGACAGTGCTGAAAGCTTGTGTTGATGAGTTATTCTATACAGTTTTTTATGCTCTGCTTATCACTGTGGTGTCCCTGTCCAACACTGCATCACAATGGCTGTAAATGCAGCCATTAGACGGTGGCTATGTCTGCACTGTGGAACAGTGGCACACTTCTCACTTTTCATTTCCAGTGGGATAACTTATCCTGATTCACTCTTAAGAGCCAATCATACATCATGTCTCCACTTCTCCATGCAGTTATTTCTATAGATGGAAAGTAAAGGAAAGATGGAAAGGGACCTGTCCCAAATCTATGGCTATCAAGTACCACATCTTTCCAGCTTGCTGACAGGCCCTGTTTCACTAAATCTCTGAAATAAGCAAACACAAAACAAAACAAAAAGCAATGCTGTGGCTGTCTGAAATTCTTGAAAGTAAAATAATTTTGATTAGAGAGTAAATTGGACTTCTTAATTCTGAGAGCTGAGCACTGAGTATTATCCGACAATAGTTCTGCCACATCAGTTTGAAAGATTTTTGAAATTTGTTCTTACTTTCTGCAGAGTGCTGTGTGTGCCCTCTATTGGAAACACGGGGTGGATTGCATTTTTTAATCTTTCTTTTCAAGCTAGTTTTTAAAATGCAAAAAGAGTCAATAAGCCACTTTTATCTCGAAGTATACAGAGGCAACATTTTAAAATGGTCCACACTTATTATAATAGACTTCTTTTCACATCATTAATATTATTATCTTTATTACTTTAATCTAGATTAAACACTAGTTAAAATAATGTAGGTACTGATTACTATAGCAATGCAAAGCATTTTGCATTTCCATTTAAATAGTAAAATCAGAAAGTTCTTTATTGTGCCCTGCCACCCTGGAAAATGGCAGCCACTGTCATAAAATACCCAAGCAGCTGGACACATTGCTTTGTTCAATAAAGTGCACCTCGAAAGCTCAGAAGGGAACAAAGACTGCACTAAAACCATCTTTCTGCTGGGCTGTGTTAGGAGCCATCTCAACCCCACCATTACTGCAGCCAGATGTGTGCTGCTCTGCCTTGCAGAGGTGCACAGTGTCTGCAAGGGAATGGTGCTCGGGATCAGAAGAGTCAAGAGCACTGTCACAGGGCTGCCTGGCCACTAAAGCCCCTGGTTTTACCTTCTGGATTTTGGACTGTCCCTAAGTGTCACAATGGGCATTTCATGCCTGCCTCAGTTGGGAAGGGTACCCACTTTGAAGGTGAAAAATACTAGTGTTCAGTCACTGGCATTCTCCCAGGAAGGTCCAAACCAGTGGGCCAGAGGGGATAAATTGCCAGTGCTGATCTCTCATCTGAGCTGCTTTGCTGGAAGCTGCGAGCTAGAACTGAGCAGAGGGAGCTGATAAGAGAACACCAAAAGGGAAAAACCAAGAGTCTTGCTTATGCTAGTTGTGGGGAATAGTAGAAGGAATAATAACATGACAAAAGAGAGCAATTTGCCAAATCCCCCAAGATGGCTAAATGATTGATATCTACTCAAAGCTAAGCCAAAATGCAGTCTTCTTGAATTCTGAGATCCAGCTCCAAAAGCAAATACTGAAAACAGCCTCAGAAACAGTAGTCTGCAGCAGACAAAGAAGAAGAGAGGAATCAGAAGGGATGGTATGGCTCTAAATGGCTCTGTGCATTTCCTGTATCACTAGAGGTTATAGGGAATAATGAAAGAAGATTCAGGCAGTACTTCAAAGGGGAATGTTATCTTCTCTACTGCAATTCTAAACTGGAGGACATGACAGCTACTCTTGTTCTGATCTTATCAGTAATAAAAGGAAAGCATCCTCTGAAACTGAAGAGTATCTACAAGATAAATCACTGCAATCTTATAATTTTAAAAGCATAAGAGTTATCATGTCCAGGTGGCATACCCAAGAACTCTGAAAATATTTACAGATGAACTGGTTAAGCTGCTAGTAAAAACATGCAGCTTTTGTGTGAGACCCAAAGGGTCAAAACAATGCACCTTCCCTTTCTCTCTCAATGAAATCAATGTAGCTGCTTACTGTTCCAGACACACAAAAGGTAGCATCTTCACTGCTGAGTACCCATTGTGTTGTGATACCAACAAGTGTTGGTGAAAAGCCATTTACCTGTAGTGATTGTTCTCCTAAGGCACTCACACAAGAAATCCCAACTGCAAATAGGGTCTCTCCAAATTAGATCATATGGAAGTGCCACAGGATCCCCACAGAGAGGTATTCGTAAGCCATCATAGAGCGAAGCTTGGAGGGCATTTCCTAAAAATGAATTTGATATCTTTGGCCTTTCTATCTGTGAGAGATGCCAGGCACTTTTCCCAGAAAAGTAATTTAGTTAGATATTACATATTTTTTATTCTTCCTTACTTAACTTTAAAGGTATTTCAAACTCAAGAGCTGATTTGCTAAACAACTCATAGTGATATCTCGGAAAGAAACACATAAACTTCAAAATATGTGAAGAGCTACAGTGGACTCTGTATTGGATGACACAAATTTAAATTATTTCTTTTAAGTCTGAGCAGACTAAACATCCTCTTGATACTTAGCTGTTGATTTAGTTACTCTTTCTTCAACTTCTCTACACAGTTTCTGAAACAATTATTCATAAACTTCAAGTTCACTTATACAGCTAATTCATATTTCTGTAATCAAAACTCATTTGTTTTCAACAGTAAATGCTGGATTAACTATACAAATAGTTTAGCAGTCTCAATATATGATCAAGTTCACAAAACTCATGTGGCCTTGAAAGCATGAATATAATACATAAAGCCAAGAGTGTATGTGTACACACACACCTATACATATAAAATCAGAGAGACTCTTTGCCTATGCAGAGATGAATAGATGGATAGACAGATAATCATTCTGGTTTCAAATGTAACAATGCTTTCAATGGCATTTTCTTCCAAGACTTTAAAACCAGTCCCTAAAGGGACTGTAAAAACCCTGTAAAGCTAACCACAAAACCCAGTTTAACATAATTCACATACTATCAGTGTTTTTTCAGACCACAAGGAAGACAGCTAATCCAGAACCTCATTTTACCAGTACCTCAGTACATCTTTACACAGTGTGATCACATAAGAAAAACTGACACCACTTCATGAAGTTGATTTTAATAATCCTCCCCAAATCGGACAAGATCTCAAAATTATATTAACTATTTATGTAATCACTGTTGGTATTGCATTCATTTGACAAAGCAGCAGTGATTGGCACCAGACAAATGTGGCTGCCATCTTCAGTCTTTATGAGATCATGTAACATCAGCAAGACCTGGCCTTGGCCTGCACACAGCCCAGAGGTGCAGAGCAGACCCTGTTCTTGACCTGCTGGAGGTTCATTCACAGGACTTGAGAACTGCAGTGCCCTTCCAGGAGGCTCCTTCATGCTTGGGTTGAAATATCACATTCTGCTGAGCACTGAGTTTTAAACTGCTTCAGTTGTCCAGCCAGCACACCAGAGACCTAGATGAAGGCATGAGCTCCAAATGTAATCATAGTAAACCACTAAAGGCTTAATTTTAATTTGTGAATCAGATCTCCTCTTGATTGTAATATGTGCTAGAAACATGTGAATGCTTAGTCAAGGATGAGATAACTTCACAAGGGAGAAGTAAGACAAGGAAAAGGAAAGGGAAGGGAGAAGAAAACTGATTTTGGTTTCTTATATAAATCTCTTTTTTCTCTTCTTGGAGAGAGAGATTTTAAATACAAGTGACTGCATTTAAAAAAACCCATACAGTATCAAGGCATTACATGCATTGCAATATGTTTTATGTATATTCTTTGGACAAGTTCATTTTTTTCACAGATAGAACAAGCTTGCAAATTTTCTTGAGTCAAAAGAGACTGTTTTATCCATTCCGTCAGAATTTTCTTCCATTATTTTGCTCAGAACCTTACTGCTCTATCCCAAGATAAATTTAAGAAATAGCTACAGCACTTAAAGTTTACAACATTTTCTACTTACTGCATACACTAATTTTCACACAGTGTTGTGTTTTCCCCTGTGTTTGTCTTTTCTTCCTCTCCTAAAAGCTTACACTTCACTCCATCATGCCCAATATAGGAATAAAAGCAGGGCAATGCTTCTATTCCTGTCTTTGCCACTGACTCACTCTATAGTTTCCTCAGAATTTGCATTTTCCACTTGGATCCTCTGGTATCTAAGAAGAATGTGTCTGTTGATGTTTTCTTTGTGGTAAGAGCCTTCATAATGTCTCCCTCTGTGCAGATTCTCTTGTGTTTAGTAAGGGTTGAGTCTATACTGCAACCTTTCTATCAGTGAGGTTATTAGTAGAGGTTCTGGCTTCTACCCAGATGCCTACTTTAATTACAACTATAAGAAATTAATTTCTTAAGCTATCTACTTCTCAGTGAGATTTTACTTTAACCAACAGACACAATTTTAAGGTAGGGCACTCGCAGACATGGGCACAAGATAGCATCAATACATACATTTTCCCTTACAGTGCATACTAAAGAGGAGCCAGAGATATAAGTAGAGCATAATGAAATCCTGGGACCTGGAGATACACAGAGACACTGCAAAGAGTTGTTTTAATATGGATGATGCTCACTACCTTCCACCCCAGAGCCCTGCAGCACTACTATCTGCTGAATATGCAAAAGCACTGCTCTTTCCTTTCCAATGCTGTAACGCCTTAGGTCCATCTACTGTCCCATTTAAAATCCTTCACAAATATATTCTGTCCTTCAGGTCATTACATTGGTTGTTAAATAAAAGTAAATGTTTTGAGTCAAATTAGCAAGTATGTAGATAATTCTTACAAACCAAGGCTTAGTGTATTGGAATGAACATCAGAGACCTATTGTGGTTTGCAGATGTTGGCAAAATTCATGTACGTAGAACTACGGTTGGTTCCAAATAAGACAACATGTGGAGTTGGCTCTTATCTTGGAGCCTGTGTTATTTTTACAGCCACTGCTGTTTAAACAAAGTACATATTTCATTAGAGAAGATTCTAGATCAGTTGTTTGAATTACGAGTTCATCTTAGAAACACATTAACTAGAAATGTATTCCAATTTTCCGTGTCATAGCAGGAATAAAACAGTGGGCTGCATTCTGGAGGCTGTGGTCTCAAAGGCACAAAGAAATTAGGATCTTAAAAACACGAACCAAATGTTAACAATCTGTTGTAATTGGTACCATCCAGCTAGTTTAGCTTAAATATGCTGATTTTTTACAGGCAAGGCTGCCAGCTTTGCTGTTCAAAATTTGTTCAAAAAATTTCCACTCTGTATTCTAATTACCAAGAATATCAGAATAGTAAATGGAAATCAGATACTTACTGGCTTGAAAATTATTTGTATTGGCACTAGTGACTGGAGTAATTTTAATTAGGAGACAAAGAGAAAATAAAAAAAAATAGTTCATTTAAAAATAAATACTGATTTCCCATGTTAATTAATTACACTTATTGATATTTTCTATTCACACCCCAATCTCTTTTTTCTTTTTCTCATGACAGCATTACCATATAAATTCTTTTAAAATAAAGTATTATACTCTATTTGCACCAGGGTACTTTATTGAAAGCAGGATGTAAATATATGAAAGACGTTTATACGACAATGTGCATGTTATCATAACAGCAAATGAAAGATCTGTTAAAATACATCAGAAAACACCTTTGGCTGAAAAAAGAGGCAGCTTTTGGGTACCCTATCTGAGGAAATGCATGAAGAACTTTCTGACAAAATGCAGATTCAAACTGATCTTAGGTTTCTGTGCTTTTGGTTTCTTTACATAATATTTCGACTCAAAAAATAAATAGCGCAGTGCTGTTTTGCTGAAAACACAGGTTCTGATACCTGAATGGCATTTTCAATGTGCATAATCCGACGCAAAGTGCTATCCTCTTTTTTAACAAACCTGAAATGTCATCGTGGTCTCCAAAAGAACGAGACCCTTAGAAAGCGCCAGGTCCTCCCTCGCCCCTGACATTTCGGCAAGTACACACTGAGGACTGGAAAAAGGCTCTTCCCAGGACGATTCTGTGGGGAAATCTCCCTCCCTGCCGTTCGGAAGGGCGCTCGATCCCAGGGACCTTCCCTCTCATTCCCGGTCGGCGCCCCGCTCCCTCCGGCGGCGCGGGGGCCGCATCCCTCCCGCGGGCGGCACTCGGAGCTGCCGCTGCTCCGTCCTGGCGCTGCGGTCCCCGGTGGCCCCGCTCTGCTCCGCCGTCGAGGGGCCGCCACCGCCCAGTCCCGCCGCGGGACAGCCCTTCCCTCCCTCCCTCGGGAGCCGGAGCGGTGAGTACCCCCGGGATAGCACGGCCCGCCGCGGGGGTCACTGAGCCGGGCGGGGGCTGCGGGCAGAGATGCCCCCGCTGGCGGCCGCTCCCACAGCCGGTCCCTCGGGCGGCGTCCCGCTCGCAAGAGCAGCCGGGGGTCCCGGGGCAGCAGGGTCGGCCCTTCCTCCAGGGTAGCGGCGCCAGTGCTGCCTCGCAGGTGGAGAAGGGGCGGCCGAGGAAGTGCCCCTGATGGGGGGCTCGGGGGTGGGGGACAGCCCCCGGGTGCTGCGGGCCCTCACCGGATGCCTGCTGGGCACCCTGGTGCTGAGCACGCTGGTGGGCAATGCGCTGGTGTGCCTGGCTGTCCTGCACTTCCGCCACCTGCGTGCCAAGGTCACCAACTGGTTCGTGCTGTCACTGGCCATCTCGGACCTCTGCGTAGCCCTCCTGGTGATGCCCTGGAAGGCGGTCACTGAGGTGGCTGGAGGCTCCTGGCTCTTCGGCAGCCGCTTTTGTGACACCTGGGTGGCTTTCGATATAATGTGCTCCACCGCCTCCATCCTCCACCTCTGCATCATCAGCCTGGACCGGTACTGGGCCATCGCCAGCCCCTTTCGCTATGAGCGCAAGATGACGCAACGCCTTGCCTGTGCCATGATAGCCACGGCCTGGGCCCTCTCCATCCTCATCTCCTTCATCCCAGTGCAGCTGCACTGGCATAAAGCCAAAGACAGGGGATATCCAGGTTCCTGGCTGTCTGGGACACCCCGATGCGATGTCAGATTGAACCGTACTTACGCCATCACCTCCTCCCTTATCAGCTTCTACATCCCCGTGGCCATAATGATCATCACCTATACCAGGATCTATCGAATTGCCCAGGCCCAGATCCGCCGTATCTCCACCCTTGAGAAGGCAGGGGAGCAGTGGCCAGCTCACGGCAAGGAACCCACCTCCTCTTTGCGGAATTCCTTGCACAAGGAGACCAAGGTGCTGCAGACTCTCTCTATCATAATGGGAGTTTTTGTTTGCTGCTGGCTGCCCTTCTTCCTGCTCAACTGTCTGTTGCCTTTCTGTCAGCCCCTGCCAGAGAAAGGCCATGAAGGACAGTCACCCTGTGTTAGCCAAACCACCTTCAACATCTTCGTGTGGTTTGGCTGGGCCAACTCTTCATTGAATCCAGTAATCTATGCTTTCAATGCAGACTTCAGGAGGGCTTTCAGAAACCTCTTGGGTTGCTGGTGCTTCTGCTGTGGCACACCCAAATCCACTGTGGAGAGGGTCAACTTCAGCAATGAGCTGGTTTCCTATCATCATGACACCACCTACCAGAAGGAAGGAGCTGCCTCCTTGTCAGTACCTCCTGCTGCTGTCACCGCCTGGGTGCAGCCCATTCCCCATGCCATAAGCCTTCAGGGAGAGGACAGCAGTGAGATGACTGTGGAGAAGAGACTCGTGGCTTCCCCGACACAGGCTGCCCCTGGGAGCAGCCCCAAGAATTGTCAGGTGCCAGCTGTTTTGCAATTGGATTGTAAGACAGAGCTGTCCCTGGAAACTGTTGCCCCCTGTACAGGACTTGGTCAGTGTGAGGGACCCCCTTGCCTTGTTTCAGAGGGATAAGTGACTGCACGCTTTCACACACACAACCACTCCACAGAGAAAGTTCACTCTGCCTCCATGTAAGCTACACCTGTGCCCCAGCAAAAAAAGTCCCATTCCAGAGGGATGGAAAAAACCCACAGAGAGGTGATGGGCATTTGCAGTCCATTCCAGAGGCATATAGCAGACACATATTAACTTCTTCCCATGGCCACCATCACCCTTTACTCTCACAGACAGTAGATATCTCGCATGCATTTGTTCACCCTCACTCTTCAATCAAACTTTAGGTATTTATTAAGAATAGTGAGATAATTATTTAAAAATGAAAATAGCTCATAGTTTGAGACTCTATAATACAAGCTTAAGTTAATTTCAGGTTTATCTTCACTGCTAAAACCTTTTTCCCCCCTCATGGTTTCAAACATGTTCATAAACCTGGTCTTAAAGGTTTGTGGTTTTACTTCTGTGATTATTTCAAAGCCATGTATCTGGATTCACAGATCTGAATCTGTGTTTAGGTTCTTAAATAAAAATTGCTCTGTTAAAACATTGCTATCTGATGTTGAGTCAAAAGACTGCACAAAACCCTGGAAAATTAAAACGCTTTTATGTAGGACACCCTACGCAGTGTCAGGTGTCTAACTCTGGCATCCAGTCTTAATGAAATTGAGCTAGGGGATTTCTCATCCTCAAATGTTAGAAACATATTATTGTGTTAGACTGAAGCTATGTAAGCATGGTGTTTGAGAACTAACCCTACAACTCCAGAAAGATTTAAACTGCTATCAGCTGATGCAGCTGCAAGTCTTCCTTTGTCCTACTACATCAGGCAGCCAATCCTTCCAGACAGCAAGCTGGCCCACAAAATAAAAAGTGACCAGGTCATCTCTCTGAACCCATTTAACTACTTGCAGTTATGAAGAGCAATAAAAGGCAGAGCAAATGGGTGTTGGATGGCTTGCAGGAGAGAAAATACTGGGGGAAATTTATGGTCATTTCTGTCTGTGTAAAAGGGTTCAGCAGACAGTAAGAAAATACACTGGCACCTCACTATCCTCTGCTTCTCTGTCCACTACTTAAGAGTTCTGCTGCTGTCCATTTAACACTGTGCTCCGCTAACCACCATCATTTCCCCATTTCTTCCGTTCCTCACCTATGATTGACTGACCTTGATTTGTCTAAGGAAGATTATGAAGATGCAACTGTCCAGAAAGAGACATCAAGAGTGCTTACACTGTAAGAGTTTTCTTGGACATTCAGTCTCACAGATGGCATAGCTGATATCTTTCAGAACAGCGATCCATGCTGAAAAGACAGCAGCAGAAAAGACAGACTCTCCTCCCAGTGATTCTGCTCCTGCTCCCTGTGATTTTAAACTATGTGTAATTCTTAAGTCCCTGTATGCATTTCCCCCATCATTCATTCTTATGGGAAAATGTGCTTTTGCTACCCTGCTCTCTTCCAGAATGTGTCCTTAAGGAATAGCTGGGTGTGACTGCAATCTGTTCTTCACAGCCATCTATGTCAGGACAGGAGGTAATAGGCTTAACTGTAAGAAAGACCAAGACAAGACTTTAGAAAGACTTCCTAAGAATAAGGATAATTAAGCACTGGAGTAGAAGACCTAGGTAGTTTATGGCATCTCTGTCAGTAAAAGTCTTTAAGATGACATTGTAAACATCTGTCAGATATGACAGTGACGTTGTTAATCTTGTCTTGGGGCAGAGGCATGGTGTAATGGTCTCTTTAGATAATTTCTAGTCCTGCTTCACTATGACAACATATCTTCTTCAGAAACATTGAGCTTAAGATGTTTGATTTTTTTTTTTTTTTTGCATGCAACGATCCTTAGATATTTTCTCAAAGGCAAAAAAGTGTACAGATGATAACTTTTAAGATACCACTGGTATATTTCCTTTCTCTTAGCAGTTACCCATTTTCCTTAGCATTTACCAACTATCATTCAGAATCTCCAGTGTCTCATCTGGAGAGCAATAAACCCAGTATTTCTTTAAAAGAGGTACATTTCTTGTTCTGATTCCCTTAGATTACATTCTTGGTGATCATATGTACATGGATTCAGATGTTAAAAGTTCAATGAATTTGTGAGAGGATTTTCTTGATACCTTTCTTTCTTCTTACACAAACCAGAAATGCAAATTTTAAGGATGTCAGAGTCTTTTATCTCCTTCAAAATAAACCCCAAAATTATATTTTCAAGGTCTAAGAGACATCTCATCTAACCCTCTCCACACTAAAATCCATCCATACTGACACACCTGGCAAGGTACTCTCCTGAAGTGTGACTCCCCCACTGCCTGTTACACTTCTGTTTCTGTTGCAAGAGCTTCAGCTGGCTCCATCTCTCAGAGAGTTAACTGTCCCTGCCCCCCACATCTTCCATCTCATGGGCAAGCAGTTATTATTTATTATTTATAATTATTATTTATAATTATAGTTATTATATATTATATATATTATGGTTATTATAGTTATTATTTACAGGAGATGTTTAAATTTTTTTTCTAGTATGTGTACAGTCTCATTATTAGTGATAAAAGACATTTTATCATAAGGGAGGGAAAGATTTACCTTCTCACAAGATTTGCCATGCCTATGGGGGCTGCCTTGCCTGGGTATTAGGCTGGACTTTCTATACAAAGTGATGATGAAAACACTGTAGGGTAGAGTGTGCAGCAGAAATTAAGCAATGGATATTTTTGATTATATATTTTCTCTTAAGAACAATCAGAAATGCATGGTAGCTTTGATTTATGAAACTATATTTGTATTAAGAATGGAAAAAGCCATTTGTATCAGTGCTTGTGGCTATAGTTTAAGATTCATTAATAGGTCAGACTGTACCTGAAGAAAAACTGCTGGTGTTTACTGAAGCTTTTTTAAAGTGACAATTTAAAGTTACTCTTTGTAAGGGCTGCTGGAAATAATTGTATCTAATTGATAATGGTCATTACTGATGTGCAGATGATACACACATTACAATAGTTTACAGCTGTACAGTCTATTGTAGTAAGTACAGTGTAATTTTCAAGGCTGCAATTAATTGCAGAAATTGCATCTTATAAACTCTTTATTCACATTTTAAATGGTGTATGAGTGAAGGTCCTTCATATGAAAGCTACACCACATAGGCATTCGGACTACATCTGCTGTTGCTGATTTAATAACACATAAATATTGATACTGTGTGTATTTTTATTTTCCTAGGCTGGGAAGGCTCTTGAATGTTAAGCATAGTACAGACCACCCACTTCTGTTAATAGTAAATGAGAAAGATTTGTTTTCCCCAATAATTGTTTTGTAATTATTAACTGTGATTTCTAATTGACTTTTTTCCTTATGACAGGGCAAGCTGCTGTGTTAGATTACACAAGATTCAATTAGCATTGTTAGGTTCAAGTATGATGAGAGATATTAAAATCATTTTAAAAGCCAAGGTTTACTTCAACAGAAATAAAGAAACAAAATTATTTCATATTTACATCATTGGTTGGTGAGTTTTCTTTGTCGAAGACTTTGTTTTGAACCGTCGTGAAACAATGAATACCTAGTTTACTGTTTCCATAATAAAATCCCTCTAGATGTCGATAAGGAGTTTGTGTGAAAAATATTGTAGTCTAGTAGTACAGATAAATGCCTAAGTGGTGTCATACGCATTCCATAAACCAACTGATTTTCGTCAAATGAATGATGTCTAATAGTACCACCTTTACAATACCATTAACATCATAGTGATCTAAAAAATAGCTTCTAAATAGCCCTGGTATCAAAACAGTGTAACCTCACACTTCGTCTAAACACACTCATTAGCCAGTGCCCGAACCTCTGAATCTAAATACACTTCAGTTCAGCAAAGTACAAGTGGCAGGGCTTTACACTGTACACCAAATGCCTTCTCTGTTCAAATAATTCCCAACCCCTTTCCTTCTGTCAGTCTATGAAGTTCTCAACCAGCTACAGGTCGTGTTATTTTATTACACAACTGAGATGAATACAAAATTCTTGTGGTCAGTTATAAGCTTAAGTAGCTGAGCTGCCAAAGCAGTCCTTCACACACAAAAAATAGGGATACTGTCTCTGCAGCCTTCTTAAGTAGCTGTAGAGATGCTTGTCCAGCTGAGAGCTTTTCCCTGCTGTCAAGTTGCTAAAAAATATTTGATTGGTTTTCAAGGTTAAGCATAAACAGAGACAGGTAGGCACATGTGCACATCTTTTAGACAAGTGGGCTAGAACATAAACAGCATTCTTCAAGGCAGAGAAAACAAACCTCAAGGCAGGTCTGTTTGCAGCTGGAAACACATCAGGGAAAGGATAAGAACTCCTTCCTGTTCAAAGACCAAGGCTGATCACACACCACTGTATGGCAGAGGTGCCAGCAGAGGTGTTAGATGACATTTTGGTAATCGGTCATGAGAGTGTAGTTTCTGAAAACAAAGGTAGTGCTGCCAGTCACATGCAGAACCTCTGTAGCAGGAGGCAATAGTAGGACAGCAGAGTTGTACTAAACCGACATTGATGGAAAGCTTCACCTTGTTTCCTAAGTGATATTTTAAAAATATTAACTGCAACACACATGCATTCCTGACCTTATGCTTAGATTTTTGTGTTCTGCTGTTTATTGCCTGTCATGTTATTTATGTAGGGCTTTATTTTGCCTCAGACACACAATTTCAGAGATCAGCACTGACTTGAACAGGAAGCTTGTTACAGCTACAACACTGCTTCTACACATATCAGTTCCAGGAATGAGAAGGGACTGAAAAAGCATGTGTGACTTGTCATAAGAAAATACAAAACCTTAGGGCAATTCTGCAGTTCAAACCACCACAACAGAAAAATACGTTCTTAAAGAAACTCTCTATTAGCAAAATCCTAATAAGCAAAACCTAACAAGACTAGATTTTCCTCCCAGTTTTCCCCTCTTCTTATATTGGAAATCTATCCACATATTCTACCTGCAGAGAAAATTTTTCACCTTCTCTGTCTTCTTTCTCCTTCACAAATGCACACAGACACGTAGATATTGCAGAGGGGTATTAGTCCTTTTATATTGCAAAGTATATTTCCAAGGCATCAGAGGAAATAATCTTTTTCCAAAGTTAGTCTTCCCTCCTCCCTTTATGTATTGCTAAATTGCTGCAGTTTGTTTGGCTGAGTGGAATATAAACTAAATAACACTGTGTCCTTAGAAACTACATACAAAAATATGTACAAATTGAAAACTAATTAAGTAGTTCTGATCTACTGTTACATATAGTTTTTATGATAAAGTAAAAAAGCACCAAAACAATGAAACAAAACAAAATAACCAAACCAAACCAAAACAAAACCCAACCAAAAAACCACCCTCATCCACATGGTAATAGATATGTGCAACTTTAATAAATTCTGAATGCAGTGGAAATACCAATGTAAAGCAAAACAAGATCATACCTCAATCGTGTGTATGAGGTATGATCATACCTCATTTTTTTTCTTATGCCTCTGATACTTAACTGGTGCCTTAACATTTCAGTTAAGCTTTCACTGAAAAACAAGTGACCTAGGTAGCAAAGAGAGAAACCTGCTACACAACTTGGTTGTCAGAAGCATCTGTTGGTTTGCTTTTGCCAAAATCATGCCTCTTGTGTTGGATTTCAGATGATACACCTACGCACACCATATTAAGCACATTTCAATCAGCTGAATATCAGTAAAAATTCTTTTGTAAAAAATTCTCTGTTCTTCATAAGCTGTCTTTTCCCCTTAGCTTGGGAGGTTAAAGTGGCTTTCTGGACGTTAAGCACTGTCAGTCCAATCCCCCTGGACTCTGAAATACTGAAGTGGTTTCATCACCATGGTTACAGGCTCCCTCCACTTAAGTTTATCTCATTGTAATCATTTAACTCACTTTCTTGAAACCTCTTGCCCTTCTAAATGTAAAGAGACATAGAGCAGGATGCACTCCCTGGGTATGATTTATTCCTCAGATTTCTAATTTTCTTAAGAACAAATTTGCATTTACACCAAAGAAAGGCAAAAAAAATCAAAGATTTTATTTTCTAGCCTATTTGGCTTGAAAAAACTTTTGATAGTCCTGATCTGGGCTTGGTACATTCCTCCCCAGTCCCTACCTGTGTCTAATCATTCAAGACATTTTAGAAAACCCAGGGCTTATGATTCCATTTCACATTTTTCCAAGGTAACAAGCTACACGAAATTGCCTATCAGTGGAACTACTGACAGCAATAAACCATGTGTGGACATGTACCTAGAGTTTTTTACATGTACATAGCATAAAATGAAAATGCTAGGGAAAATGTAGGTTTATCTTCATCAGGTAGAGAAGCAGAATTTTGTCTTGAGACAGTTTTAGTTTAGTTTAGGTAGTGAGAAGTAATTTCCATTTGTAAAATCTGCAGAAACCGTTGCTAGGTTCCCCTTTTTCTTTAAAGAACGTTTTCATAGAGCTTTCTGTAGTTCAACATTTTAATATATTTTTAACTAATTAAATTCATCTTTGCACCCACCCTCCAACAACACATAATTTCATTTTACTCTTTTCATATTTAAATCTGAGCTGGCTGAATGGTGTTTATACACACTATTTCATGGGTTCAAATCCTGTGATGCCTTTACATGAAACACGTGAACAAGTTGTCTGAGCTTCTATTACAATCAGGGGAAATCTAGGCCAAACAGTCAAACATGTCTAGAGAGATTTACTGGATCAAGTGAAGATACCCACTCTAGGACGAGAGGAAAAGCTCACTAGACTGACTAGCTGACAGGGGGGAAAAAAGCCAGTAATTCAGGACAGCAACAGACAGTGAATAAATGAGCCAGTGTGCAAACTGGTTCCAATTTTTTGCTGTTGGTAACAAAGCTATAGCTTTGGTAACAGTTAGAGATGGTACTAAAAGCCTGACAAGAGGTAATGATCTTTACTATGTATCCAGAGCTGGATTTGCTCTTTTGTTCAATGGTGAGTCTGACAAGTTTCTCTAGCCTTACCATTTAGATTTCAGGAAATTAAAGAAAAAATATAATCAAAGTAATAAGATCTATCAATTTTTCACAGTAGTTTAAATAAATGAATGCATAAAATACGGCAGAGCATGGAGTATTAACGCCTAAGCCAGTAATACAGTCAGAGACAACATCACGACAAATGTTCCTGGTGCATAGTTGTTAACAGAAGAAGAGAAATACATAAAGGAGCTGAGTTTCAAGAGGTCAAACTGGTAATTAGATATTACCTCTTATATTTTGGACCATAGCAGTACATTAGTGCTGCCAAAATACACTGTCACAATAAATTAATTGATAGTGGTAATTAATGCTGCAGTACCAGTGCATCCAAGCCATGAATTACAATAGCACCAGACCAATACCTCCTTGGTGTGCTGCCAGACTTAGTTTAAAGCTCCTCAAGAGCTTAAAAACCCCTCATACATCTGTTACCATCACAAATAACATAGAACAGATATTACTGGAAACAATGGGGCTTGGGGGACACTGCAGTTCACTGCAGACTTCTTTGAAAAAGAGCGTAGATTTTCACTGTACTGCCATCAGCTTATGGTACTGAAGAAGTATACAGTAGCTTTAAAGGTATTTGTAGAGGAAGCCATTTCCTTGAACCATGGTAAAAAATTGCTGGGATGATCCTCAGAGGCACCACCTTAGCACAGCTGGGTCTAGTCCAGGGACAAGGGAATCGAGAAAAAACACAATGCCTTTTATGCTGTGCTGATACCTGAGAATTCAAACTGATTTTATTTGCAGCATAGGTCACTGCACTCACTACTACCATCACTTTTGGTTTCAGATAATGCACAATAGTTACTTATCTAAATATGCACTATGTTTATTTGGTTTTTTTATGGAAATAACATTTTATTTCGCTTCTGAACAATCCCCTTTGTGAATCTAAGCCTAACTTTCAGTGACAGGCAAGCCAGACAGGCACAAAATTTGAATTGTAAATGCTTTGTTGAGCTTCAACTGTTGTTCAGTATGTCTTACTTTATAAAGCTGAAATGTGTAATTTTGGGGTGGTTCAAGCTGAGCTCAAACAATGCCTCAAGTCATACGCTTCCAAATATATATTTTCTCCTGAAGTATTGCTATAACATGCCTTATCCTGCAGTTCAGTCATGAGAGTCATTCCAAAACCAAACCAAACCAACCAAACAAAAACCCCACCAAACCACTAGACAAAACCCGAAACAAACAAAACACCCACCAAAACAAAAGAAATACCCCTTGGGTAGAACAGTACGCTGTACAGGGGAAAATTTTCATGCCATTTAATATCACTGAGTATTGACACTACTGTTTCTGTATTACTTAGAAAAATCATGATTTCCTTTCAAGAAATGCTCATTGCTGTCTCTGAGCCTTGATTATGCTGTGTTTTCAACAAAACAGGCAGTTTTCCTCATTAGTATGAAATTCTGATTTATGCTGTAGGATTTTAGGGGCAGAAGACCCATCACTCTTGGCAAGGGTATCATGTATGGTAAGAAAGGAGAAGAGCCCTTCATGGCATATTGCTCCAGGAACAAAGACTCTATAAGTTCAGTCTGCTGATACAGGTTACCATGGAAAATACAAAGAATTTCAGCACCCCCAAGGGGTTGACTGGGAAGAACTGGATGTTTTGAGCAGAAGGAGTCATTTGATAGCCTTTAGGCTGAGCAGCTAACATCATGCAATCTAATATCCACAAAATAGATTTTCTGTAGATTTCAGTCTGCCTGCATACAATCCCACTGCTCTATATTGCCTGGTCCCATGCTAGCATGCATCCTCCAAACACTACAAGCAGCTCCTTCCCTGTCTGATACTGTGGCATTTTCTATGATTCTGTTACTACCTGATTGGATAATTCTAAAGGTCTCATCACTGTGCTCTTCCTAAAAGGGTGCGAAAAAACTATTTTCCATTTCTATTGGAGCTTTTTAGGCCCAGAGAGACCAGGATGTAGAAAGAGGAAAAGCTACTGTAATCTGCTAACAGAAGACAAGACACATATCTGACTATGTTGGATAGGGAGGAATTGAAGAAAAGGGCAAAGTACACTCAGGAGGATGGAACTAATGCTAGTTCCATTCAGTCCATGATGGTTAGACTTTTTTTGGAAGCAACTGAAAGATGAAAATATACATTGCAAAGAATGATTCTTTCTGGGTTTAACAAGTCCCAGGTCCTGCTTGGAGGCTTGGTGGCCACAAAGTGTTGTAGCCATCACACAGCAGAGGGAATGGCAGGCTGCAGCACGGCGACAGCAGCGAAGTGTCAGGGCAAAACTTCACTTACGTGATTTTCTCCCTTTAGACCTCACCAAAATACAGCCAGAGCCAGCCCACATCTCCACTGGAACAGGATTGTCCATCTGCCTCTCAGGTTGCCTGGGTTTTGACATTTCTAACTTAGAGATGGGAACACGTTCTACCTACATTTTAATTTTGATGTATGTACCACAGAAATAACACCCATTTCCTTTCTTGCAGAGCAAAGGGGATGAATTAACTACTTTCTCCACAGCTCTGAAGCTCTAGCACTAAAACTGGTTTCCATGTTTTATGATTAATTTTTCTTTCCAAATTGATGGGGGGGAACCCTTACTGGGCTTAAGAAATAAGAGAAGGAATTTTGATTTGTTATTTTTCTATTTTTTCTGTTTTTCCTACTTTTCTAATCCTTTGATACATATTGAGAGTAGCAAGGTCACAGGGAAAGTAATTAAATTCTTTGGGGAGAGTATCAGCTACGTTGTGAGAAGGAAAAATTATGTTTTGAGTATAAAGTCTCTTATCACTTCCAAACTTTCCACAGTTGTCTGCATGAAGTTCTCCACATACCAGAAGCCTTTCATAGGTGTGTGCACCTGGCTTTGAGGGTCCTGGCATAGAGCTGGCAATTGCAAACTGCAACAAGAAAACAGATGGGTAAAAATGTGCAAGTGCAGTGTTTACACGTGTACAGCCAGATTATTCCATACCTTCCACTACAAGAATAAAATACTATGTTTTCTAACACATGAAAGAAAATGCCAGAACTGTATTCAAAAAACTGCTTGCAGCAAATGTTTGGTAACAGGATCTACATTTGTATCAAACCAGAAAACATACTTTTGGGAACTTGGTGGTCTGTGTAGTGACAAGGCAAAATATACGAGCAAGAATATGATACTCAGCCGCTTTAAGAAATATTAGGTTCTTAGTTCTTCTTTTATTCAGGTGTTTTTCCCTCATGTTTAATTGTTACGATGTGGCGTTTTTTTAAAATTTATTTGATATTTACACACTGTATAGTTCTGCTTTAAAAAAAACAATATCAAACTAATTTTAATTTTGTAATACAAGAGCCATGAATCATATGTTGCAAGAGTATACAAGGGCTTGGATAGGCTGTGCATTTCTGCCCCATAAAAATCACTTAAATTTATAGGACAAGGCCAACTTCTTTCTTTGCTTGTGTAAAATACACCCGCTTTCTCCCCACTACCTCAGATCTTTAGATAAAACCACCATGTAAAAATAAACATAATCCATAAGAAAATTCCTTAGAAAAACATCCACCTTTTAGGTACAGGGCATCTTTTACAATTATCTCTTTTGACATTTACTTTTCCTTGTAGTAGTCTACATATTAGCTCACACCATGCAGAACCAATCTCCAGCCTTCAGTCTGTGAGCAGGTAAAAAAATTCAGCCTGAATAAACTGAATGTCTGGGCAAGTTAAATGTCTGACCTTGCTCCAGTTTCAGGTGAGGTATTTTACCATGCTGATATTCAGCAGGCATTATTGATGTTACATTTTTCTCAATTAAAAATGGACTATTTCTATTATTTTTTCATGAAATAAAATTAAACATACCTGGACAGTTTATTGTATATTTTATAAATTTTTCATTTATGTTTTCTGGAATTTTAACTGTAATCTGGTAGATCAGACCTTTGGTTCTAGAAATTAATTTTTTTCTTAAATTTGTCTTCCACCATATAGCCTTGAAGCTTTTTACTCAATTCGCAAGACGTATTTTAAAGAACTCAGTCTTCTGTTTACAATTTGTTTGTTAAATAATCATAATTTGTTTCCTCTTTGAAAAGCTCTGCCATTACATTTTGTCAATGAAACCCTCACAACTTACATTTTCAGAATATGAATTTCCCTTGCATTTCACAAATAGGGGAAAAATGAGAAGCAATCCCACAACTCTGAGTTTTCTCAGGGATCTGTACAACATGTTTCCTCCCATACGTGGTGAACGGGGAGCTCATGCTACAGTACCAGGTTTTATATTACCAGCCGTCTGCTCTCCTCATGTTCCTGCTGCTTCTTCAATAAAAGTGTGCTCTCACACCATCTGATAGAAGCACTCTCTGGTAACATTTTAATAGCTGATCTCCTGCATCCTTTTAGCTCCCCACACCCTTCTGCTCCTCAGCTACTCTTGCCACTTAAATTACAAAATAAACCTTTCCTGGCATGTTGGTCATCTCCACCACACTGCAGCCAAGAAATGGTGTCAAGATGCATTTGTTGAGCTAATTTTAACACTTCATGTTTCTAGAAGTGTTCAGATCACCCCTTCTGTCTGTGTCTAAAATAACGGGCCAAGAGCAATTTAAATCTTCATTCTACAGTACTTGCAAGGGTTTTTAATTCTATGTAGGTCTGTATGCATGTTGCTACAACAACAAGGAATGTATTTTCAGCTTCTTTAAACTGACTGTAGGATGACCAACCATAAGTTCCATGAAAGGACAAGGTCTTTTTGGCATCCTAATAAGTCCTCTGTTTAGTACAAGCTGAAAAAATTTCTTTTTCTGATTTCCTTCACTATTATTTTGAACGAACTTAAAGAATGGGAAAGACAAAGCTGAAGTTCAGCCTTTCACAAGACTTGCGATTATGATCAGTCGATAGAAAAGCCTGGAGTGGTAGGGATGTTCTAGCAGCTCCCATACCCAGCTCAACAAGGGGCATTGTCAAAGCTGAGATCAGCCCATTAATTACACAGGGAAGAACAAAGGTAGGAAATAGTGGTCAGTCATATGGGTTCTCTGTGAACATAGACTACAATGACTCTTTGAGAAACATTTAAGAAGCAAAAATTAAAAACTTCCTGAGTTTGTTTGGTAAAGTGAAAAGGTTTGTTTGATGAAGGTAAAAAGCAAGCATAGTAACCTTTACATGACAGACAAAGCAACATCCTCACAGTGGAAAGCAGATTACAGAAATAAACATTTAAGAGGTGCCATTTTAAATATGAAAAATTGCATACTTAGAAAAATTAATATGCAAATATGCATCTCTAATCAGAAATACAGCAGTCTGAGTTGAGAATATACAAATCAATTAAAGAAAGAAATATATACGTGGTGCAAGGAACAAAGTGGTTCCTACGGAGCAAAAAGAACCAGTACTAAAAACTTAATTCACTATTTCCTGAACTCCAGTGGGAAAACACAGCCTTGGAGAACACAAGGCAAATGACTCAGACCAGCTTGTGAAAAAGCCTGCAGGGAATGTGAGACGGTAAAGATGGTGGAAACATATGTGGAATATTTTTTGTTAAAGCAAATGAATTGAGGAGAAAATGTATTCTGGGATGATTCTGAAGCACCCTGCTATGCCCTGGCTTCCAAGAGCGCATTCAGTCAACGATCTGTTGACTGTAGGATGGGCACATGGATAATTTCAAACCAATTCTGCAGTGTAAGAAATTGATTTATAAATCCCCTGATCAATACTATGCAGTTTCTTTAAGTTTTCTATCATTTTGCAAAAAGCTATCTTTCAAATGAAAGGTTGTGTTGAACTTCAGTACAAGTTTACTGGCAAAGAAAGAAAGAATCAACACAAAAACATGTCAAAAACTGGACAAAGGCATCAGTCTGACTGTAGAAAAGTGCCTAAAGTGTATCTAGGAGAGACTTCAGAAAGGGAAAAATTCTTTTTACACTTTGTTCCTTCTATACAATTTGGGACAGGGCACAGACCCTAGAATTTCAGCTGTCTGCAAGTCAAAGGTGTAACAGTAAATGAACCTGTACATAATTTTACAAAACTCTTCAGTAGTCATGCTTATTTGCCAGCTTGTGATGGAAGGAGAATAAAAAATGCTTCACAGCTTTGCCTTGCAGTGCTCTAGCTCAGAGCAAGGGACCTCACAGCTGTCTGCACACAGAAGATCCTTCAGCATAACTAGACAAGCACTTTACCAGTAAAGCCAGTAAATACATGATACCCTTAAGGGATTGAATTTCTGAGGTGGCCAGCAGAGATGAATGGGACTGTTGGGCACCTTCCCAGTGTAAGATAATATTTCATTTTGCTTCATGACCAAACTGAAATACATGTCTCTTCATGGCTCTTCAGCCACCGATTTTTGTCTTTTATACCATGCAGAGCTTGGCTTGCTCCAAACAAAACCAGGTAATTGAGAAGGTCAATCTGTAGACAAGCTAAATATGATGTTATTCTCTTGAGCCAGTAACAAGAAATTGGAAGATTGATAACTCAAACAAGTAGCTTAAACACAGCCATGGTCTTGTATATTTTAAACAATTTAGGTTTATGAATCATCAACATTGTTTACCCTACCCACTTCTCTGAAAAGGAGTTTATAAATGACAGGGCTGGAGACTGATTACTTTCCACTTGTAAAGCAACACTGTTCTTGCAATCATTCACAGCTGCTGCTGCAATCCTAGGGACTGGAGTAAGAGAAATACATATTATTTTTCATAATGACTGGAGTTTTTATAAAATACAAATAGTTAATTCAACTGAACTTTTAAAGATCAAAACTCTGAAGTCAAAGCCCTAACACAGTTTCCTGGGCAATGTCTTCAATGTGAATGAAGTGGCCTATAAATACAGAATATAAGTTTTTCAATTCAGAGTTAAAAATTAACAGGATAATTCATTTATTGGCTAATGAAAAGTGTGATTAAGGGTATGATCTGAACTTCTAAAATTAAAAAATGCATAAATAGAGTTAATTAGATAATAGATTCAATTTTTACTATTGCCATATTTGCCTACTTAGTTCTTCTCTTTGTTAGGTTAACAAGCCCATTGTTTAAATCACTTCATTACAAATCAAGTTTTCTAGGTCTGCGATTCTCTCAGTGTTCTTTTACAGACTCAATTCAGTTGATCTTAATTTTTTTTTTTTGAAGAGTAAAGCTTAAACTGAATACAATTACCCGCCCAAAGCCTGGTTTTAGCCAATGCCTTACTTCCTGTGTCTTATAGGTGAGATCCTTATTTATGTGTTTGCCTTTTTTGCAGTTGCAGGACAACTGTTGCCTCACATTCAGTTGCAGTGAATCCCATACAGTGCATGCTTTTCTGTGACACATTATTCAGTCAACATCCATCATCTTGAATTTGTGCAGGTGTTTTAGACCTGTGCCTTGCACTTCTCTCTATTGAACTGAATCGCACGTTTTAGACTGGTCCTATGAGCGTTTACTTTAACTTGGAATTTGTTTTAGAATTTTTAGAGTTCAAATTGCATCCAACACGGTATATCTGTAATTCCTTCCAGTTTAGTCTCCTTGTAGGATTCACATAGTAAGCATACTCTTAATGTCATTTGCTTAGATAGACAGGCCCATTAACTCCTCAGGGATTTGATTCAGGCTCTCTGCAGAAACAAGGCAACAATATCTGCCACAGTGCACACTGATCACATTTTCAAAAATAACTTCATAGTCAGCTGACTTTTAGAGCTATAAATGTTATTTCTAAGGTGAGGTGGACAGTAGGGAAAGAGCAGTAAAAATCCAGCTACAACAACACCACAGACTAACTAGATTTAAACTGTAAACAAAGAACAAAAGGATACAGTGATTTTAGTAATGTAAGAATGATCCTTCCCTCCCCCCCCCCCCCCCCCCCCCTATATCCCCATCAAATCAAGGAGATAAAATTGTAGTTTATGCAAGAAAATTAGTATGGAAGCAATGAGTATCAAAGACTAACATCTGCTTTACTGCAAAAGAGGAGTCACAATCATGGAGGAAAATGTGTGTGTAAATATAGGTACGAAGAGAACATGGCAAAGAAGATTAAGGAAGATTAATCACTATATGGGAAGGCTAGACAAGTTTCCTTCTGTTTTATTTTCTTTCCTTAAATCCTGAAGAGTAATAACTTGTAAGACATTTAATGTAATCTGTCCAAAAATATAATAGCAATATGTTCATTAAAACACAGTAATATTTTCCTCCAAAGTGATATTATTAGAATAAACTGTTATAAAAGTGATCTCAAACATATTAGACAACTCCATTTCACACTGCATAAATGATAGCAGTGGAACGTGGAAAACAGACAAAGATCTCAGTGTAATAATATATAGTAATTACAGGTGGTCAGAACTTGATTTGAAAGCAACTCTAGGGTTTGGCAGACTCCTAAGCTAAGGCACATGACATGCCACGTGCTCATTGAAGCCACAGAGGGTTTCAAAGTCACAATGCAGTTCTTTATGCCTCATGGTACCCACAGCCCTCAGTTTGATTCCTCCTACAGCCCATGGGGGGTCCTCAGCACCCATGAATGCAATACACACAATCCAGCTCGCTGAGAAAGGAGCCACACACAGCTAACAGTCAGCTAAGCCTTGTCCTTCAGAGATGGTTCTTTACGTAATTACAGGCCAAAAGGAGATACCAGCTTTCACTCGCAATTCTTGGTTGCAAACCCTCTCCTATGGTTTGTTGCCTAAGCCATTTTATTTCCTTCTCATTATCCTCTCTCTCTTGCCATTTCCCCTCCACTCCAAACTACCAACTAGGGAGAGCTCCAAGTATGCAATGCAGCTAGGAAATGGGAGATCTATCTGAAAATGCTCCTCCCTTCCCTGAACTGGGGAATAGACTCTATATCCTACCTCTTCTCCAGCAGTCATTCTCCTAGACTCTGCAGAAGTCTTTCATTTTTAGGACTTATTGCACAGAAAGGTAAGTTAGCCCCCTTCCTCCATTAAGTCACATCATAGAGTGGTTTGGGTTGTGAATTGTCAGAGCAATAACAGGTTTGGAACAGATGTGCTAAGTTCATCACCCATGAATCTGAAGCACTTGGATTTTGAGAGCCTAACTCCAATGAGAGATTTCTGAAACAGGGGTCTGATCTCACATCCCCAAACGTGCAGTAACATAAAACTTGTGTCTACATTCTCGTAAAACTTCTGGTATTTTTTAAAAACACTCCCTGTAGAGAAGACTGTCACCTCATTAACAAAAAGTAACCATCCTAAATACTCCAAACTGGTATTTTCTTTCTGAAATGAGAATCCCTTTTAACTCCATCAATTCCAAAGGAAAACAAATAAATCGATTCTCGTCCATCAGGCACACAACCATTCTCCCCTCCGCCCCCGAGGGGAGATACCCGCACAGCCAAGCTGCTGCTGCCCGGCTCGGCCCCCGGATCCTCTCCCTCACCATCTCCCAGGGGTGCCGCAGTCCCGGGATGGCTTTGAGGCACCGGGGTCCCGGTTCCTCGAACAAAGCGTGTGTGTGTTTGTACGGATGTGTGTTGGGGAAACTCCCGCGAGCCGGTGCCGTCGGGGCACAGGGCTGCTGGCGTGTCCCCACGCTGTCCCCCGCGGGCGGTGGCCGGGGAGGGGCGTCGGTGGGGGCAGTCCCCGGCCATTGATAACCCCCGCGCCGGGCCCTCCGCGGGCAGCCCGGAGCGCGGAGCTGCCGCGCACGCCTGTCCCGCACCGCCACTCAGCCCACAGCGCACCGTGAGTGCCTCGGGACAGCGCGGAGAACACCGGGGCGCGTGGGGGGAAACCGGGTGCGGGGCAAAAGGAGCTTTAGGGGGTTGCCCGAGTGCGGGTCTGGCAGCCGAGAGGCAGCAGTGATACCCTCGCAGCTGCGATGCCGCAGCCGGCGGGTGCGAGCTCCCGGCCAGCGCAGTCCCGTCACGGCTTCCCGGCCGGGGCGACCCTGAGACCTCGCAGCCATCGGCGGGCCGTCAGTGGAGCAGGAGGGTGGACGGACACAAGCTAAAAACCCCATGGCTAAAAGCCCCTCCCTAGAGGGACAAGCGCGCTCCGCGCCCCTCTGCTGGGGCGCCCGGCTCGGGCTGGGGCGACCGCGGGAGCTGCGCTCCGGCGGGGCGGGCAGAGGGTGGGAGCCGCGGGGGCACCACCCTGCACGGTCCGTGTGTCCGCAGGGCGCGGAGGATGCGGCGGGACGGCAGGGCCCGCGCCGGAACTCCTCGTCGCTGAGGCACCGAGGAGGCTCCCGCGGCGCCGAGGATGAGGATGCCGCTGGCGCTGCTGGCCCTGGCCGCCCTGGGGGCCGCCGCCGCCGTCGGGGAGAGCCGGGAAGAGGCGCAGGAGGGCCGGTTCTCCACGCCGGAGCAGCAGCGGTGCCGCTGGGAGCTGCGCTCGGCCGCGGGGGCCAGCGAGCTGCTGCTGAGCTGCCGGGCTGCGGGCGGCGGGGCTGCGCGGAGCTGCACCTACCGCGGGGAGCCGCGGCGCTGCCCGGCCTACGGCACCCGCAGCCATCAGTACTGGCGGCAGATCCTGTCCCGGCTGCGGCGGCGGCTCCATCCCTGCGCCCCGGGAGCGCCGCTCAGCGCCCGCCTGTGCGGACCGGGCCGGGCGCCGCCCGAGGCGCAGCTCCGCCTGCTACCCGACCCTGGCCCGGCCACGCCGGCCCCTGCCCCGCAGCCCACAGAGGACCCCGCGGAGACCTACTGCGCCGAGCGGTGGCACTCTCTGTGCAGCTTCTTCGTCGGCTTCTGGGAGGGCTGAGCTGCCCCGGCCCGCGGGAGGGAGCGGGTCTGCCCGTCCCCCGCGCCAGGACTCCCCCGGCATCGCCTGCCTTCACCTACCGCCGCCACTGCCCCACTGACTCTGTCAGCTTTCCTCTTTTACCCCCAATAAAGCGGTAACTATTTTATGACAAGAAGTTTATGTAATTCTTTGTCTCGTCAAAGCCCTGTAACACCTGCAGCACCGTCACGCTGCTGAACAGTGTGTGTGGCACCCACCAGCTAACCTGGTGAGAGCACCTAGGGTGCTCTCAAGTACATTAAAGGTTTTCAAAGGACATAAGCACGAAGAGACAGCTATTCCCTCCCCAAAAATCAATATCTGTAAGCTTCAAGTTACAGTGAAATCAAGAGAGTAGAAAACCAGGCATTTATACCAGAACGAGAAACAATTGAGACTTCACTAAACAGTAAGTCCTAGAAAGAAATTTTTTGCTGACAACGATTTCAAAAACTATACAATTCAGTCCAGTCCTTTCTCCCCAGAGCAGTTGGTCAACTGACTGTCTTTAAATGGGAGCATGAACAGAATTTGGTAAAAAAGCAGCTGTGAAAAGAAAGGTTGAGAAACTCAGAAGCGCCTCAATACAAAAACTGGATTTGGGAGATGAATGGCATTTCACCTGGCTAATGGCATAGTGTTGAAGCAGGCAACTTTTTACCAAGGGAGAAAAGGGGTTTGAGATGTTAAATGCTTTATCCACATGAAACATGGTGCATTTTGTTAAGGAGAGCTCAAGTTTTCCTTGGTCCCAATTTTTCTTCTTTAGACACATCCCACTCAGATGCTAAAAAAAGGATTGTGATTTCTACAGTGCATACCTGACTGCACATCAACAACTTCTTTACCCTGCTGTCCAGTACAGCAGTGCAGAAAGCAGGGCAACACTCCAGGTAAAGGTTGGAAGGACCCAGCCCCTTCACTCACAAATAAGCAGCTGGGGAGTCCCTTTTGCAGAAACTGGAATTATACCTGTCTGCAGAGAGGTGTTTGGTAAACACTTACATTAGTTTAACTGTTCCACAGAGATATCTCAAAATTATCCCTGCAGTCGCTCAGAGTGCTGCTGCTCATACATTTTTCCTGAAGCAGAACACTTAGGCTCATTGACAGACTGAGAACAGAGAAGCAGTATCCCAATACAGCAGAGCATCCATCATGGTCCCCACACACAAGACCAGTGATTAAATGTCAAACCCCTGATGGGTGCAGTAAAACAACCACACCAACCATGGATAAAGCAGACAGGTAAATGCCAAAAATAAATCCCAGTCCCCCTCAAACAAGAGCATTTGAAGGAGCAGTCACAGCAGAAGGCACCACATACAATTAATTTTAGCCTGAAGAATTATTTGGGAAAGCAGCTGGCTTAGAAGAGGAAGCTAACACTATTTTCCCAAGGCTAGTACTCACTGCCTAATCATCTCTCCCACAGGAAAAGACACCTCTGTCAAAGCTCCAGCATTACAGATGAGTAAGTGTTCAGTCATGTCATATGCATTCTTATGGCAGCATTATTTACTTTGTTGAATCACAGAACTTCATCTTTTCCTACACTGTGTTGCAAAAGTTTGAACTTCACAGCTAAACTATTGGTGAGCTTGTTAGAGCAAAGTGTTGTTCAGCCTGACAGGTATGCACTGTGGCCTACACACGATGCAACAGAGCTAAACCAGAATTTTAACAGTTTCAAATTGAACCTAACCCAGACAAGTACCAAAACAGAACTGTGGCTTATGTAGCTTTGTAAGTGTGTGAGCCTTTGCAATCTCTCCTTTAGCCCTTCTTTTGTACTGTTAAACCCCATGTTTAATAAAAAAGCAGGCTTGAACCCCCATTTATCAAGTGCCACAAATAGACTGAGAACAGTCACGGTGCAGGTGAGGGGTGCTGGGAGGGCAGCCACAGGCATGGTCCACTCTGCAAACCAGCTCTCCTTATCTGCCTCTGGTCCTACACAGCCCCAGACACCTGCCCATGACCAGGAACACTTGCAGAATCTTTCTGTAAGGTCTTAATGATGTCTGTGACAAGGCCACCAAGTAATAAGGATCTGCTCAGTGGATCTCACGAGGCTGAGAATTGTTACACACAGCTCTTGGTGCCAAAGCATTTTCATTTAAAGCAAGTAGCTGGATGATCCTCAGCAGCACTATGCAAAAACTTGATCATCGGTGTATGTGACTTACATGATTATTTTTTAACGACAACTCACTTTCACTTCATGTGTATGTCACACAAGCAGCCACAGAGCAGGCTGCTGGCCACAGCGTTGCACAGTATCTTGCAATAAAACAAAGCTTTGTTTTACTTCCATGGTACTGGCACGGCAGCTTTGTGCAGTGCTGTTAGAGCCTGCATTTCTCACCATCAGATGCAAAGGTGGAACACCATGGCAACCAAGCTGATTACCCACATCATTCTGCATTTAAAAACCCAACTAGGAACTCTGAACAAATTCATTGTTTACCCAAGAGGGAGAAGAAAGAAGAGGGTCCCTTGCTCTGTGTTTAACCACATTATTCCCCTGATTCTCCAAAAGAGCTCAAAGTCTTCCTTTTAGCACCACCAACTAATGAAATACAACAACCCAAGAGACTGTATTAATTGCATTTACTGTGGTTAATAACACCAATGCCTAGAGCTGAATAGCAACAAATATTCAGTTTTCTACTGAAAAACTGAACTATAGATCCTAAAGGCTGGAAAACTATAGCAAGATCCTCAGATTTGTTTTTTAAGGTGGAAGATCATAGCTTTTTGCTGTGGTCTTTTTTATTATAATTTTTATTCTCCCCCATGGTTAGGTAACAGCTGACACCACCAGCTAAGCCAACCAAGACTAGGAATGCTTTGTAGCCAAGATCTTCACTTCCAACAAAAACTGTTTCTTTCCAGTCCTATGGCAGCTCCACAACATGTACTTGTCACACCCCACATAGAGCCACTCCCACTCCCCACCATCCTGCTTTCATTCAGGCACCTAAATGTGTCTACACATCCACTCTGCAGCCAACCTTACCTCTGCCCTCCTATTGCAGCTGTGGTGGCCCCTCGTCATTCCTCTGCTTCCTCACTTGGCTGGCTCCTGTCCTCTCATCCGTCCCTCCTCAGCTCCTCCTGACCACCCAATGCCCAAAGCAAGAAGGGCCAGTGTTGCTAACCTGCCAGGGCAAACCCTGCCTGCTTGCCCTACAGGCCTGATAAACTCTTCCCTCCCAGAGGAAGGTGGTCCTGGGCATAATTAATGAGAGGGCACAACCCCTACACGCAGCTGCTGCTCGAGTTGTCATCACAACGGTGCTGCCAGTTTGACATATCAGGACACTAGGTTTGTTTTTCAAGGATAAATGAGCTACCTTTAAACAAAAACAACTGACTGACATTTTAGCTTCTGGATATTGAATTCCGGGAGCTCTAACTCTGGAAATTTTCAGAGATAAAAAATATAGAATCAGCTATGTGCCATATTGCAGACACAGCATTGTTTTCTTTCCTTTGGCTGCTGAGCTTATGTCAGTGTCTGCAGGTTCCAACAGAAGCTCGAAAGCTGTCGATACCATTCCTTGATTTTCCTTTGGAGAGAAATCAGTGATGATGAATCTGGGTATGCATTTAGTGCAGATGGTTTTAATTACTCTCCTTATACATAGAAAACCCTTGATCTTATTAAATAGCAAACTATTAATCTCTCACTTTCTGATTTTGAAGGAACAATTACAAAATGTTACTCATTTGCAAGGTTAAAGCAGGCAATAATACATCTTGCTGTGTGTAACAATCCCTTCCTATAAGAGGACATCAGAAAATTAATAAATGAAATAAATCTTTGTTGAATTTTCCATCTCTGTCATGCCTTCACAATTCCTCTGAATTCACAAGTTCAACAAGTGAAATCTGGTCAGGTAGTCATAATTCAACCCTTATCTCTACCAGATGTATTTGCCTGTGTTTGTATATTTACTGTTTCCACATCTGATCGTAAGAATAAGGCAGAGGCACAAAAAAAAGAAGCAACTTTTCAAATGGGAGCTGGTTGGATAACGGAACCTGAAGTCTTTAGGCATTTCTCTTTCATTGCCTCTGACACATTTCAGGCTCTCCCTTGTGCTGTGAGCCCTGTCTGAGACTCACTGTAAAGCTGAGCAGCACATGAGGTGAGTGAATGGCAGGCTTTGTCAATTTGCCAAACACCAAATCCCTTCCTTTGTAATAATCTGGATTTTTAAGAATTCCAAGCTCAGTTCATGAACACAGTTACATGAAAGAGGCTTTTAACCGTACAGTATTACAGAGTTTAGATTAACTCTCCCAGCCTTCACACTCCTTCTTATGTGGAAGGGATCTGTTAAGTACAAGCATGTATAAAATATCTACAGCTTTAGAAATAATTCAGCGTTTTAGGGCTTAACTTCATTTGGTATGTGCTGTGCCTTCTGAAGCGTGTACAGGCTGTGCTGGGCTCTCAGAAAGCAGGTATTTTGTCCAATTTATTTCAGGGCCTGAGATGGTTAATGATGCACGTTTCTTCAAGGGGGGAGAGGGTGTGAGAGGGGCAGCAAGGCACAGCCTGAGCCCAGCCCACATTCCTGATGGCTGAATAGCAGCATGGCCTGAGCACAGGGCTCTGATTTTAACTGTCCACTCCAGCCTTCCCACGAGCAGCTTCTGCCTCCCCCAGGCTCCCGCGCAGCCCCAGCAAACAAGGACAAACACTGCGGGCTGGCCCCTGGGGTCTCAGCACACCAGGGAAACACACAGCTGCTTCACTGACAGAAAATAAAAAAGTTACAGATACATATATATAAATTCTATCTATTTCTATGTGTATTTCAGAGCTCTGTCCTTGCTGCTGGCCCGTGAACCCTGGACAGGTACATGCATTTAACAACAGCTCAGCTGGGCAGAGGGCCCTGCTGCCTGCTGGGGTACTGCCTGAAACACTGCACCACCACCATGCCAGCACCTGTGCCCTGCAGTTCACTCACCCATTTTACACCCACTGTAGGGCTGTTGGATCAGCTGGAGAAGTTTTGTGTTAATTTGTAAGAGGAAACCCAGGAATAATTGCTCCATGTAAAACAAGACTTCTTAGGATTTAGTTGTAATTAATTTTAGACTCTAACATAATGTTAGATTTAGACTGCCATAAAATGAGAAAATGTTTGATGAAAGTGTCATGGTAAAACACAGAATTAACTAATTTCTTATTACGTGTTCACGAAGTACTGAATTAAAGGATCTGTTTAACAAAGGACATCCATAGGACAAAATCTGGTCCAATAAAAGAGATACAAATCCTGAAATGTAAAACTGTATGTAATATCTACTTCAGCCCACATTCTTAATTTAATAAAAAACATCTTAAAGCATTTGATTCTGCAAATTGTATTAAGAGCCCTTTTTAATCTGAGTACTGGATTCAGCAGATTTTCTCACATCTTGAATGTGAGATGAATAAATGAAGTCATTCCATGAATAAATGGAAGTCCTAGGTCCCAAAATGTCTATAAGGTTTGAATTCTTGGTTGAAAAAGAGCAAAAATGCCTACAGTAAAAAGTCCTACAGTAATTTCTTTTTTTTTTTTTTTTCAGACTGCACTAGAAAATACATGAGATGTATCATCCTCAGAGTTAGTTTAGTGAAAGCAGGAGAAGAAAGTCTAGTGGCTAACTTTTTAAAGCTGTGTTCCTTTTCAATTAAAAAAACCACTGCGCACGTCCCAAAGTCACCATGCTTAGCAACAGCATGATTTGCCCTAACGGAAATAAATATAGCCTCAACTCCATGTGTTTGCTGCTTCTTTTTTAATTTTAAGTGCAAAACCTTTCAAAATTATGAATAAATTTATCACTAGTATCCTTTTGATGGGAAAAGAATAACAAGACAGCCATACAAGGGAGTGTTATTTCATGTTAGTTGAGACAAGATGTTGAGGATTTAGAGCTGATCTTTTGTTTCTGCTCAAAGACAAATGGTATAAAATTTATATGCATGCTTCTGTCCTGACAGCACAGGGCTTCAGCACGACTGACTCTCGCTGAGAGTTAATGGCTCTTGGGGATGCTGCTCTCTAAAGTCCCTCGGCATGAAATGGTCTCTTGCAATTCATCTCCTGTTAATAGCAGCTCCAAGACTACAGTCTCTCTCTCTTTTTTTTTTTTTTTTTTTTTTTTTTTTTTTTTTTTTTTTTTTTTTTTTAAGTTCTTTTATCCCTGACTGAGCTGCCTGTGTTCCCATTGGAGCTGAGAGGGTGTAGTGTGAAGGTTTTTTCCCCTCAGCTCTATTCTCTTGCAGCCCTCAGCAGACGTCGGGGCAAGCTGGAGGCCCTATGGAAAGTGGGGCCTGATGTCATCCCACCCAGCACAGGGCCAATGAACGTCCTCCAGCGCCAGGCCCCGCCACACACGTACACATCAACAGCATCTTAATCGCTTCTGGGGGCTTTTTAAAGCTTTATTAGTCCATGGCAAATAGCAGCTGTAACATGACCCTTTGTTTCAATGCATGTCTCTGAGCCAGGAATGTTACGGTGCCATAGTCATGTAGGAAAATAGCGCCAGGGAACAAAAAGTAGTTTGGTTTAAGAAGTTATTATAGATCTAAGGGAGATAAAGCTCCTATTTTCATTTCTGGGAGATGAGGTAGCCCTGGGGTGGGGGTCAGCCACGTGCAGGGGGCACCTATGGGGACAACACACAGCTGGGCCACCAAGAGATTACAGCTGGCCCTTTCTGTCAGCATCAGCATGGTGGGGAGAGCCCAAATCAGCTGGCAATGGCTGCCTTTTCTTTTTAATGTGCCCCTGTGGTAAACATGGCTTAGCAAAGAAATAACATACAAAATACACCTAATGCTAGCACAATATAATGTCACGGTTTGCTCTACCTTTCACATGGGTCCTCACCTGCCCTGGTTGTGCAGATGTTTCGTTGCCTTCTTCATGTTCTTTGCTGCCCAAGGAGATCAGGCTCCAATGCTCATGCATATTTTTGCCTCTGCCCAGAATTTGGAGTGGTGGGACTCTCAGAGATGCTAACTCCTTTCCAGTTATTAAAACTAAGGTGCCATTGTGGAATAGACTTCTTGCTGGAAATTTCAAGCTAACCCCTGAATGAGGTTAATGAAAATATTTCCATCACACATCAGTTGCAGTACAAGTAATTTGCTCTAGAGAGGAAGCACCAGCTAACTTTAAATCAGAGTGGAAGTGAGTATAAAAATTGGAGTAGGTAACTCATAAGAGAAGACTGGAAAAGTAATAATTACCTGAAGAAGAACAGCTCATTTATTTTTTTATTATTACAGCCTAATTAAGGAGTAAGTATACATAAGTACTCTTTGTAAATTTGAGACAGTGATTTGTTGGATACCCTTTCTTTTCTAGGCACCTTGGAAATCCTGTTCAGCGCGTCTTGTGCAGCTCACTCGGTTCTCTCACACCAGCACTTTCAGTGACAGGACTAGAATGGTGCCATCCAAGCTGCATTTTATATCCCCCACTATCACTCCTACCCATGATGGTCACCCTGGTGGCCCGTGTTCTTGTACAGCATCTTCCAGCACTGGCCATACTCTCACCTCACTACCTCTGTCATCCCACAGGGGCCGCACCCCCTCTCCCTCCCCTGCTGTCAGCCTTGCCCTGTGTTGCCCAGGGCTCAGTGTCTCCAGCCCAGACCCTTCCCTGTCTCCTGGGAAGGGGACAGTGTCCTGTGCCACTGCTCAGTCAGACCACTGGGAGCTGTTAGGGGTGTGTGGCCACGGTCACTCAGCACACACAGCAAACTGAAGCCATCTCCAGTCTAGTGACAAGCCCAGGCTATATTTTAGCAACACTGGATGATCATAATTGAAAGAAAAAAAAAATCACGTGGTCTGAGTCCCTTGTGGGGAGGTGGTGAAGGGACAGGAACAGGCATTTGATGCTAACAGAGGTTTTATCTAAGTTTCTATTGATTAAATTAAGCTTTCCAACACCTTCAACAGTTGCTTGAGGCCATAGAAAGGTAGCTTGTGTCAGATCTTCTCTCTTTAACTCCGAGGGACAACTTCTGTGGCCTCTCATAGTGCATTATCATTCAACTTTGTGTGTGTCTGTGTGAACTCACCTCTTGTGAAGAGCATTCCACCCCAAGTGAAAAAGCTTATTCCAACTGCTGCTGCTCTTGATTTACATTAAGATTGTAACAGGAAGAAGTCAGAAAAAGAATTATGATTTCTGCTAGGTCTGTTAAACCAAAACAGCTGTGTCACTGCCAAGAGTGAGTGGAAAATGGTAGGATGTAAAGGGAGAAAGGCCCCGCTGCCCCCTAATCTATTAAAATGAGCCACAAACACAGTACTAATGTGGTAAGTCAGGGCAATATGCAAATGACTGCATGTCCCAGAAACCCTAATCCTATCAAGAATGCAGAAGATGTTAATTTGACCATCTTTCACAGCTCATAAATCTATCTGTAGCAAAGCCAGGCTGCCAGATGTCATCCAGCAGCCCTTCTTTGAGGCTGGCAGTCTCAGCATAGACACCCAATCATGCCTCAGTAAAGACCAATAAAGAGCATTGTTTGTGTGGCCTGAGAGCAGCTTCTCACATTTTGCTACAATAGAGGAAAACAGTGGGAAATGTGAATGACTGATTGGCAGAACTGGTGGTCTTGGTTGTCCTGCTTTCCATATACAGAGCTATAGATTTCACATGCATTTTACGTCACTAGCATGCAGATTAGTGTACCTTGTTCTTAACAATTAGTGCTGTCCTCAGCTTAGTTTTTCAAATCCTAAAACATAAAAAGAACAAACATAGTTCCTTTTCTCTCAGGCAGATACTCCTTATTTAACTACTTAAAATGGCAAATAGCTTTTATTATGATGTGATCTTATTCTTATGATTTAACATCAAAAATATATAAAAGATACAAAAAATATATAAAAGACTTCTAGAAATATATACTCATTTTATCCTTTTTAAGTACAAGGTTTAAAATTACCAGTAGAGATTTAGGTTCTTTAACATCAGCCAGAATTAATCCAATTTTTACAATGAAGGCGGTAAAACACTGGCACAGTTTGCCCAGAGAGGTGGTAGATGCCCCATCCCTGGAAACATTCAGGTTGGACAGGCCTCTAGGCAACCTGGTCTAGTTGAAGATATCCCTGCTCATTGCAGGGGTTTAGACTAGACGACCTTTAAAGGTCCCTTTCAAGCCAAACCATTCTAGGATTTGATGATAATTTGCTTTCGCAGGATGTATACTGAAAGCACAACAGCAGATATTTTGGTGTGAAGTTACCTGGGAACAAGGTGAATGAACCTCACTTTTATGAGAACTGAGAGTTGGGCTGAAAAATAAACTAGGCAAAATTATAGAGGTTGTTGTAGAGAAACAGGGATTTCCAGCAATGAAAAAGACACAACTGTCTGCTGTCTACAGGTACAGAGATCTCCATGGAAACTGCTGTTCATTTAGAGTGTGTATATTCCTGTCACATGCCACCCTTGTCACTCAAACCCTTTTAGATCATGAAGCTCCCGCCAGACAGAACAGACTTCTAGAGCTTCTTCAGATCAGGTGAAGGGTCTGTAGAGGGGCAGGCTCCGAACCAAGCAGCTGAGGTCCTTAATGCCAGTGAGTCCCTGCTGCCTGCAATAAGGGAGAAGGTGCTGATGGAGCCTGAGCCTCCCAGGTGATGCCAAACCACTGCAGTGGTTTGACCCCTCAGCATCGCTCAGGGAACAGAGACAGGTTATCTGGATGCCTGAAGTACCCGCAAGCCCCTCCTGATGCGAACAAGCAAAAGCTTAGTTGAGGAAGTCAATTTTAGAGACAAATTTGTACACAGCCTTATCCCTCTAGTGTTACCTTCCAAACCCCATTCTGATCTCAGTATAAGAGAGAAACAGTGATAATGAAGAGAGGCTTTTTTTAGGTAGCCATGGTTAAAAAAATAATTCTGATGGGTCAAAAGAGACAAAATGGTACAAAAAAAGAAGAAACCTGAAAAAAATTCAGTTTTAAAACTAAAGGACACCATAAATTTGCTTGGGAAATGCTGGTTACATTTTACCTTCAGAACTAGATTGATATGGGAGAATGAATTCTGTCTTGAGATGTCAACTATTTTGCTTAATAACCTTAAAACACCTGTATTGCAAAATTAGGGAATGTGTAAATATAGTTCTGATTAATTTTTCTGAAATTAACAAAATTATGAGACAAATTTGTGTTTACAGATACAAGGTAATTCATTATGTCAGCAAGTCCAAACCCACTATTTTAACAGTATTTCAAGTAGGTTGAAGATGCTGAACCACAAACTCCACAAAATCTGTACTGCAGAATCAGTCCAGTGAAGAGACATATTAAGCATTATTTTGTACAGTTTTTTCTTTTTTTTAAAGGAAAATATGTTATTTATTGATTTTGCAATAAAACATCTGTAATACATAACAATGCACCCTATTACATAATTAATAATATTTAAGCTATTAATTGTAAAACATCACATCACTCTTTCTTCTTTTCAAAAAAATAAACAAACCCAAACTTGATCTATGAAATATTTAACTCACACATTTTGTTAAACTCCTTTACTGAAAAGTGGCATTCCCAGGGGTGGCAAGGGAAGTCTCAGAGAGCAGGCACACCTAAACCTGTAACTACTAGTTTATGGACCTTGTTGTGTGAGTCCTTGGCTTTTAAAAGTTGCCACATGTACAAGGCTCTCATATCTCCTGCAAACAATTGTCCTGCTTTCAGTATTCCTGCTGGACTCCCTAAAGCTACCACACAATACTTATATAAATAAAACTATCCAAAACTTTTAATCACGTCCCTGAACAAATCTATTTACAGTAAGTACGAAATATTACTTTTAACTGCAATATTCCACTTAATTGGTCCAGGTCTGAATTACTGTTATTTATTTCTGTATTTTATAAATGTCTGGGATTTTTTTTAGTAGTGTTTCCAAATTCATAATTAAGTGCACTTTTAATAGCAGATAATACTTCAGAAGTGCCTTGGAATATGGTCTAATATACAATTACATAAAAAAGCAGGTTTCCATATTATTTTTGTCCAATCCTATCCATAATGGGTTATTCCCATGAGAATTCCCCCCTGGGACTAGCACTACCATTGAGGATTGCTTAAAATGAACAAGCACCAGCTCATCATTCTGCCACTCCATTTTGAGTCTGATTATACAAATGCTAAGGGTTTTTAAAAGAGATTTTAAATGCTTACATGGCAAAAGTAAATAGGACATTGGATTGAAGGCTCAGAGTAGAAATTTTTTACTTCAGAAATTCAGCAACCTGACATAGTTAAGAGAAGCACTATTTTTGTCTCCTTACCAAGACAGTGCCTTTCATTCTAATTTAGTGTAGACTATTTCAGACCTTCTAGTATACCACTGACTAGATTTTCTCTGTTAATGTAGCTGCCACCACTCAGACATGCTCAGTCAATTACACTCACACCCCCACACCCCCCTAACTCCCTTATTTTTTAACCTCATTTTTTCACTCAAGGTCTGTTCTGCACCTTTAGAAATCCATCTTACAGTGCTAAACTGTTCTCCATTCATAGAGCTTTACTCCCAATGGGAGGACATTTTCTTCTCTTTAAACCTACAGTTTTGCAGTTTCTAGTGCATTTTAATGTTCCTAATCTTTCAAAATAAGCTTTAGCATTAGTTCATTTAGTTGGAAGTCAGATTTATTTCATTGTTGAATTACTGGTTTTAGAATCTTTGCAATAAATAACACCTTCTACACTATGTACTTCAGAGGCCTCATTTTATTACTGGGACTATGCTATCTGTGAAAATGCCCTTATTTATAAAGTTTTTTTTATTATTTATAAATCTTTAGGTTTTGGTAACCAACTCCTAAGTATGTTCTTTCCCTAGATTCTGACTTAGAATTTCTTTTATGAAAAAAACTGCTCTAATGTATATTTACTATTGAAAGTAAAGCCCTTTAATTCATAATCTAATTTTTCATTGCATGTTTTCAATGCTTCAGTAAAACACTTTCAAATAGGGAACCACTATCAGGCACTGGTCATCATATACAGATTTGTTTATTTATTTATTTAAAGATGACACTTTTGGACTCTTCAGTAGCTCCTTCTATCATTAATTAAAACAATACTTAATGTAACTGCTGTCAGCTTCTAATTTGACTATTTCAATAATTAAAAGCTATTAGACACAATATCCTCCTCAGCTGGGTCATTAATATTACACACACTAATTGTTTAGTGTTACTCATATTTGAAAGAAACCTTTTTTTTCATTTTTTCTTGTAATTTCGGTTCTACTTATGTATCAATCCTATTTATTTGCTTAATTTATTTACCTGCTTCTTTAGCAGGCTAGTAAGAAATTCTCCTTCTATGCACACCTACTGATCTATGATGCCCACTGCCTCACAAAATTGAATAAATGTCCTGTTGTGAGATAAGCTCCCAAACACATTGCTAGAAAATGTCACCTTTTTGAAGAGCAGCTAAAACACAAAGCCTTACACTTCTACATACTACTACCAAGCCCATTTCTCAGGCTATTTCTATGAGCTTCACTGTTCCATATTAATCCTTTCCCACATTTACCATCCTGGACCTGCACAGTATTGTCAGACGTGAAACTGCTTTTCCAACTATAAAAGGCCTCAATCACACGTTCTTAGGCACCAGTGCATCTTCTTTTGCTCCTTAAACAATTTACATTTATTTTAAATGTTAAGGTTGGCAAATACTATTCCCATGATCTTTTGAAAAAACTCTTAATGCTCCTAACTTAAAACACTTTGCAAGCAAGTTTCTCCTGGCTGTGCCATAGCACACATAAGGAACCATCCCAGTTCCCTTCACTGCCACCCATTAAGATTCCAGCTGAAACATAAGTTTAGCAGTTTTATCAAGATTACAGAAGGAGAGATGGCTCTGAACTCCATGTCCTTTGTGTCAAAGCAAAGTTTTGAAGAGCTATTGTACAGGGCATTTGCGTTCAGTTTTTAAATCCTATTTCTTTTCTTGCACACATTATTTCCCAGGTCTAACATTAATGTTTTGAATTGGCTGCAACTTTCCCCTTCTAAACATGTGTTCTTCTCAGGAGAAGCTATTTTGAAATCTCTGTAATGTCTACACATCAATGCCTGTTTGCTCTTTTAACTCAAGTTGGGAAATTTATGTACCATGATTGCCTTGTCCATCCCTAATAATGATAATATTAATTCCTACCGTAACTTTTTAATGCTTGTAGAATTTGCCTTTTTTTTTTTTAAAGGTTAATAATTTTATTTTCTCTCTCTGCTCCTGTCTGTCTCCTCTCAGTTACCAACCTCACCTCTTTTTAGGGCAGAACATGTTAGCTTCAAACCAGTCATCTACATGCTTTTTCTTTCTGTTTGGCATTCTGTTCTGGCTGCCTGCAGCTTTTTCTGATCTAGTGAGCCACAGGGAGAGGAAGGAAACCCCTTGATACTCTCAGACGTTACCATTGCTTATGCTTCCTGGAGAGGGGCAAAAAGAGGGACACACCTCCCCCTGTGCCCTCAACTTTGGCACTTCCCTTCTGACACCACCTCCACCTCCTACTGCGACTTCCGTGGGTGCAGGAGAAGCACAACTCCAAGAACCACCGAGGGGCAGACTTCAGTCAGTCTCACTTCTAGGTCACTGAAGGCAAGAAAGCAGGCTTTGCTGCACTGCTGCTTCACACGAATACCAACCAAGCCTTTATACTGGTTTTTTGTTTTTTTGTTTTGTTTTTTTTTTTTTTTTAAACTGGAAGGCAGAAGGCAAGTCACCCATGGGGTTCTGTTGTTTACAGCAAAAGAGAAAATCTGTTTTATTATATAAAGTTCAGGATGGGCAGAAGAAAGGAAAGTGGCTCCTAGGCTGCAGCACCTTCACTGACAATGACGTCTGCTCAAAAAGTCACTTTTTAAACTTTTTCTCAACTACTTAATGAATGAAGTGATGGAGTGAGCAAGTGTGTGTGTGTACTCATAGATACACACTCATGGTTAGTGAGCAAGTTCAGTGCAACTCCTTTATAAACCGTCATTTGCATTCAAAATTAGTGCCAACATACCTCTTAAACACACACTGTATGGGTAATCTTAACTTTTTCAAATATACATAATAGAAGAGTCTGGCAAAATAATTTTTAAAGAAAAAACCCTAATATTTTCAATTTGCTTAGTTGCACCACTTGTTTTTATAGTAATTATTAATTAAAAAAACCCCCACACTAATGCATAATGGAAAGTTAATGTTAATTTTTTGCAACCTAGATAGGTGGACTTTTCAGGAGCAATTTTATCAGAAGTTGTGCTCCCAAGATACTTTAAAAGATTTTCATTACCCTTAAACTTACCAAACATTTGCTTTCCTGCCCTCTAGTGCTCATGTCTGTATAAGTCTTCTATACAAGCCTGGTTTTGGAAACCTTCTATCATATAAATGGTCCTACCAAAATAAAATGATTTACTTATTGCAATACTACCAGTGATCTAAGCGGTTACTTTTGCTGCTCCCGTGCCATAATGCTACCCATGCAGTTATCTGAAAGGCAAGACTTTTTAGGTTACTTTTCATTTTACAAACCCAATGCAAGAGAGTTTTCTTTTTCAGTTTTGGACCATATAATGGAGTTTTAAGTGCACAAATTGAACCTCACTTTTGGATTTATTATTAAAACATTTTCACTGCTAGCTAAAGCTGTTGGTTAGCCATGTGTCAAACTACAAGTTTCCACAGTATTTACAGCTTTTTTTCCAAGTTAAAAGCTTTTCTATTTAATGGAATTAATTTCACCTCCAGTGATGTAATTTGTTTTACTATTGTGCATGCTTACATTTAAAACAATTGGTTAACATCCTACATCTGTAATTACTCCCATGCTACCAGAAAACCAGTGAATTAAATTTATTTAGTGTTATGGATATGGAATGTCATACAGTACATGTAAAGACACTTCAGGATGAGTAAAGCAGAACTAATTGCACAAGGGATTAAAGGTTCACCTCAATAGTCAGTATTACCAAATCATTACAGCTTCCATCTTCAGAGTGCAAGGTATGTCATGCAAAAAAAACAGCTCAAAAAATCCCCAAACAGACAAAACCAACATTGTGGTACCACTTAAAATGCTATCATACCACAACATTTTACAAGACATTAGGTGATCATTCATACAGAATGAAGCATTTTAGCAATAACAAAAAAGTTTTAAACATAATTAACAGATTTTGCAGGAACACCAATTCCAGCATTACTATACCTAAGGAACAGGCAACATGCTGGGAGAAAGTACGTAAAAATCAAAGCCTTTTGTATTCATAGCCAATATTACTTTCTGCAAGAATTCTGCAATCTTATTATTCAGTTTCCTCACACAACTGGGTAAGGTTCAATACATTTTTACATAGAGCATAATCACATAACCACCACATCAGCAAGAGGATTTCATTATCTTGACCAGTTACTACATTTAAAACCATGGTATGATAACATGCCCTGCAAACAAATTGTCTACTGGGACAGTGTTCTGTATGTAGAAATACTAAACAACTAAAATATACTCCTACCCACTTTAACCCCAAGTAAACTATAATTTGTATTTACACACTTTTGAAATATGTAGATAAAAACTGCAGATGGAAGAGAAGCAGAAAGAATACAGAGGAGAGCTGTGATAGTGCTGACAGAACTGATGAGTGCATTCAGTAACCCTGAACGAGACTTGGACCTTTTGCACTCTCCCTCTGTCACAGAGGGCTTACCAGGGCTACCAAAGGCAGCTGCTGCTGTGGAGGAGCTGCTCATCCCACTCACTCACTCTTGCCCTGCTGGCCGAGCTGGGAGCAGAACCACACACTCCAAACAGCCCTACTCAGCTGAAAGCAGATAAACACACCCCAACACACCTGCCCCAACTACAGCCTGAACGTTAACATGGAAGAGACACCGGAGATGACAGGATGGCTTTTCACATTTCTGCCTTGCAATACTCATATTCTCAGGGCACCAACAGGTAGATTAATCTACCAAATAAGCGTACAAAATAGGCCAAGTTTTTTGCCCTCATATTAGGAATAAAATATTTAACTTCCTGGCTTAAATGTAAGCAAGAGAAACTCAAGAAAGAACTCCTTGAGGTTAATTTTCCATCTACATTCAAAGGAAATAATTTACTAAAACTGTAACTTGCAAGGTCTTCTAGCCTTGAAGTGAGGATATGGGCTAACTATTCCTACAGTTAAATAAAAAACTTCAAAAGACATTTTACAGGAATAAAATATGCAACTCTAGGAAGTAGGTGGAAAACCACTTTAGTATTCATCTGGAACATTCTATTCATAGCCCATCATTCTCAGGAATGTATATTTCATAAATAAAACTACAGAACAAAAATTTGTGTATTAAATCTTAAGTGGGATATTTCTAAACCTCTTCAGATAAAATTTGTTTTCTCCCCCACAATTAAGTGATAAAACCTGAAAAAAATTGCCTTTTCAAATCTATCTTGCATGAGAAAAAACAGATGAACAACCCCAACATCTGGAAAGAACATTTTGTACAAGATTGCAGTTCTAAAACACGTATATTACAAAGCAATGTAAATAAATACCAGGCTAGTACAAAAGCTCTTATTTACAGTTTTACAAATGAAAACGTTTTCAGTGTAAATGCAGTGTTTTAAAGAACACAATATTAGTAAAATGAGTTCCTGTATAGAGCATTACAATTTCTGCTAAATTTGAATGCAGTATTGTATAAAACCATTGTTTCAAGATAATTTTGTTTATAATTTAGTACAGCCAAACCCCAGTTTATGCCTGGAACAGTATCTGTTAAAGTGCTGAAAAAGAGGACATTTCTGAAATTTTAGAAAAACATACTGTACATTATTAAAGCTTTATCAAGTCAAAACTGGTATATTTTGTTCACATTTGCTACCACACCACCTGTGAATGGAAGTTTTTCAACAAAAACTTGTAATTAACAGGATGGCAGCCACTGGTATCTTCTCATCCAAAGTCTGATGGTTTCCCACAAATAACTTGTTTTAAGCTTCAGTGGTGGCTTCCGGTTTCATGATCTGGTAAGTAATCAAGTATTCTGGATAAGCCTGAAAGAGTGACACACAGATTTTTTATTATGATTTCATTCTCTCAATGAGTTCAGAATGTTTGTTAGAGAGGAGAAAAAACTATTTATGCCAAAGAAAAAATTGCAAAATGTCAAAGATAAAATCGCTGGAGCATCAGGGAACACATATCCTTTCACCTGCAACCACAGCAAGTCCTAGCACCTCAAACATAAGAAAATGCATTACATGCCCTTGGGAGAAAAAAAAAAAAAAAAAAGAGTCTGAAAACCCAACCCAAATGCTGTTTACCTGCTCTCCTCTGTAAATGACGTACTCTGCCAATGCCAATCCATTTACACTGGGTCTCCCAGTAACTGAGTGATGTCCTGGGGGAGAATGAGCCATTTTCATAGCACTGAACTGCAGGAAAGACTTGCCCAATGTCACACGACAGAAGAGCAACTGCCTGTGTTAAAAGGAAAAAGGACCATGAACATTCAATGCTTATGAATGATTATTCATCTTTGTAATTTGAAACTTTCACTTGAGGAGAACAGTGGAACTTTGAAGCCACTTCAGTAAGTCTTTGTAGTTCACAAAATCCTGAAGTTCAGTTTTAGAGAACAAAAGTTATGCTCCTTTTGGAAAGCTCTTAACAGCATGCTTAACGAGGTACTCTGAGATTGTCACTACATTTTCTTTAAAATTTCTAAATTTATTTAGTTATTTTAATTTGTTTGCTTTTAAAATAAAAGTTTTCTAACCACCCCCCCCCGCATCACTCATACTGACAACATAATTCAAGTGTGTTCTAAAGCCAGATTTGTATCTAACAGCCAAATCAACATCAAGGCCAAGTGCAAACTCTGCGTTATTGATAGTCTAAAACACAATTTACAAAAGCAAAATCACATTCCTTTGAAGGACTTACCTGTGGCAAACATAACAAGATCTATCTTTGTGAATTGGACATCCAGTGCCACCTCCAATTCCATACACATACTGATTGCTTTTGGAAGAATTTTCAGCAAAATAAATCCCAGCTCCAAACATGCCCCCTATATAGGCATGTCTCTCATCAAAGCCTTTGTGAATGATTGCATTCACAAATGGGGAGCCTAAGAGAAAGGAGGTAAAATATTGAAAATACAGTATACAGATTTTTTTTATGTGTCCCACTTCAATCATCAATTCCCATTATGTTGGAAACTACATGGCCTTCATTATGAGTACATACTGTGAACTTGTTTAATTTGTTCATCAGGACAAACGATGTACTGGTGCACAGAAGAGCCTTCAATTGGCTTTAATTTGCTAATGATAAGCTACCTTTTCTGGAATGCTGAACAAGACTAACTTATCAAATTATAAAACCAAGAAAACAAAAAAAATCCCAACCCAAAACAGCCATAGCAGAAAAATGTTTGACCCTTTATCATTTTGGTCATACAGCCAACAAAACACACTTGAGGAGGGACACTACTTAATCTTCATTCGTAATTGCTAAGATGTTTTCACTTCAATCTTTGAAGTCTCCGTCAGGGAGAGACAAGAAGATGCAAATTTCAGAAGAAAGATACAGTGCATTATATCATCATATTGCGACATATACAAACACTTGTTTATAAAAACTCATATAAAATGTAGAACCTATTTCCACTGAGGAATTTACTGTGCTTGAGACAGTTGAAACCCTCCAATTAAATACTGATTAAAGTGAATTTCAAAATCTCACCATGAAACAGCATCCTTTCGTTAGCATGGTTATGATTCTCTTCAGAGACCTCTTTCCTCCTGTGAGTGTATCTTTCCCACAGTTTTTTGTTGCACACTTTCTGAATCTGAAACAATCAAAATGCAAAAGTTCCATCTTGAAAGTGAAAAGGTCTGTTCATTTTAGTGGAGAGATGTATAACTACAGCCACTACACTACAGTTACACTGCCATTTAAACAAGAATATCTTCCTTTGAACTCAATGAAACACAAATTCTCTAACTTACCCTGCACAAGCTGATTTTTGTATCATGACAAGTAAAACATAACTATATACTAAATAAGAATCAATTCATTTTAAAGAGCTCTTGAGTAATACTTCATAATTCAAGTTTAGTAGGCTTAGTCACAATTCTACTTGATGCCAAATCACTACTAAAATGATCAACTAGTAAATTAAGAAATGCCTTCCATGAAGACTTCTGGAACACTTTTAAAAGAAAATAAATTACGTACTCCCTGCACAGGTATGTTGGACACTGCAAAGCCTTTTATACGTGAATATACCATAGTAATTCTACTGGGAAAACTGTAGTATCAGTTCAGAATAAAACTTAGTAGTACTTAGTACTTAGTAGTAGGAAAATAGATAAATACAAACCAAATGTTTTATACTTGTTTGATGTTAAATCAGGCCAAAATAAGTACCCTTAGTTCCACATCACAAGAGTTTTGCTTCCACTTCCTGCTGATTTTTCCCCCTTGCCATTTTCCCTCATGAGAAACCTTCTTTTGTTTCCTGTAGAACATCCTGTCTTTTTATTCAAACATTCTGCAGTTTTCTGTGAGGTCTTTTATGTCAATTTCTCATAAAATTTCTTCCTATTAACCCGTAAGTAGCTTTTCCATATAAGCTTACTCCGAATTACCCTGGAAGATGATCTTTATCCTATGCACGCCTCAGAAGGACCCACACATCTTGTCACATTATGGAACTCCAACAAATGTAGGACATTTTATGGACAGGTCACTTTCAGCCATAACTTTAAAGGTGTAACCATTGACCATAAAAATGCAACAGGTACCTTTAAAATGTTGTATCTATTGAAGACTCCACCAGCGTGTCCTCCATCTCTGTGCTCCCGGACAGTGCTCTGCATCTAACATTGAGAATTTGAGGAGGATCACATTGGTTCAGAACACGTTCAACACAGAAATATTTCCTTCACACAAGTCAAATAACCAAAAGAACTAATTTTTAATTATGTATTAAAACAATTAAGAAATCATACAAGAATTTTTTAAGCAATGACTGTATGTTAAATAATGTCAGCTTTTATGGATGCACATGAACAGGTTTTATAATTTTTAAAAAAAACGCATGTTTGGACTAGTCCACGATCTAGTTTTCAAATCGGAGAAGACTGTCACTAATCTATCTAGAATTCTGTTTCTTTGATATTTTACCCTGTGTGATTACGACACTTTGAAAGGAAGTGATTTAAAACTGTGTATAACAGACAGGCAGTCAATTGTTAGCACATAATTTATACGATATATGAAAGAGCTTTTCTATATAGTAGAGATTTTAAAAACACTACAAGCAGTAATAATATAAGTAAGAAAAAATTATAGACATCATGAGCACAGATCATAAGCGCTGCTAAGTTGAAAATTTGAAGTTTGCTTAGACAAGCTTTTCTTGGACTTAATGATATTTATTGCATTGTTAAGTAGTCTAGAAATACCTCTTCAGTAGCAACAACAAAATACTCAGAGACTACAAAGAATGCCATACCTCTTCTTCTACTGACTGAAATTCCTTATCTTCAGTGGAAAGGTCAATGAGAATAGTTCCACTACCAGAAGTATTTAGAGTCAGGTATGGGTTAAGTCCTGTGAATGTAATAAAATATAACAACATTTTCAGAAACTGCTGATCTGGAACGATACCAGTAGGACTTTTTCAAGGGACCATTTTCTCAAAACGCATTTTACCAGATGAAGAGCTTATTTGCTAAGGAAGGTAGAAAATACAAATTACTTTATTGCCTTCCACTGGCCACAGACATTTTTGTGCATGTGTAAGTGTGATCCCTTAAATTATTTCATTACTTTCAAACTTTTTCAGCATCTCTGTAACCTCTACCCATACACTGACCACGCATACACCATGAATGGCAGGAGAAGCACAGCAGCTAGACATGGATGCAGATAACTGCAATCATTTCATTGATCTGTGGACACTGATCAGTTCTTCTCTCAGCAAGAACCATCATTTCAGACACACTAACCCATTTGTGTGTTCTTAGCTCAGTATGACAATGTACATGACAGGGAAACCACTTGTAAGCAGTTGAAGTGCCATTTTCTAGGACAAGTTTTATTATCAGTTCTTTTTAATGAGATATAATTTGGAATAACATCAATTATTTATAAAAATTGTTATATAAAGGCAGTACTACATGATAATTTAAAATGAGTATGTACCTTGTTGTCCAGAAATAAGTCTTTCAACTCCCTTGATAATTTTATGCCTATGGCCATAAGCATTAATTCCAATTTCCTTCAATTCTTTGTGTCCCATTTCAACCAATACATCCAACGTTATCTATAATGAAAACAATACCATTTTTTTTAGTAGAACAACTGCCAATGGTAGTGAAAATATACCTCACAATATCTGAGAGAAAAAGCAAGTGTGAAAAGAACATGAATATAGAGACTTTAGTGTATTATTCTCATATTTCACTTTTACTCAACTGTTTTCTCCAATCATTTTGTCTTTAAATAAATATACTACAAACTACAATTACGTAATCAGTATTGCTTGCAAGGTTCATGTTTCTGACTGAAAAATACTTTTCTAGATGTATTCAAGCCGACACAGAAACTGAAATTATTAATCAACAGTGACTACTTACTCACAATACCATTTATACCGCTGAAAGGAAACACTGCTACATTGTTGAACTGATATCTACATGACTGCCCCCAGCTTCATTCCCTTGCTTTCTAGGGTTGAGTTATCTGGAAAAGAATGCAGCCACTTACCTGTTCTCTCTCAAATATGTCAATTAGATGTTCAAGGCCAAGGTTCCGCACAAACTGATTAATGCTAAAATCTACACCTGAAACTGTGCAAGAAGAAAAACTCACAATGAACATTCATACCTGTAGTGTAAAATAAAGTATACATGTCTCACCCTGCCTGTGGCAACAATGAGAGAGACAGAAATTCCTGGTCTATTGCAGATGGGGATTAAATATATCACTAACTAGTAGCAACTACTACTTAGTTCATCCTAGTTCTTTAAGATTTCTACCTTACTAGGAGTAGTCTTTGTGCTTCCACAAAACAAGCCACTAATTAGCTACCAGAAATGCAAATTCAAACAGAAAAGATATTGAGAATAAAAAATGTCACAGAAGTAATCTTTTTAAGATAATTCATCAAGAATAGCTTCTTAGAAACTAGATAATGTTTGCAGTAAAATACTGCTTGGTATGGAGCCCAATTTCATTTGACTTTGCTTTAAAAACACAACTCACCATTTTGTTTCTCTACACCAAAAGTTTAGAGTTTAAAGGTTCTGTAAGGGGAAAGTAGTAAAATCTTATACTACAAGACTTTCAGACTTCTGTTCTTGATGAATGGCATCATAGGAATAGAAATACTGCACATGCCATAGTAACTGTATGCATGTATGAGAAACTTCACACTTTTGTAAGCCTTTTTACCACACGTTAAGGAATGTTATTCATTCCTCAGAAAGCCTTACCTTCTTTTTTCTCCAAAACAGTAGCTCCCTCTGCACAGTTTGTACCAACAACAGAGGGGAGCTCAGAAAAACTACCAGACAAGTTGTCAAGACTACTTGCAGCAGACAGACTGGATGGACTGGATGGAACAGAAGACAGGGAATCAGCTGCAGAACCTGTAGTCTGAGACACACTTATGACCTGAGGTTTGTAGCAAGTTGGTAAGGCAGAAGGAGGCATTGCCGCTGTCAATAACGCACTGACATCATCTGCCTGAAGAGTGAGAAACCAACTCATTAAAACAGAGGAACACTTTTGCACAATGTTTTTTCCAAGAATGCACTATCATTATTTCAGATTTCTTAAGTATACTACAAAATAAATAAATGCATATTGGGAAAATAGGCATTTTACAGTGCAGTTTACACACGGCCTGTTGTGCCAACAGCAAGCATGAAACTGTAAAATAATAAAAGCTCTAAAATAAAAGCTGAAATAAGCTTTAGGGACAGTTAAACAGAATTAATTTCCCAGGGAAAATGAATAGAAGTTTCTACTGGCAACAGAAATTATGAAGCAAACAGTTACTCTGAGTGTAGCTTTGGATTGCATTATAATACTTAGGAAAAACATGCCCAAAAACTTAACAGCTGGATAGTTTCTGAAATTTATGTAGCTACAAATTTTGCTTACATTTTATTGTCACAATTTTTGTACTAGTCAAACTACAAGCACTGAATTAAAAGCATCAAATTATAACCATAAATTCCTTCTTGTTGCTTTGGGTTTATTCCCCCTAATCTA